>NC_091282.1:557304074-557606574 GCF_032444005.1 Ranitomeya imitator | reverse complement strand
GGGGCGAGGGCTGTGGAGCGGACGCCTGTACAGGAGCAGAAGCGGCAGTCTGAAGAGAGAGAAGTCGATTATCGACAGAGGCCATAAAATTCAAAATATGGGACTGAGTGTCCCGTTGTTGACTTAACTCTTGCTGAAGAGACGCCAACTGAGTAGCGTTAACAGGGTCGGTAGACTGTAACGTCGCAAGACGAGACTCCATGTTCTTGAGAAAGGACATGATTCTAGTCTGGTTCTCCCGCAAAAAAATTAACTCCTTTTGAGTGGCAGAGACACCAGCGGGTCCATGGCCTGGTTATACTGTTATGCTGAAATAATTAGGCTGCACTCAGATGTCACCCGAGTGCAGTCCAATAATGAGTGTGACGATTCAAAGAAGGAAAATGGAAAGTGGACCCTCTAGACCGCGACGACGAACCCCTCACAAACGAGCTGATCAGATTGACCTCCCCCTATACAGGGAGAGTTAGGGGCAGGCCCGTGAGGGACTATCGCCATGGAAGCTGGAGGACCAGGACGGGAGAAGACCAAGAAGAGGCGGAGATAGTAGGACCACAGAGTTATGCTATAGAGTCAGGCTGCACTCAGATGACACCCGAGCGCAGTCATATAGAGAGTACTGCAGAGACACAGGACTGATGGGTAAACTGCAGCAGTACAGGGACTGGCGGAGGAACTGAGGAGACGCAGAGGCTAGCAGGATACAGGAAAGACAGGATAAACCCAAAGTCAGAGGGAAACATGAACTTCACAGAGACTAAGAGCGGCCAGGAACACCTGAAGGAACAAATGATAACCAGGCACAGAGGGATGGCAGGAAGCAGTTTAAATACCTATAGGCAGGGTAGCACTTCCAGGTAACAGACCTCCAGAACCATAGAGAGGACAATGAGGAGAACTGACCTCCGGGTACTAGTCCTCCAGGACCATAGAGGAGAGGAAGAGGAGGACCGATAGAAGATCAGAAGTGCACACGCACAGCACTGAACCTGGCATGCGCGCGCGCACGAGAAGTAGAGGCCGGGAGCGAGCACGGAGAGAGACGCTGACTGGAGAGGCGGCAGCAGCGGTATGATACTAGTGCTGCTATAGCTGTTGCTGGTGCTGCTGCTACTGGGCTTGCACTAGGTGTTTAATCAGGTCCTCCCTGCTGTCTAATGTTGCTCTCTGGCTTATAGCTGCCTTCACCCACAACATGAAGTACTTCTGTAGCAATCACACATGTTCACTGGCAACGCTGCCCACATTTCGAACACCAAATAGAAAGATACTACTCACTTAGGAGCGATATAAGGTATCACAGTAATCGTTTCTATTTAAAAGTCTGGCTCTTTTTTTGCAGTCCTCATAAACCACATCATAGGAAACTCAAATACAGCTCTTGTCTAGCTCAAAGTACATACAATAATGCTTCTTAGCCTACCTGGATTAGAGTCCAACTTCTTAGTCCTTTAGCAAAGGCACTAAATCCAGGAGATCTGCACACCTCCGTACAAACAGCCATGTGCGAGGCAAACATTCTCAATTTACAAAGTGAACCACAACTAGGGGTGGAGATATGATGAGAAGCCACCTCTCCCAACTCATTAGCTGCTCACAATCAAACTTTCTTGCTCAATTAACCCCTTTTAGTCCTAAACCTGGAGAAATGTTTTAGCACGTATATCTCCCATCTACTAAGTGTCCTGTCTTACAGCCACGTTACAGCTATCAGAGAGCACAAGTGATCTCCATACTCAACACAATCCACTATACCAATACAAATATACCAATAATACCCCAAATAAGAGACAAATAGTGACAAAATAATATACATACAGTATAAGGCCAGAGTCACACTACCGTATAACACAGCCGAGTGCTATGCGATAAAACATCGCATGACACTCTGCCCAGTATTATTCTATGGGGCAGCTCAGCTCTGGCCTATGATCCCGTACCGGATAAATGTGATCCCAAGCGTTACTTAAAATGTTTCCAATCAAACATTCAACTAAATCCACAAAAAACGCAATCCCCCACTCAGGTCAGTCATCTATGAATGGAAATATAGGGGCTTCAACATTACTGGTAGTACAAAAAGCTCTGGAAAACCGCTATGTCTCCTCGCCCCCCAAAAGAAATTCGGCTAATTCTGAGCTCCCAAATCCAAATGCCACCCTCCCTTCTGAGCCCTACAATATGCATAAACCACATTTAGCGTCCACATCTTAGGCATTTCTGTTGTGGTGAGAGCGGGCTTAATTTACGGGTGCATGTCTCCGGAAGCATGAGCTGTGCACTACCACGTTCTGGGCACTACAACATAGTGATGACTACAACATACTGGTGACTACAACATACTGGTCACTACAATGGCTGTTTGCAATATTCACTTAGCAACATCCGCTGCTGCTTGTTTCTGGAAAACACCCATGGAGTCAAAATTGTCCCTACACCTGTAGATAACTTCTCAAAGGGGTATCATTTCCAAAATGCGGTCACTTGAAGGGGGGTATTCTTCTAGTATGTAGGGACTCTGAATATGGGGTCTGCAAACTATTCTAGGAAAATCTGCGCTCCAGGAGGCAAATAGCTCTTTATTTTTATTATTATTATTATTATTATTATTATTATTTATTTATTTATTTATATAGCACCATTGATTCCATGGTGCTTTACATGAGAAGGGGTTACATACAAATTACAGATATCACTTACAGTAAACTAACAATGACAGACTGATACAGAGGGGCGAGGACCCTGCCCTTGCGGGCTTACATTCTACAGGATTATGGGGAAGGAGACAGTAGGTTGAGGGTTGCAGGAGCTCCGGTGTTGGTGAGGCGACAGCTTCGGTAGTGATGAGGCGGCAGCGAGGTCAGTGCAGGCTGTAGGCTTTCCTGAAGAGATGGGTTTTCAGGTTCCGTGTGAAGGATCCGAATGTGGTTGATAGTCGGACGTGTTGGGGCAAAGAATTCCAGAGGATGGGGGATATTCGGGAGAAGTCTTGGAGGAGGTTGGATGAGGAGTGAATACGTGTGGAGGAGAGAAGGAGGTCTTGGGAGGACCGGAGATCACGTGAGGGAAGATATCGGGAGATTAGTTCAGAGATATATGGAGGAGACAGGTTATGGATGGCTTTGTAGGTCAGTATTAGTAATTTGAACTGGATAAGCTGAGGGAATGGGAGCCAGTGAAGAGATTTGCAGAGTGGGGAAGCAGAGGAGTAGCGAGGAGAGAGATGAATTAGTCGGGCAGCAGAGTTAAGAATGGACTGGAGAGGTGCAAGGATGTTAGCATGGAGGCCGCAGAAAAGGATGTTGCAGTAGTCAAGGCGGGAGATGAAGAGGGCGTGCATAAGCATTTTAGTAGATTGACGGTTGAGGAAAGGACGGATTCCGGAGATATTTTTGAGCTGGAGGTGGAAAGAGCTTGGATGTGCGGTTTGAAGGACAGGGCAGAGTCGAAGGTTACTCCGAGGCAGTGGACTTCCGGTACGGGGGAAAGCATGATGTCATTGATTGCGATAGATAGGTCAGGTAAGAAAGATCTATGGGATGGAGCAAAGATGATGAGTTCAGATTTGTCCACATTGAGTTTGACGAAGCGAGAGGAGAAGAAGGAGGATATGGTGATAGGCACTCTGGGATTCTGGACAGCAGAGGGGTGACGTCTGGACCAGAGAGGTAGATCTGAGTGTCATCAGCATAGAGGTGGTACTGGAATCCATGGGACTTTATGAGTTGTCTCAAGCCAAGTGTATAGATTGAGAAGAGTAGGGGTCCTAGAACAGAGCCTTATAACCTCTCGAGTCTCACCGTATGGCTAAACAGTACTGCACAGTCATATATAGGGTATTTCTACATTCAGCAGAAATTGTGGGACACATTTTTGAGCCATTTTTACCCATTTCCCAGTGTGAAAATATAAAATCTGGGGCTTAAAACAACATTTTGGTGGTAAAAATGGAATTATTTTTTTCTTCACTGCCCAATGGTATAAAATTCTGTGACCCACCTGTGGGGTCAATATGATCACTGCACTCCTAGATGCACTCCTAGAGAGATGTAGTTTGTTAGATGGGTTCACTTATGATGGGTTCTTCTTTCCTGGCACCCCAGGGGCTCTGCCAATGTAACATGGCACAATCAAACCTGTCAAGCAAAATCTGAATTCCAATATGGTGCTTTTTCCCTTCGGAGCTTTGCACTGTGCATTGAAAGTAGTTTTCAACCACATATGGGGTGTCAATGTACTTAGGAGAAATTGCACAAATTTTGGGGTTCAATTTATCCTGCTATCCTTGTGAAATAGAAAAAAATGAAGGCTTAAACAACATTTTTGTTGGAATAATACATATTTTTGCAATTTTCACAGATCAACGTATTATTTTGTGAATCACCTGTGGGTTTAAGGTGCTCATCACACGTCTAGATAAGTTCCTTGAGGGGTCGAGTTTCCAAAATGAAGTTACTTGTGGGGGGGGGTTCCACTGTATAGGCATATCTGCGGCTCTCCAAAAGCTACATGAGCCCTGCCAACAACAACAACAAATTTTGGGGTCCATTTTCACGTGTTACCCTTATGAAAATTAAAAATTAGGGACTAAAAGAACATTGTTGTGGTAAAAATGTGATTTTTTATTTTATTTTCACAGCTATACTGTAACAACCCTGCCGGCATCACTGCATGGCCTTCCATTCCCCACCTGCCTGTTACATCTACTCACTCACCCAGTGCCATGCTGTGAGATCTGTCTGCTGCTGGTTCCATGCCATGTGCTTCATGGCGGCCTGCTCTGTGTACACATCCTGGCTGTGTGCATAGGGGGGCGGCGCCAGCCACTCCGGATTCTTATTGAGACTGTGTGCACCTCCCTAAGGTGCTTCTGGCCAATAGCCTTGAGGCCTCTGATACTTAAGGCATCCTCACCCATTGGAGGATGCCTGAGCAAACTATTCCCCTCAGTTAGCATTTTCTACTGAGCTGCCAGGTCGTGTCTGCTTCCTGTCTCAGAGGGCTGCACTACTGCAGGCCTTCATCTGTGTTCTGTTTGTGTATCCGTGTTTTCGTTCCTGTCTGTACTCTGGTTTATGTCCATCCCTGCTCCTTCTTTGTCATTAGTCATTTCCCACTCTGCTGTGTGTACCTCTGCCTTATCTTTCTGCTCTATTTGCCATTGTCTGTGGCTCTGCTTCTCTCTGCTCAGTTCTACCACAACCTGTGGTTCTTTGTCTCTCAGCTTTTCTCTCAGCTCTGCTCTCTGTAACTTTGCTCTGCACTCTGACCTTGCTTTACACTCTGTGGCTTTGCTCTCAGCTCTGCACTCAGACCTTGCTCCGCACTCTGTGGCTTTGCTCTGCGGCTCTGCTCTTTGCGGTTCTACCTGGCACCGCTCCTTGCGGTTCTACGTCTTTCGCTCTTGGCTCTGCCTCCAGCGTCTCCGCTCTTGGCTCCGCCTCCAGCGTCTCCGCTCTTGGCTCCGCCTCCAGTGTCTCCGCTCTTGGCTCCGCCTCCAGCATCTCCGCTCTTGGCTCCACCTCCAGCATCTCCGCTCTTGGCTCCGCCTCCAGCATCTCCGCTCTTGGCTCCGCCTCCAGCGTCTCTGCTCTTGGCTCCGCCTCCAGCCTCTCCGCTCTTGGCTCCGCCTCCAGCGGCTCCGTCCTTGGCTCTGCCTTCTCCTTCTCTTCTCTTAGCTCCACCTTCTACTCGTACTCAGCCTCCTGCGATTCAGCTTTGCTTCCACTCTTGCTCTATCTTTATTCTGCAACTTTCCATACAGGTCTCTACCTGTTCCTTTATATTCTCCAGTCTGAACAGGTTTTTACCTGTTTCTACACATCCATCTGAATACCAGTTCCTACCAGAGTATCAGTTCTGGATAATCGGCAGAAAATGGTTCCTATGTGGGTGCCTTCATCGTCCATATGGCCGGTTGGTGAAGATTCCAAAACAGAAGTTTCCTCCTCTCAGTTTTTTCCTGATCCGGTGGAATTATTATTCTCCACCCTCTGCTCCAGTGATTTTTCCTGTGTTCAGTACTCTGGAACATTTCAGCTACCTGAAAGTTCGCCCCTGGATATCGGGCAGAAGGTGTATCCTGTGAGTGTTCCTTCGGCTTCCATGTGGCCGGCTGGTGAAGATTTCAAGACATCTCTGCTACCTGAGAATTTGTCTCTGGATATCAGGCAGAGGATGTATCCTGTGAGTGTTCCTTCGGCTTCTAAGTGGCCGGCTGGTGAAGATATCAAACCAGTAGCATCCAAGTCCCTGCTTCTTGTCTACCCAGAGGAAATGGTCCAGTCCATTGAGGAGGCTAACCCTATTGGGTACAAAGAGACTTTGCTATCTGAGATTTATGATGAAGCTAACCCTGATGGGCACAAAGAGACTTTGTCTTCTGAGATTCCTGGTGACCCGTTTGCCTTATCCTACTTTGAAGATGTTATGACTTGGACTGTGAGTGGTTTCTTTCTTCTTCTATGGATCATTTTAGCGGGTTTGAAGAAGAGGGGGCGTAAAGGAAGGGGTACTGTAACAACCCTGCCGGCATCACTGCATGGCCTTCCATTCCCCACCTGCCTGTTACATCTACTCACTCACCCAGTGCCATGCTGTGAGATCTGTCTGCTGCTGGTTCCATGCCATGTGCTTCATGGCGGCCTGTTCTGTGTACACATCCTGGCTGTGTGCATAGGGGGCGGCGCCAGCCACTCTGGATTCTTATTGAAACTGTGTGCACCTCCCTAAGGTGCTTCTGGCCAATAGCTTTGAGGCCTCTGATACTTAAGGCATCCTCACCCATTGGAGGATGCCTGAGCAAACAATTTCCCTCAGTTAGCATTTGCTACTGAGCTGCCAGGTCGTGTCTGCTTCCTGTCTCAGAGGGCTGCACTACTGCAGGCCTTCATCTGTGTTCAGTTTGTGTATCCGTGTCCGTTCCTGTCTGTACTCTGGTCTATGTCCATCCCTGCTCCTTCTTTGTCATTAGTCATTTCCCACTCTGCTGTGTGTACCTCTGCCTTATCTTTCTGCTTTGTTCGCCACTGTCTGTGGCTCTGCTTCTCTCTGCTCAGTTCTACCACAACCTGTGGTTCTTTGTCTCTCAGCTTTTCTCTCTGTAACTTTGCTCTGCACTCTGACCTTGCTTTACACTCTGTGGCTTTGCTCTCAGCTCTGCACTCAGACCTTGCTCCGCACTCTGTGGCTTTGATCTGCGGCTCCGCTCCTTGCGGTTCTACCTGGCACCGCTCCTTGCGGTTCTACGTCTTTCGCTCTTGGCTCCGCCTCCAGCATCTCCGCTCTTGGCTCCGCCTCCAGCGCCTCCGCTTTTAACTCCGCCTCCAGCGCCTCCGCTCTTGGCTCCGCCTCCAGCATCTCCGCTCTTGGCTCCGCCTCCAGCGGCTCCGTCCTTGGCTCTGCCTTCTCCTTCTCTTCTCTTAGCTCCACCTTCTACTCGTACTCAGCCTCCTGCGATTCAGCTTTGCTTCCACTCTTGCTCTATCTTTATTCTGCAACTTTCCCTACAGGTCTCTACCTGTTCCTTTATAATCTCCAGTCTGAACAGGTTTTTGCCTGTTTCCACACATCCATCTGAATACCAGTTCCTACCAGAGTATCAGTCCTGTCTGCCAGTGCCCGCCTGTCTGCCTGAGTGCCAGCCGCGCCCGTCTGCCTGCCTGTATCTCCGTCAAGCCAGTCCGCCCGTCAGGGCTTCTGCCATACCCGTCTGTCAGCCAGTGTCACAGCCGTGCCTGCCTGCCCGTGTCTTGTCCCCGGTGGGATCAGCATCCACAGTCCGACTCCACCCTGGAGTGGTACCTGGTAGCTTCCTATTGCACAAGTCTGACCTCACCATCAGAGGCTCCAGCAAACACCTAGGAAGCTACTTAGTTACGCCCCTTCCAGGGAAGTTCAGTCTGTGGTCCAGTGGGGCCACACCCCCAGGTGCCCGCGCCAACCAGTCTCGGCGCGAGCGTTACATATACTTTGTAAACTTCTGAGAAGCAGCTTGGGTTTCAAGGTGCTCACCACATTTCAAGATACATTCCTTGAGGGGTCTAGTTTCTAAAATCATCTTGTTTGTGTGTGGGGGTTTCCACTGTTTAGGCACATCAGGGGCTCTCCAAACACAACATGGCGGCCGCTAATGATTCCAGCCAATTTTACATTCAAAAAGTCAAATGGCGCCTTGTGATGAGCTTATAGTGAAATATTCGGATTCGAGAAAATCGGAGCCAATAATGACTAATATCTGTGTATTCGTACCAAATAACGAATTCAATGCAAGTCAATGGGAAAGCCGAATATTTTTCTGCTGGATCCAAGAAACAGGTCTGAGAAAAAAGCTGAAATGGATGGGAAAGTGCTAAAACTAAAAGGGAAGCACATGGAGAAGATGCCTGCATGCCTTTATGACTCACATATAGTATCTGGGTGTTAAATATTAATTATTAATTAAATTATTCTTATTCTCAATTCTGTACTGAGCACATTGCTTCTTGCTGACAATACAAAAGCTATTTCTGTGTAGCTTAGAGTATAAGTCAACACCATATATAAAGGAAACATGTGGTCTATGGGATATATAAATAACGTCTTAGGAGGGTGTGGGGATTTTGTCACGTGGGGGCTATTACCTCCGCCCTTCACCATCATTCTCCATGGAGATTAAGACAAGTCACACAAGGAAGGAACAGCTGGTAGCCATGATGACTTCAGACTTCACACAGACAGACGGATTTTACCATTCAGAACTTTGAGAAAGATGAGTAACAAGCGCTGATATTTATAAATGGACAATCTGTTCGTAACTATTTCATCTATTTTTATGTTTTGCTGCAATGTGGTTTTTCTGTGGACAATTCAATAAACCACTACATTTTTTGTGAAAGTATCATTATATTTTTTCTTTAAGAGTAACTCACCTGGTAAAGTCCTGATTAAATAAATGTGCAAATTAAGCATATTTAACACTGGGAATAATGTTGTCAGACTATTGTGCCGGTTTTACAGAACCAAACCTAAATTTTTTTTTAAAGGGAAAAATGCTAAGAAACATTTTTTTCCTTCAGAGGGCCAGCAGGTGTCATGAAACCTGAGTTTAGGATGGGGCGTCAGATGGCTCTGTATCAAACATATGGGCATATGGGAGGGCTCTCACTCCTATATTTGGGCAGTCCCTCCCTCATTCAAAATTGTTAGCTAGATAGTGGAATGCATATTCCCCATCACTTTACAATGACAACTAAAACATGCCCATTTGAATTTTGGGCTTCGCCCGCCACCACCACCATGTCTACCACCATGTCATTATGCGGCTCCCGCTTCACATTTTCAGAGGGCAGTTTTGTGAGCTTCACAGTTCATTTTGGCCTTCAGATCCCAATGGAGCCACTGTGATAGCGGGTGAAGCCGCTGTAAGGTGAATATAATACAGGAGTTCGGGGAACTGTATGATCACTGTCAGAAAATTGGATTCTACCAGACACCAAAAGCATTAGAGTTAAATTCTAAATACAGTGTATGCAAGTGAGGGCCTGTATTATGTGTTGTGAGTTCTGTTTTTGGGCTCCCTCTGGTGGTTACTGGTGGTACTGGGTGACTTGTGTTCTCTGCGGTCTCTGGTGTCCACCTGTTCCATCAGGATATGGGAGTTTCCTATTTAGCCTGGCTTTCTTGTCATTTCCTCGCCGGCTATCAATGTAATCAGTGTGTCTTTTTACCTCTGCTACCCGCTTCTGTAATCTTCAGGACAAGCTAAGTTTTGATTTTCCTGTTCCACGTTTTGCTTTATTTTTGTCTTGTCCAGCTTGCAGATATGTGATTTCTTGTTGCTGGTTGCTCTTGTGGGCTGAAAATACTCCTCATGTTCCATGAGTTGGCACATGAGTTCAAGTAATTTCAGGATGGTTTTTTGAAGGGTTTTTCGCTGACCGCGCAGTTCACTTTTGTATCCTCTGCTATCTAGCTTTAGCGGGCCTCATTTTGCTGAATCTGTTTTCATAACTACGTATGTGCTTTCCTCTCATTTCACCGTTATTACATGTGGGGGGCTGCTATTTCTGTGGGGTGTTTCTCTGGAGCAGAGGCGTAGCTAGGGGTTCAGCCTAGGGGGGGCGAGACATCTGAGTGGGCCCCTAACCTCTGATTACAACTATGGTGATGCACCCTAATAGTGGACGTAGGAGAACGTCAGCAGATGATCCTGCTGCAACTAAAAAAAAAAAACATCTCCACAAGACCAATACTGATATTACCGCCATATTGTGACCATATAGGGGTAGATACCAGTCCTACAAAGCATACAAGTGATAACAGCACAGTTACAGATAATGACTTACCACTGACGTTCTTTCTGATGGAATCGTTCACTTTTCCCGCCTTTTCCATCTGGTCCAGACCGACATGGCGACTTCTCCACCCAGGACTCATCTGCAGAAATTACAACAAAGACACATTTCACTTCTCATATTCCAGCCATCACCATCTATTCCCAACCTGCACAAACCCCTCATCCTGCTGATACCCCAATACTGAGCTGCTGCTGCCGTATGTGTCCCTATTACTGCCCCTGATACCCCAATACTGAGCCTCTGCTGCCGTATGTGTCCCTATTACTGCACCTGATACCCCAATACTGAGCCACTGCTGCCGTATGTGTCCCTATTACTGCCCCTGATACCCCAATACTGAGCCTCTGCTGCCGTATGTGTCCCTATTACTGCACCTGATACCCCAATACTGAGCCACTGCTGCCGTATGTGTCCCTATTACTGCACCTGATACCCCAATACTGAGCCACTGCTGCCGTATGTGTCCCTATTACTGCCCCTGATACCCCAATAGTGAGCCTCTGCTGCCGTATGTTTCCCTATTACTGCACCTGATACCCCAATACTGAGCCACTGCTGCCGTGACTCCATTACTGCCCCTGATACCCCAATACTGAGCCGCTGCTGCCATATGTGTCCCTACTACTGCCCCTGATACCCAAATACTGAGCCGCTGCTGCCGTATGTGTCCCTATACTGCCCCTGATACCCCAATACTGAGCCGCTGTTGCCGTATGTGTCCCTATTACTGCACCTGCTGTGTGCTACAAATGCAATGCTCCTCATACTGCATCACATAGTAATGCCACCACTGTGTCCTTACATAGTACAATGTCTCCTTTGTGCTCTCACAGTAGCCCCAAACTCTTTACAGGCCCCCACAGTAGTCCCCACACTGTATATAGGCCCCTACAATGTATGATGGCCCGACAGCAACCTTCAAACTGTATAGTGACCCCTGCGTTAGCTCCCACACTGTATAATGACTCCTGCCTTAGGTCCCACGCTGTGTAACGACTCCCACATTATCTACCACACTTTATAATGACCCCTCCATTAGCTTCCACACTGTATAATGACCCCTGCATTAGTGTCCATGCTGTACAATGACCCCTCCATTAGTGTCCACGCTGTATAATGACCCCCGCATTAGCTTGCACGCTGTATAATGGAACCCGCTGTAGCTCCCGCTCCTTGGATTCTGGTCACTGTCTGTCCGTCTCTGGGGGCTGATACTTGCACTGAAATATATGACAAAGACATAAATAGAAGAAACTGCCAGTGGGTGCGTATAGAGGCCATCATATGGGTATAGCTCCCTGAATGTGTCCAGATAACCCTAAAGGAATACTCTTGTCTGGACAAGACCCCAAAGAGGGAAATGGAAATGAGGGAATCAGAAAAAAGAGGGGGAGGTAGAATATTACCCATCTAAAGGAAAAAGTACACCCCCTGGCTCTTCTGTTCCTTTTTCCTCTTCTCCCCCTTGGGGATCTTGTGGTCTGGACTGATTATATGTAAATGGACCCGCACCCATATGTGATTTTCTATATGCACCTACTTGCTGTTTCTATTTTCTTCTGTCTGGCTATTTATCATCTTAATATATACTTACCTTGTAATGTCTTCACATCCTGTTCCGTCCAGATGTGTCCAGATCCCAGAATTCTAAGAGGCGGAAGTTCACCGACCACCATATTGGGACACTCAAGTGATGGGTGTCTCAATTTGGAAACTGTTTACGGTACCAGCCTCTTGCGCGGTACCACCAGCTGAACACCGTCCACCACATACACTGTATATGCCGTACGCACCACACACCCACTGTAAACGCCGTAGGCAGTACACACACACACTTTATACTCATCCTCTTGAGCGGTACCACCAGCAGAACACCGTTGCAAACATGCCACTGCCGGGATCAGCCGAATGACTCACTGACCGCCGCCATCTTTGTACAAGAGGAGCGCAGAGCACATGGGGTAGACAGGTCAAAGAAGAGAGCACAGACGTGGGAAAGAGAGAGTGGATAGGTGGGCGAGCACATGGGGGGAGAGATTCTCAACACTACAAAGCCTGACCCCATCGTGACATTACCGCCCTCCCAATGCGATAGCATCGGGTCTCCATACAGTAAATATATATTCATCCTCAACTTTTTTAATAAAAGGTTTTACCTTTTATTTTACATATTTCGTGTTTCTTTATTTGTCGTGTTTACCACCTTAGATTTACTGATATGAAATCATGCAGACACTGGTCTGATAGGATCCTGACCCAGGCTACAGGATAGAACATATATATGGGTTGGGGTCTTATCAGACCAGTGTTATATACATATATATATATACTAGATGGTGGCCCGATTCTAACGCATCTGGTATTCTAGAATATGCATGTCCACGTAGTATATTGCCCAGCCCACGTAGTATATTGCCCAGCCCACGTAGTATATTGCCCAGCCCACGTAGTATATTGTCCAGCCACGTAGTATATTGCCCAGCCACGTAGTATATTGCCCAGCCACGTAGTATATTGCCCAGCCACGTAGTATATTGCCCAGCCACGTAGTATATTGCCCAGCCACGTAGTATATTGCCCAGCCACGTAGTATATTGCCCAGCCACGTAGTATATTGCCCAGCCACGTAGTATATTGCCCAGCCACGTAGTATATAGCAGAGCCACGTAGTATATATATAGCAGAGCCACGTAGTATATAGCAGAGCCACATAGTATGTAGCAGAGCCACTTAGTATATTGCCCAGCCACGTAGTATATTGCCCAGCCACGTAGTATATTGCCCAGCCACGTAGTATATAGCAGAGCCACATTGTATATAGCAGAGCCACATAGTATATTGTCCAGCCACATAGTATATTGCCCAGCACAGAGCCACGTAGTATAGAGACTTAAAAAACAAATAAACATATACTCACCTATAGCTCGTTGAAGTCCTGCTATACTCACCCTCCGCCGCCTTTTCCGCTTCTCTGGACGCTCCCGGGACCGCTCCATTGCAAGCAGCAGCTTCCGCTCCCAGGGCCGGTGTGAGCAGGACCTGAGATGACGTCGCGGTCACATGACCGTGACGTCACGGCAGGTCCTTGTCGTACACCAGCCCTGGGAGCGGAAGCTGCTGCTTGCAATGGCGCGGTCCCGGGAGCGTCCAGAGAAGCGGGAAAGGCGGCGGATGGTGAGTATAGCAGGTTTTTTTTTTTTTTTTTTTTAATTATTTTTAACATGATCTATTTTTACTATTGATGCTGCATAGGCAGCATCAATAGTAAATAGTTGGGGACACACAGGGTTAATAGCAGCGGTAACGGAGCGCGTTACACCGCGGGCCGTTACCGCTGCCATTAACCCTGTGTGAGCGGTGAGTGGAGGGGATTACGGAGCAGGCACCGGGCAGTGAGTGCAGGGGAGTAGGGGAGGGACTAATCGGACTGTGCCCGTCGCTGATTGGTCGCAGCAGCCATGACAGGCAGCTGCCAAGACCAATCAGCGAACGAATAA
This sequence comes from Ranitomeya imitator, assembly GCF_032444005.1. Taxonomy (NCBI): domain Eukaryota; kingdom Metazoa; phylum Chordata; class Amphibia; order Anura; family Dendrobatidae; genus Ranitomeya; species Ranitomeya imitator. Next base: position 557,592,740 of record NC_091282.1, on the reverse strand, counting down.
CCGTGACAGAAGGAGACAGACAGACGGAAGTGACCCTTAGACAATTATGTATTTAGATAGATATATATATATATATATATATATATATATATATGGAAAGAGAAATGGAACAGCACAAAGCTCACCAATGGTGGGTGCCTAGCCCCCTGGATAAAATGGTCCAAGCATAAATCCAACATGTATACCAAATAGTAGAAATGAAGGCAGCACTCCAAAAGTTTCAGATGAAAAAAAGGTGTAGTTTTAATCGACCCACATCACTGCGCGACGTTTCGGCTCACTGAGCCTTTTTCAAGCAGTGGGTGTTAACAACAATTGTGCTTTTATAGAGACAATTTCACTTGATTTGCATATTACAGTTGCCATTTATACATATATAAACAAATAATTGTACAACTTTCTATAAAGTGCATATTATAGATTATTAGTGCAATCTCAGTGCTTATTAAAGTGCTTAGTGCTGTATTATTTATAAAATATTCTACCTTTCCACTTTCCCCTTTGTTTCACAGGTTATCTTATTTGCGTATATTGTATTTATTATAGTCATAACTCATAACTCTCACCTTACCGCTATAAGGTAGCTCCACATGGAGGACACTGTCATGGCCGTTATCGGCGTTCCTATAATCCTATTGCACATGTCTGGAAATCCAGTTACCATGTCACAAAGTATCGGCCAATGGGAGTTCCAATTCACTTTCATTTTCATAGCGCATGCGCACTATCGTTATGTCAGTGCCGCATCGCCATCTTGGATGTGGCAAAAGCGTTATATTGTGCCATATCATAGCCTCAATTCAGATTGCGCTCCTAAGGATGTTTTCATGATTTATATCTGATTTATCTTTATAGATACACACAGGCTGTTTGTCTACAATACCGGATATATACTCCTTAAATGGATATTAAAAGGGCTACATAGTTACAAATTTCACTTTGACATAACGGATGAAAGCCTTACTCAGGCTATCTCCATTAGTCTGTGCCTTTCCAAGTTGACATACAGCCTCTCCAGGCCATAACATCACACTTTAGAACTGGCAAAAAAAGTGACATATATAATTTACCCTGTATCTAGATATAAGACTAACAGCTGGTAGTTTTTTTTATATGCAGTGAATTTTATTATGGATAAAGAACACTTGCCATTGGTCGACATAAGCGACAGATAAATTTAACCAAAAAATTATTGTAAAAAAACAAAAAATATTTTTTTCAAAAGAAAAATTAGCATATAATGTACGGGCAAAAATTAATTATTCATTCCTCCATATGGATACTCCATCAAGCGGCTGGTGGGGACATATATACGACCCTCCGGTCACAAGATATCTATAAAACAACAAATAAATTATTAAAATCAATGCACTCTGCAAAGTACAACAAGGAGCCTATACACATCTAATTCAGAGGTCTATCATAGGAGGTTTCTTCACATACCTGACTGAATTTTAAATTCCACATTGAGTCCTTTAGGTTTTAGAGTGTTCAATTCATAAATCCATCTAAGTTCTAATTTTTTTTTAGAGGTACAGCTATGGGGGCCAATATGGCCCCTGCTTATGCAAATTTAGTGATGAGTGCCTTGGAGGAGGACCTCATCTATGTGTCCCACCACTTCCGGCATGTTCTGGTGTGGTGGAGATACATAGATGATGTCTTCCTCCTATGGAAAAATACAGAAGAAGAGTTACATAATTTTCACCGGTTCCTGAATGAAATAGATGAGACTATCAAATTCACCTTAAATTTCTCCAGAACAAGTATACAATTTTTAGATATATCTGTGACACAAAATGAGGGAGAATTAACAACTACATTATACGTTAAAGAAACTGATAAAAATAATCTCCTAACTTATGACAGTCAACATCCACGCAGCATGGTAAGGTCAATACCCCTGAGCCAACTCTTGAGAGTGCGTAGGATTGTTAAACAAGATAAAGAGATGGAGGGAGTGATGGATATCCTGGCAAAAAAATTTCTAAATAGGAAATATCCACAAGATGTAATCAATATTGCTAAAAACAAAGCCATCCAAAAAGATCGAAAGGATTTACTAAGGAAAAATGATCAAAATAAAAAAAGATTAAGCAGGATACCATGTGTGATGACCTATTCAGAGGAAAGTAGAGCTATAGCGAACATTATCAGAAAACATTGGGGGATGTTAGGCAATTGTTTACCAAGGATTAAAGAACTAAGAGAGCCCCCACTATTTTCATATCGGAGGGCGAAAAATATTAGAGACTATGTAGTCAAAGCTGATATTGGTTCATTAAAAGATCTTAGTCAGACCACCATTACAGGCAAGGTCCAAAAAGGCTGTTTCCCATGCTTATCTTGTGTAAATTGCCCCAATATACTAAAAGGTCCTATATTTAAACATCCAGAAACGAATAAAGTATATAAAATCAAACACTTCTTGACATGTAACTCTGACTATGTAGTATATTTACTGGAATGCCCTTGTAAATTGTGGTATATAGGGGAAACGACTTGTGAGTTCAAAACACGTATAAATAATCATCGGCACTCTATTAGGAAGAAGCGATTAGATCTCCCAGTCTCAAAACATTTTACAGAGTTCAAACATACAGAAAAAGACCTTAAATGGAAAATAATAGATAGGGTCCCCATACAGAGGAGAGGAGGGGACAGAACATGTCTTTTAAAAAAATTAGAACTTAGATGGATTTATGAATTGAACACTCTAAAACCTAAAGGACTCAATGTGGAATTTAAAATTCAGTCAGGTATGTGAAGAAACCTCCTATGATAGACCTCTGAATTAGATGTGTATAGGCTCCTTGTTGTACTTTGCAGAGTGCATTGATTTTAATAATTTTTTTGTTGTTTTATAGATATCTTGTGACCGGAGGGTCGTATATATGTCCCCACCAGCCGCTTGATGGAGCATCCATATGGAGGAATGAATAATTAATTTTTGCCCGTACATTATATGCTAATTTTTCTTTTGAAAAAAATATTTTTTGTTTTTTTACAATAATTTTTTGGTTAAATTTATCTGTCGCTTATGTCGACCAATGGCAAGTGTTCTTTATCCATAATAAAATTCACTGCATATAAAAAAACTACCAGCTGTTAGTCTTATATCTAGATACAGGGTAAATTATATATGTCACTTTTTTTGCCAGTTCTAAAGTGTGATGTTATGGCCTGGAGAGGCTGTATGTCAACTTGGAAAGGCACAGACTAATGGAGATAGCCTGAGTAAGGCTTTCATCCGTTATGTCAAAGTGAAATTTGTAACTATGTAGCCCTTTTAATATCCATTTAAGGAGTATATATCCGGTATTGTAGACAAACAGCCTGTGTGTATCTATAAAGATAAATCAGATATAAATCATGAAAACATCCTTAGGAGCGCAATCTGAATTGAGGCTATGATATGGCACAATATAACGCTTTTGCCACATCCAAGATGGCGATGCGGCACTGACATAACGATAGTGCGCATGCGCTATGAAAATGAAAGTGAATTGGAACTCCCATTGGCCGATACTTTGTGACATGGTAACTGGATTTCCAGACATGTGCAATAGGATTATAGGAATGCCGATAACGGCCATGACAGTGTCCTCCATGTGGAGCTACCTTATAGCGGTAAGGTGAGAGTTATGAGTTATGACTATAATAAATACAATATACGCAAATAAGATAACCTGTGAAACAAAGGGGAAAGTGGAAAGGTAGAATATTTTATAAATAATACAGCACTAAGCACTTTAATAAGCACTGAGATTGCACTAATAATTAGTGTTGAGCGATACCTTCCGATATCGGAAAGTATCGGTATCGGTTGGGATCGGCCGATATTCAAAAAATATCGGATATCGCCGATACCGATACCCGATCCCAATGCAAGTCAATGGGACCAAAATATCGGAATTAAAATAAACCCTTTCTTTCCTTGTAGGTTCATTCTACATCAAGGAAAACAACTAAGAATAATGTAGGATGTATTGTGGGAGGTGGCGGAGACATTAAAGGCAATGAGGTTTAGCCCAATCAAATAGAATAGCATGAATTTTTTTTTTTAAAGACGTTCGGAGTGAAAAAGATATTGACTATGGAAATTTTTTTTTATTTTGTCAGATATTGATGTTTCACTATTCCACGCCCTTCCCCTTCTTTTTTTTCTTTTTTTTTTTTTACTTTTCCCACACTTTCATCTTCATCATCATCAGCATCTTTGACATCAACTTCTTCTTCACCTTATTCATCTTCTTCTTCATCTTCTACCTATTTTTTTATTTCATTACATTCTTCATATTCATTTTATTCAACTATTATTATTCTTCCTATTCTACATATTCTTTTTATTCCACTGTTATTATTCTTCCTATTCTACTTCTTCATCATATTCTCATTTGTGACAGGCATTCCCGTAGTTGTTATCTATAAAAGTTGGAAGATTACACCTTCCGTTCTGCCAGTCACAAAAGTTACATTTGTCCGCGTTCAGTTTGGCCTGCAGCATCAGGCTTTATCCAGGGGCACCACGAGGAGGAACGGACTCACCCCCATACACTGCTTAGTCTTCTTCTGCATATAATTTAGATAATATCTTTTGCTCTGATATTAAGTCTTATGCTTAATGTTCTTCTGCTCTTTGTTCTGCAGCCTCTTGTTCTTCTGCTTCTCGGTCTTCCATGTCGTCGTCTCCAGGGTCGTCGTCTTCAGTGTCGTCGTCTCCGCCGTCGTCGTCTCCGCCGTCGTCGTCTCCGCCGTCGTCGTCTCCGCCGTCGTCGTCGTCATCGGGGTGGTCTTCCGGGTCGTCGTCATCGGGGTGGTCTTCCGGGTCGTCGACTTTAGGGTCTTAAACTTGGAAATGTAGCAGAAGGTACAAGAAGGCTGAGAAAATGCCAAGAACCAGCTGATGGAACTGGAACTCGGATGGCTACCCGAAGGTTCAAGAGCCTATGGAACTACCGAGGACCAGCTGACGTTACTGGAACCCGGTTACTAAGCAGGAGGTACCCGTGCTAAAAAGCACTACCAAGGACCGCCTGGCGTTGGCGGAACTCGGATACCCAGAAGGAGGCACCTAAGCCAAAGGCTCTGCCCGGAACTAGCTGACGTTACTGGAACCAGGATGGGGAGCAGAAGGTACAAGAGCAAAAGACACTGCCGAGAACCAGCTGACGGTACTGGAACCCGGATGGGTAGCCGAAGGTCCAAGAGCCAATGGAACTACCGAGGACCAGCTGACGTTACTGGAACCCGGTTACTAAGCAGGAGGTACCCGTGCCTGAAAGCACTACCAAGGACCACCTGACGTTGGTGGAAATTGGATACCCAGAAGGAGGCACCTAAGCCAAAGGCTCTGCCCGGAACCAGCTGACGGTACTGGAACCAGGATGGGGAGCAGAAGGTACAAGAGCAAAAGACACTGCCGAGAACCAGCTGACGGTGCTGGAACCAGGTGGTGGACCCGAAGGCCCACAGGAGAGGAGAGAACAGCTAGGCCGCGAGGCAGCCGCAGTTACCGAACCCCAACAGTCCTACAGGGGGAGCTGGGCCTACTGGCACTACAGAACCAGCCTTGACTACCAGTTCACGCAGCCCACATAGGAAGCTCCTAAACTGGAGGCACCCTGGAGTTGGCTAACCCGACCGCAACACGACGGGGCAAGCATAGGCGTCTCAGTGAACTTGACACAACCCGGAAACAGCTGACGGTGCTGAAACCAGGCTTGGCACGAGGGAGTACCTGTGACAAGAACACTGCCGAGAACCAGCTGGCGGTGCTGGAACCCAGATGCGTTGCCCCAGTGTGCAAGAGCCAATGGCACCACCGAGGACCAGCTGGCGGTGCTGGAACCCGGTTACTAAGCTGTAGGTGCCCGCGCTTAAAAGCACTACCAAGGACCGCCTGACGTTGGCGGAACTCGGATACCCAGGAGGAGGCACCTAAGCCAAAGGCTCGGCCCTGAACCAGCTGACGGTGCTGGAACCAGGTGGTGGACCCCAAGGTCCACAGGAGAGGAGAGAACAGCTAGGCCGCGAGGCAGCCGCAGTTACCGAACCCCAACAGTCCTACAGGGGGAGCTGGGCCTACTGGCACTACAGAACCAGCCTTGACTACCAGTTCACGCAGCCCACATAGGAAGCTCCTAAACTGGAGGCACCCTGGAGTTGGCTAACCCGACCGCACCACGACGGGGCAAGCATAGGCGTCTCAGTGAGCTTGACACAACCCGGAAACAGCTGACGGTGCTGAAACCAGACTTGGCACGAGGGAGTACCTGTGACAAGAACACTGCCGAGAACCAGCTGGCGGTGCTGGAATCCAGATGCGTTGCCCCAGTGTGCAAGAGACAATGGCACGACCGAGGACCAGCTGGCGGTGCTGGAACCCGGTTACTAAGCTGTAGGTGCCCGCGCTTAAAAGCACTACCAAGGACCGCCTGACGTTGGCGGAACTCGGATACCCAGGAGGAGGCACCTAAGCCAAAGGCTCGGCCCGGAACCAGCTGACGGTGCTGGAACCAGGTGGTGGACCCCAAGGTCCACAGGAGAGGAGAGAACAGCTAGGCCGCGAGGCAGCCGCAGTTACCGAACCCCAACAGTCCTACAGGGGGAGCTGGGCCTACTGGCACTACAGAACCAGCCTTGACTACCAGTTCACGCAGCCCACATAGGAAGCTCCTAAACTGGAGGCACCCTGGAGTTGGCTAACCCGACCGCAACACGACGGGGCAAGCATAGGCGTCTCAGTGAACTTGACACAACCCGGAAACAGCTGACGGTGCTGAAACTAGGCTTGGCACGAGGGAGTACCTGTGACAAGAACACTGCCGAGAACCAGCTGGCGGTGCTGGAACCCAGATGCGTTGCCCCAGTGTGCAAGAGCCAATGGCACCACCGAGGACCAGCTGGCGGTGCTGGAACCCGGTTACTAAGCTGTTGGTGCCCGCGCTTAAAAGCACTACCAAGGACCGCCTGACGTTGGCGGAACTCGGATACCCAGGAGGAGGCACCTAAGCCAAAGGCTCGGCCCGGAACCAGCTGACGGTGCTGGAACCAGGTGGTGGACCCCAAGGTCCACAGGAGAGGAGAGAACAGCTAGGCCGCGAGGCAGCCGCAGTTACCGAACCCCAACAGTCCTACAGGGGGAGCTGGGCCTACTGGCACTACAGAACCAGCCTTGACTACCAGTTCACGCAGCCCACATAGGAAGCTCCTAAACTGGAGGCACCCTGGAGTTGGCTAACCCGACCGCACCACGACGGGGCAAGCATAGGCGTCTCAGTGAGCTTGACACAACCCGGAAACAGCTGACGGTGCTGAAACCAGGCTTGGCACGAGGGAGTACCTGTGACAAGAACACTGCCGAGAACCAGCTGGCGGTGCTGGAACCCAGATGCGTTGCCCCAGTGTGCAAGAGACAATGGCACGACCGAGGACCAGCTGGCGGTGCTGGAACCCGGTTACTAAGCTGTAGGTGCCCGCGCTTAAAAGCACTACCAAGGACCGCCTGACGTTGGCGGAACTCGGATACCCAGGAGGAGGCACCTAAGCCAAAGGCTCGGCCCGGAACCAGCTGACGGTGCTGGAACCAGGTGGTGGACCCCAAGGTCCACAGGAGAGGAGAGAACAGCTAGGCCGCGAGGCAGCCGCAGTTACCGAACCCCAACAGTCCTACAGGGGGAGCTGGGCCTACTGGCACTACAGAACCAGCCTTGACTACCAGTTCACGCAGCCCACATAGGAAGCTCCTAAACTGGAGGCACCCTGGAGTTGGCTAACCCAACCGCAACACGACGGGGCAAGCATAGGCGTCTCAGTGAACTTGACACAACCCAGAAACAGCTGACGGTGCTGAAACCAGGCTTGGCACGAGGGAGTACCTGTGACAAGAACACTGCCGAGAACCAGCTGGCGGTGCTGGAACCCAGATGCGTTGCCCCAGTGTGCAAGAGCCAATGGCACCACCGAGGACCAGCTGGCGGTGCTGGAACCCGGTTACTAAGCTGTTGGTGCCCGCGCTTAAAAGCACTACCAAGGACCGCCTGACGTTGGCGGAACTCGGATACCCAGGAGGAGGCACCTAAGCCAAAGGCTCGGCCCGGAACCAGCTGACGGTGCTGGAACCAGGTGGTGGACCCCAAGGTCCACAGGAGAGGAGAGAACAGCTAGGCCGCGAGGCAGCCGCAGTTACCGAACCCCAACAGTCCTACAGGGGGAGCTGGGCCTACTGGCACTACAGAACCAGCCTTGACTACCAGTTCACGCAGCCCACATAGGAAGCTCCTAAACTGGAGGCACCCTGGAGTTGGCTAACCCGACCGCAACACGACGGGGCAAGCATAGGCGTCTCAGTGAACTTGATACAACCCGGAAACAGCTGACGGTGCTGAAACCAGACTTGGCACGAGGGAGTACCTGTGACAAGAACACTGCCGAGAACCAGCTGGCGGTGCTGGAACCCAGATGCGTTGCCCCAGTGTGCAAGAGCCAATGGCACCACCGAGGACCAGCTGACGGTGCTGGAACCCGGTTACTAAGCTGTAGGTGCCCGCGCTTAAAAGCACTACCAAGGACCGCCTGACATTGGCGGAACTCGGATACCCAGGAGGAGGCACCTAAGCCAAAGGCTCGGCCCGGAACCAGCTGACGGTGCTGGAACCAGGTGGTGGACCCCAAGGTCCACAGGAGAGGAGAGAACAGCTAGGCCGCGAGGCAGCCGCAGTTACCGAACCCCAACAGTCCTACAGGGGGAGCTGGGCCTACTGGCACTACAGAACCAGCCTTGACTACCAGTTCACGCAGCCCACATAGGAAGCTCCTAAACTGGAGGCACCCTGGAGTTGGCTAACCCAACCGCAACACGACGGGGCAAGCATAGGCGTCTCAGTGAACTTGACACAACCCAGAAACAGCTGACGGTGCTGAAACCAGGCTTGGCACGAGGGAGTACCTGTGACAAGAACACTGCCGAGAACCAGCTGGCGGTGCTGGAACCCAGATGCGTTGCCCCAGTGTGCAAGAGCCAATGGCACCACCGAGGACCAGCTGGCGGTGCTGGAACCCGGTTACTAAGCTGTTGGTGCCCGCGCTTAAAAGCACTACCAAGGACCGCCTGACGTTGGCGGAACTCGGATACCCAGGAGGAGGCACCTAAGCCAAAGGCTCGGCCCGGAACCAGCTGACGGTGCTGGAACCAGGTGGTGGACCCCAAGGTCCACAGGAGAGGAGAGAACAGCTAGGCCGCGAGGCAGCCGCAGTTACCGAACCCCAACAGTCCTACAGGGGGAGCTGGGCCTACTGGCACTACAGAACCAGCCTTGACTACCAGTTCACGCAGCCCACATAGGAAGCTCCTAAACTGGAGGCACCCTGGAGTTGGCTAACCCGACCGCAACACGACGGGGCAAGCATAGGCGTCTCAGTGAACTTGATACAACCCGGAAACAGCTGACGGTGCTGAAACCAGACTTGGCACGAGGGAGTACCTGTGACAAGAACACTGCCGAGAACCAGCTGGCGGTGCTGGAACCCAGATGCGTTGCCCCAGTGTGCAAGAGCCAATGGCACCACCGAGGACCAGCTGACGGTGCTGGAACCCGGTTACTAAGCTGTAGGTGCCCGCGCTTAAAAGCACTACCAAGGACCGCCTGACATTGGCGGAACTCGGATACCCAGGAGGAGGCACCTAAGCCAAAGGCTCGGCCCGGAACCAGCTGACGGTGCTGGAACCAGGTGGTGGACCCCAAGGTCCACAGGAGAGGAGAGAACAGCTAGGCCGCGAGGCAGCCGCAGTTACCGAACCCCAACAGTCCTACAGGGGGAGCTGGGCCTACTGGCACTACAGAACCAGCCTTGACTACCAGTTCACGCAGCCCACATAGGAAGCTCCTAAACTGGAGGCACCCTGGAGTTGGCTAACCCGACCGCACCACGACGGGGCAAGCATAGGCGTCTCAGTGAGCTTGACACAACCCGGAAACAGCTGACGGTGCTGAAACCAGGCTTGGCACGAGGGAGTACCTGTGACAAGAACACTGCCGAGAACCAGCTGGCGGTGCTGGAACCCAGATGCGTTGCCCCAGTGTGCAAGAGACAATGGCACGACCGAGGACCAGCTGGCGGTGCTGGAACCCGGTTACTAAGCTGTAGGTGCCCGCGCTTAAAAGCACTACCAAGGACCGCCTGATGTTGGCGGAACTCGGATACCCAGGAGGAGGCACCTAAGCCAAAGGCTCGGCCCGGAACCAGCTGACGGTGCTGGAACCAGGTGGTGGACCCCAAGGTCCACAGGAGAGGAGAGAACAGCTAGGCCGCGAGGCAGCCGCAGTTACCGAACCCCAACAGTCCTACAGGGGGAGCTGGGCCTACTGGCACTACAGAACCAGCCTTGACTACCAGTTCACGCAGCCCACATAGGAAGCTCCTAAACTGGAGGCACCCTGGAGTTGGCTAACCCGACCGCAACACGACGGGGCAAGCATAGGCGTCTCAGTGAACTTGACACAACCCGGAAACAGCTGACGGTGCTGAAACCAGGCTTGGCACGAGGGAGTACCTGTGACAAGAACACTGCCGAGAACCAGCTGGCGGTGATGGAACCCAGATGCGTTGCCTATTAAAGATTGTCTTCCTAGAGCCCCAACTAGCGGTGTTGGAGCTAAGGGTAAGCAGGGGGAGCAGAGTGTAGGCCGGAGCCTGCACTGGAGGCAGCTTTGTGTCTGCGTTGCGTTTGCAGGACACTTTGCCGGCTACACAGTGGGGGAACAGCTGGCGTTGCTGAACCCCACTAACACAATGGCGTGTGTTTTTCTCTGTGCAGCTAGCACTTGCGGGCAAAAACTAGCGATGTTAGAGCCCGTGTTGAAGCAGGAGGAGGAGGAGAGGAGCAGAGTGTAGGCCGAAGCCTATTTGAACCAATTTCAAAGGAAACCTTTAACCCCCCCTCAGGTGTTACAAAGTACAAGAGACACACCTTGTGCAGTATTAATGCTGCACAAGTGAAAGGTTGCTCTATTAATTTGTCTACTTGCACACGCTGAATGAAAGACGTACACAATTTAGCCCATTCTACAGTCAAACTGTAGTGGATGCGTGACTTGGCTTTTTAAGGAGACGCAGCACAGGTGTCCCAAATAACGCCTTGGTGCTTGGCGCAGCTTCCTGAGCGTTGTTATTTGCTGTACAGGAGTCTGCGCTCTTGTGTTATCCCTTGGCAATGCCCTGTTAGAGCTGCCCGTCTTATGACCTCATTTCATGTTGGCCGGTGCGGTTAACGATGGCCATAAATCCCAGACCCACAGTGCCTTTTTATAAAGTCACACTGCGGTGCTGTGATTCGTGGCCTTGAGCAGTAAATATTTTGGCCGCTCACACACGTCCTTACACCTGCTTCAGACTGGGCGGCCTCTGCTGATCCCTTCTCGCATGCCGCGGCCATGAGGCTGCACAGTCTGAAGAAGGCGGAAGGAGATGAGTTAAGACAGGTGAAGATATGCACTGCTCGTGCCCATCAATCACACCCTCGCAGTCAAAATAAGTAAGACAACGAGGAGCATTGTTTCAGGCAGGGCGGACGCACAGGCGCAACAAGCCAATCAATGATGTCAGAAGACGGGAAGCGCTACCAAGGGGGGTGCTGCGTATCATTTGAAAGGAAAGCCACACCTCAGGGACAGTGGAATGGTCTCAATGAGACACATTTTGTACGTGTTGAGTTCCACGTGGGCAAAGACAAAAAGTCAGCCACCTTGTACAAATGCAGCAGTACTGCTGTACAAGGTGGCTGTTATACATAGAAACACCTGGGGGGGTGGGGGGCAGGCTCCCTTCAATTTCAGTTCATGTGCCTGCGTGGCGTTTGCAGGACACGTTGCCAGCTACACAGCAGGGGAACAGCTGGCGGTGCTGAACCCCACTAACACATTGGCTGGTGTTTTTCTCTGTGCAGCTAGCATGTCCGGGCAGAAACTGGCGGTGTTTGAGCCCAGGGTCAGCAGGAGGAGGAGAGGAGCAAAGTGTAGGCCGAAGCCTGCACTGGTGGCAGCTTTTGGTCAGTTGTGCCAGCGTGGCTTGTGCTGGACACGATGCCGACTACACAGCAGGGGAACAGCTGGCGTTGCTGAACCCCACTAACACATTGACTGGTGTTTTTCTCTGTGCAGCTAGCAGTTCCGGGCAAAAACTAGCGGTGTTTGAGCCCAGGGTCAGCAGGAGGAGGAGAGGAGCAGAGTGTAGGCCGAAGCCTAGTTGAACCAATTTCAAAGGTTACCTTTAACCCCCCCCCCTCAGGTGTTGCAAGGTACAAGAGCCACACCTTGAACAGCATTAATGATGCACAAGTCAAAGGTTGCTCTATTTAATTTTGCTCCTTGCACACGCTGAATAAAACACGTACACTATTTAGCCCATTATACTGTCAAACAGTAGTGGAGGGGTGACTACTAGTCTTTTTAAGGAGACGCAGCACAGGTGTACAAATTTACACCTAGGTGCTGGGCGCAGATTCCTTACCGTTGTTATTTGCAGTACAGGAAACTGCGCTCTTGTGTTATCCCTTGGCAATACCCTGTTAGTGCAGGCCGTCTCATGACCTCATTTCATGTTGGCCGGTGCGGTTAATGATGGCCATAAATCCCAGACCCACAGTGGCTTTTCCTAAAGTCACACTGCGGTGCTGGGATTCGTGGCCTTGTGCAGTAAATATGTTCGCCGCTCACACATGTCCTTACACCTGCTTCAGACTGGGCGGCCTCAGCTGATCCCTTATCGCATGCCGCGGCCATGAGGCCGCACAGTCAGAAGAAGGCGGAAGGAGGGGAGTGAAGACAGGGGAACATATGCACTGCTCGTGCCCATCAATCACACCCTCGCAGTCAAAATATATGAGACAACGGGGGGCGTTGTGTCGGGCAGGGCGGACGCACAGGCACAGCCAGCCAACCAATGATGTCAGAAGACGGGCAGCGCTAACAATGGGGGTGCTGCGTGTCATTAAAAAGGAAAGTCACACCTCAGGGACATTGTAATAGTCTCTAATGAGACACATTTTGTATTTGTTGAGTTCCACGTGTGCAAGGAGAAAAAGTCAGCCACCTTGTACAAATGCAGCAGTACTGCTGTACAAGGTGGCTGTTATACATAGAAACACCTGGGGGGGTGGGGGGCAGGCTCCCTTCAATTTCAGTTCATGTGCCTGCGTGGCGTTTGCAGGACACGTTGCCAGCTACACAGCAGGGGAACAGCTGGCGGTGCTGAACCCCACTAACACGTTGGCTGGTGTTTTTCTCAGTGCAGCAAGCAGTTCCGGGCAAAAACTAGCGGTGTTAGAGCCCAGGGTCAGCAGGAGGAGGAGAGGAGCAAAGTGTAGGCCGAAGCCTGCACTGGTGGCAGCTTTTGGTCAGTTGTGCCAGCGTGGCTTGTGCTGGACACGATGCCGACTACACAGCAGGGGAACAGCTGGCGGTGCTGAACCCCACTAACACATTGGCTGGTGTTTTTCTCTGTGCAGCTAGCATGTCCGGGCAGAAACTGGCGGTGTTTGAGCCCAGGGTCAGCAGGAGGAGGAGAGGAGCAAAGTGTAGGCCGAAGCCTGCACTGGTGGCAGCTTTTGGTCAGTTGTGCCAGCGTGGCTTGTGCTGGACACGATGCCGACTACACAGCAGGGGAACAGCTGGCGGTGCTGAACCCCACTAACACATTGACTGGTGTTTTTCTCTGTGCAGCTAGCATGTCCGGGCAGAAACTGGCGGTGTTTGAGCCCGGGGTCAGCAGGAGGAGGAGAGGAGCAGAGTGTAGGCCGAAGCCTGCACTGGTGGCAGCTTTTGGTCGGTTGTGCCAGCGTGGCTTGTGCTGGACACGTTGCCGACTACACAGCAGGGGAACAGCTGGCGGTGCTGAACCCCACTAACACATTGGCTGGTGTTTTTCTCTGTGCAGCTAGCATGTCCGGGCAGAAACTGGCGGTGTTTGAGCCCGGGGTCAGCAGGAGGAGGAGAGGAGCAGAGTGTAGGCCGAAGCCTGCACTGGTGGCAGCTTTTGGTCGGTTGTGCCAGCGTGGCTTGTGCTGGACACGATGCCAACTACACAGCAGGGGAACAGCTGGCGGTGCTGAACCCCACTAACACATTGACTGGTGTTTTTCTCTGTGCAGCTAGCAGTTCCGGGCAGAAACTAGCGGTGTTTGAGCCCAGGGTCAGCAGGAGGAGTAGAGGAGCAGAGTGTAGGCCGAAGCCTAGTTGAACCAATTTCAAAGGTTACCTTTAACCCCCCCCCCCTCAGGTGTTGCAAGGTACAAGAGCCACACCTTGAACAGCATTAATGCTGCACAAGTCAAAGGTTGCTCTATTTAATTTTGCTCCTTGCACACGCTGAATAAAACACGTACACTATTTAGCCCATTATACTGTCAAACAGTAGTGGAGGCGTGACTTGTCTTTTTAAGGAGATGCAGCACAGGTGTCAAAATTTACACCTAACTGCTGTGCGCAGATTCCTGAGCGTTGTTATTTGCTGTACAGGAGTCTGCGCTATTGTGATCCCTTGGCCATGCGCTGTGAGCGCTTCCTGTCTTCTGACCTCATTTCATGTCGGCCGTTACGGTTAGCGATGGACATGAATCCCAGACCCACAGTGTGTTTTCAAAAAATCACACTGCGTGGCTGGGATTCGTGGCCTTGTTCAGTAAATATGTTTGACGCTCACACATGTCCTTACACCTGCTTCAGACTGGGCGGCCTCATCTGATCCCTTATCGCCTGCCGCGGCCATGAGGACACCCAGTCTGAAGAAGGCGGAAGGAGATGAGTGAACACAGGCAAACATATGCACTGCACATGCCCATCAATGACACCCTCGCTGTCCAAAAAAAAAAGACACCGAGGGGCGTTGTTTCGAGCAGGGCAGACGCACAGGCGCAGCCAGCTAACCAATGATGTCAAAAGACGGGCAGCGCTAACAAGGGTGGTGCTGCGTATCATTAGAAAGGAAAGTCACACCTCAGGGACAGTGGAATGGTCTCAATGAGACACATTTAGTACGTGTTTAATTAACTTGGGCAAGGAGAAAAAGTCAGCCACCTTGTACAAATGCAGCAGTACTGCTGTACAAGGTGGCTATTATACATAGAAACACCTGGGGGTGGGGGGCAGGCTCCCTTCAATTTCAGTTCATGTGCCTGCGTGGCGTTTGCAGGTCACGTTGCAAGCTACACAGCAGGGGAACAGCTGGCATTGCTGAACCTCACTGACACATTGACTGGTGTTTTTCTCTGTGCAGATCGCATGTCCGGGCAAAAACTGGCGGTGTTAGAGCCCAGGGTCAGCAGGAGGAGGAGAGGAACAAAGTGTAGGCCGAAGCCTGCACTGGTGGCAGCTTTTGGTCGGTTGTGCCAGCGTGGCTTGTGCTGGACACGATGCCAACTACACAGCAGGGGAACAGCTGGCGTTGCTGAACCCCACTAACACATTGACTGGTGTTTTTCTCTGTGCAGCTAGCATGTCCGGGCAGAAACTGGCGGTGTTTGAGCCCGGGGTCAGCAGGAGGAGGAGAGGAGCAGAGTGTAGGCCGAAGCCTGCACTGGTGGCAGCTTTTGGTCGGTTGTGCCAGCGTGGCTTGTGCTGGACACGATGCCAACTACACAGCAGGGGAACAGCTGGCGGTGCTGAACCCCACTAACACATTGACTGGTGTTTTTCTCTGTGCAGCTAGCAGTTCCGGGCAGAAACTAGCGGTGTTTGAGCCCAGGGTCAGCAGGAGGAGTAGAGGAGCAGAGTGTAGGCCGAAGCCTAGTTGAACCAATTTCAAAGGTTACCTTTAACCCCCCCTCAGGTGTTGAAAGGTACAAGAGCCACACCTTGTGCAGCATTAATGCTGCACAAGTAAAAGGTTGCTCTATAAATTTTGCTCCTTGCACACGCTGAATAAAACACGTACACTATTTAGCCCATTATACTGTCAAACAGTAGTGGAGGCGTGACTTGTCTTTTTAAGGAGATGCAGCACAGGTGTCAAAATTTACACCTAGCTGCTGTGCGCAGATTACTGAGCGTTGTTATTTGCTGTACAGGAGTCTGCGCTATTGTGATCCCTTGGCCATGCGCTGTGAGCGCTTCCTGTCTTCTGACCTCATTTCATGTCGGCCGTTACGGTTAGCGATGGACATGAATCCCAGACCCACAGTGTGTTTTCAAAAAATCACACTGCGTGGCTGGGATTCGTGGCCTTGTTCAGTAAATATGTTTGACGCTCACACATGTCCTTACACCTGCTTCAGACTGGGCGGCCTCATCTGATCCCTTATCGCCTGCCGCGGCCATGAGGACACCCAGTCTGAAGAAGGCGGAAGGAGATGAGTGAACACAGGCAAACATATGCACTGCACATGCCCATCAATCACACCCTCGCTGTCCAAAAAAAAAAGACACCGAGGGGCGTTGTTTCGAGCAGGGCAGACGCACAGGCGCAGCCAGCTAACCAATGATGTCAAAAGACGGGCAGCGCTAACAAGGGTGGTGCTGCTATCATTAGAAAGGAAAGTCACACCTCAGGGACAGTGGAATGGTCTCAATGAGACACATTTAGTACGTGTTTAATTAAACGTGGGCAAGGAGAAAAAGTCAGCCACCTTGTACAAATGCAGCAGTACTGCTGTACAAGGTGGCTATTATACATAGAAACACCTGGGGGTGGGGGGCAGGCTCCCTTCAATTTCAGTTCATGTGCCTGCGTGGCGTTTGCAGGTCACGTTGCCGGCTACACAGCAGGGGAACAGCTGGCGGTGCTGAACCCCACTAACACATTGGCTGGTGTTTTTCTCTGTGCAGCTAGCACTTCCGGGCAGAAACTGGCGGTGTTTGAGCCCAGGGTCAGCAGGAGGAGGAGAGGAGCAGAGTGTAGGCCGAAGCCTGCACTGGTGGCAGCTTTTGTTCTGTTGTGCCAGCGTGGCTTGTGCTGGACACGTTGCCGACTACACAGCAGGGGAACAGCTGGCGGTGCTGAACCCCACTGACACATCACCTAGTGTTTTTTCTGTGTAGACAACACTTCCAGGTGGCAACTGACAGTGTTGAAACCCAGGGAATCAAAGAGGAGCAGAGTGTAGGCCGAAGCCTGCAGTGGAGCAAGTTGAAAGGGAACCTTTAACCCCCCCCCCCCCCAGGCATTTGTTGCTGAAAGAGCCATCTTGTACAGCAGTAATACTGCACATGGAAAATGGTGGCTCCGAAAATTATGCTCCTTGCAAACGCTGAAGTACACACTCATATAATGTGTCCCCTCACACCGTCAAACCATCCCGGAAGTGGGACTTTCCTTTGTAATGTGACACAGCACAGCCGTCATTCCAACCCCCTTGGTGCCAGGCGCCACCTCCTCAACGTTGTTTGGTTCTGTCACGGAGCCCGCGCTGTAATGTTATCCCTTGGCCATGCACAGTTAGCGGTGCCCGTCTTCTGACATCATGTAGGTGTCAGGCTGGCAGTGCCTGTGCATCCAAGCTGCCCGAGATCCAACCTTGCAGTGTCATCTAATGTAGTCCCACTGCGGGCCAGGGATCCATGGGCATGCGCAGTGCATATCATCGCCTCTCACTCACATCCTTCCTGCTTCTTCAGACTGTGCGGCGTCACGGCCGTGGCATGCTATTAGGGATCAGCTGACGCCGCCTAGTCTGAAGAAGCGTGAAGAAGGGGAGTGAGAGGCTAGTATATGCACTGCGCATGGCCATGGATACCAGGCCCACTGTGGGATCACATTAGACGACACTGCGAGGTGTGATTTCGGGCAGCGTGGACGCACAGGCGCAGCCAGGACGACAACAAATGATGTCAGAGGACGGGCAGCGCAAACTGTGCATGGCCAAGGGATAACATAACAGCGCAGGGTCCATGACGGAATCAAACAACGCTAAGGAGGCAGCGCACGGTGCCAAGGGGGTAGCAATGACGGCTGTGCTGCGTCACATTACAAAGGAAAGTCCCACCTCCGGGACGGTTGGACGGTGTGAGGGGACACATTACATGAGTGTGTAGTTCAGCGTTTGCATGGAGCATAATTTCAAGAGCGACCTTTCCCTTGTGCAGTATTAGTGCTGCACATGGTGGCTCTTTCAGTAACAAACGCCTAGGGGGGGGGGGACAGGTCCCCTTACATTTTAGTTGTGCCAGCGTGGCGGTCGCATGACACGTTGCCGGATACACAGCTGGGGATCAGCTGACGTTACTGAACCCCAATAACAGAGGAGCGACTGTTGACTGTGCACACAGCACTTCCAGGCACCAACTGGCGGTGTTAGAGCCCAGGGACAGCAGGAGGAGCAGATTGGAGGTATTGCCGCACACACAGCTGGGGATCAGCTGACGTTACTGAACCCCAATAACAGAGGAGCGACTGTTGACTGTGCACACAGCACTTCCAGGCACCAACTGGCGGTGTTAGAGCCCAGGGACAGCAGGAGGAGCAGATTGGAGGTATTGCCGCACACACAGCTGGGGATCAGCTGATGTTACTGAACCACAATAACAGAGGAGCGACTGTTGACTGTGCACACAGCACTTCCAGGCACCAACTGGCGGTGTTAGAGCCCAGGGACAGCAGGAGGAGCAGAGGAACAGAGTGTAGGCCGAAGCCTGATTGGAGCAAGTTGAAAGGGAACCCCCCAAGACGTTTGTAGCTGAAAGAGCCATCTTGTGCAGCACTAAGGATGCAAAAGGAAAAGGTTGCTCTTTTAATTATGCTCCTTGCAAACACCGAAGTAAACACTAAAAATGTGTCCCTTTATACCGTTAAACCGTCCCGGAGGTGCGAATTTCCTTCGTAATGGGACACAGCACAGCTGTCATTCCTATCCCCTTGGTGCCGTGCGCTGCCTCCTCAGCGTTGTTTTAAGCTGTCACGGAGCCTGCGCTGTTCTGTTAGCCCTTGGCCATGCCCAATTAGCGCTGCCTGTCTTCTGACATAATTTGGTGTCAGGCTGTCAGTGCCTGTGCGTCCACGCTGCTCCAGATCCCACCTCGCAGTCTCGTCTAACGTAATCCCACTGCGGGCCTTGGAACCATGGGCATGCACAGTGCATAACCTCGACTCTCACTCCCCTCCTTCCCTCTTCTTCAGACTGTGCGGTGTCACGGCCGTGGCATGCTAGGGATCAGCTGACGGCGCACAGTCTAAAGAAGGCGGAGGGAAATGAGCGAGAGCCCGAGGGGAAGATATGCACTGCGCATGCCCATGGATCCCAGGCCCGCAGTGTGACTCAATCAGAAGACACTGCGAGGCGGGATCTCGGGCAGCGCGGCCGCACAGGCGCAGCCAGCCTGACACCAAATTATGTCAGAAGACAGGCAGCGCAAATAGGGCATGCCCAAGGGATAACAGAACAGCGCAGGCTCCGTGACAGCTTAAAACAACGCTGAGGAGGCAGCGCATGGCACCAAGGGGGTAGGAATGACGGCTGTGCTGCGTCACAATACGAAGGAAAGTCCCAGCTCCGGGACGGTATAACGGTATCAGTGAACACATTTTACAAGTGTTAAGTTCTGCGTGTGCAAGGAGCTAAAAAAAAAGAGCTACCTTTTCCTTGTGCAGCATTACTGCTGCACAAGATGGCTCTTTCAGTAACAAACGACGGGGGGGGGGGGGGGGACAGGTTCCCTTACATTTAGGTTGTTGTGCCAGCGTGGCGGTCGCAGGACACATTGCCGGCTACACAGCTGGGGATCAGCTGACGTTACTGAAACCAAATAACACTGGGTCTTATGTTTTTACTGTGCAGCCTGCACTTCTGAGCCGCAACTGGCGGTGTTGGAGCCCAGGAATAGCAGTTCAGATGGTAGAAAGATGAACACAGCAGGAGACCTGGATGACACCCAATTACTTAATCAGGCAGAGGAGTGGCAAATTCCTGCGAGATCCAGGCCTGGTTCATTTTCAGGAAAGTAAGCCGGTCAACGTTATCGGAGGATAGTCGCATGCGACGGTCTGTTAGTACACCACCTGCGGCACTAAAGACACGTTCTGATAAGACACTAGCCGCAGGGCAAGCCAGCACCTCCAATGCATACTGGCTTAGCTCTGGCCATGTATCCAGCTTAGAGACCCAAAACTTGAACGGGGAAGAGCCGTCTGGGAGTACAGTAAGAGGGCAAGCCATGTAGTCTGTCACCATCTGACGGAACCGTTGCCTCCTGCTGACTGGAGCCGCTGGTGATGGTGTAGACATTTGGGGCGGGCACACAAAAGTGTGCCAGAGTTG
Organism: Ranitomeya imitator; assembly: GCF_032444005.1. Classification (NCBI taxonomy): domain Eukaryota; kingdom Metazoa; phylum Chordata; class Amphibia; order Anura; family Dendrobatidae; genus Ranitomeya; species Ranitomeya imitator. Next base: position 557,572,495 of record NC_091282.1, on the reverse strand, counting down.
TGCCATACTGGGCTTGCCTTGGGCAGAGGCACTGCTTCTGCTCCCTCTTTGGGCAGAGCCTCCCCCACTGCCTCGACGCACTGAGCTGCTTTGTAAAGCACTAGCAGCACTCCTCTCAGTTGGACAGGAGAAGATGATGGAATTCACCAGTGTGTCGTGGTACTCCCGCAATTTACGCTCCCGGGTCAACGCAGGGATGAGGTTTTGGACGTTGTCCCGGTAGCGAGGATCGAGGAGGGTGAACACCCAATAATCAGGCATGTTGAGAATGTGGTCGATGCGGCGGTCGTTTCTCAGGCACTGCAGCATGAAATCCACCATGTGCTGCAGAGTGCCAACTGGCCCAGAAACGCTGTCCCCTGCTTGAGACATGATCTCTGCCCGCTCGTCATCACCCCACCCTCGCTGTACACACTGACCACTGGACAATTGTGTCGCTCCCTCCTCTGGACGGAGCTCTTCCTCCTCCATTGACTCCTCCTCATCCTCCTCACAAATTGGCCCCTGCGTACCCCTTTGTGAGGAACCACGTGGCGCTGACTCTCCAGAAGCTGATGGAAAAGGTGACTCCTCATCCTCCACCTCTTCCACATCATCCCTTAACCCTTGCAAAGTTTGCTGAAGCAGGCAGATAAGGGGGACAGTCATGCTGACTAGTACATCATCTGCACTTGCCATCCGCGTGGAATAATCAAAAGGACGCAAAACCTGGCAGACGTCCTTCATAGTGGCCCACTCTGTGGTTGTGAAGTCTGATCGGCGCTGACTGCGACTTCTTTGCGCCTGATGCAGCTGGTACTCCATAACTGCTTGCTGCTGCTCACACAACCGCTCCAACATATGTAACGTGGAATTCCACCGGGTAGGTAGGTCACATATGATGCGGTGTTCCGGAAGGCGGAATCGGCGCTGCAGAGCAGCAATGCGGGATCTGGCCAAGCTGGAACGCCGCAAGTGAGCACACTCTAGGCGGACCTTGTGCAGCAGGGCATCAAGATCCGGATAGTCCCTCAGAAAACTCTGCACAACCAAATTGAGCACATGTGCCAGACATGGGATGTGAGTGAGGTTGCCAAGGGCCAAAGCTGCCACCAGATTTCGGCCATTGTCACACACTACCATGCCTGGCTGGAGATTCGCTGGCAGTAACCACACATCGCTCTCCTGCTTGATGGCATTCCAGAGCTCCTGCGCTGTGTGGCTTCGATGCCCCAATGAAACTAGTTTCAAGACGGCCTGCTGACGTTTGGCCACGGCTGTGCTCATGTCGGTCATAGGTAAACGTTCACGGGTCCATGTGGAGGTGGACTGTGACGGATCCTGCAGAGAGGAATCAGAGGAACTGGTGTAAGAGGAGGAGTCGATGCGTACAGACTGGATTCCTGCAATCCTTGGAGTGGGCAGGACACGTCCTGCGCCACTCGCACGATCTGTACCTGGCTCAACAACATTAACCCAATGGGCAGTGAGGGAAACATATCGCCCCTGTCCATGCTGACTGGTCCACGCATCGGTGGTGAGGTGGACCTTGCTACTGACGGCGTTCAGTAGCGCATGTTTTATGTTTGCCTCAACATGCCTGTGCAGGGCAGGGACAGCCTGCCTGCTGAAGTAAAAGCGGCTGGGCACCTTGTACTGTGGGACTGCCAATGCCATCAAGTCACGGAAGCTGTCAGTCTCCACCAGCCTGAACGAGAGCATTTCCAGGGACAACAGTTTGGCAATGCCTGCATTCAGAGCCTGTGCTCGGGGGTGGTTGGCCGAGAATGCCCGCCTTTTCTCCCATGCCTGTACTACCGATGGCTGTAGAGTAGACTGGGAGTGTGAGGATGACTGGGAAGGTGGTGCTGTGGGTGGAATTATACTAGGTCTCTGGACAACAGTGGAGGAAGAGGCAACACGAGATGAAGAGGTGGTAGCTGCCGCTGTTGGTTGGCCTACGTCTTCACTGTGTTTCTGTAACTCCACCGCGTGCCTGGTCCGCACATGTTTCCACATATTTGTGGTATTGAGGTTGCTGACATTTTTCCCTCTTTTTACTTTCTGATGACACAGCTTGCATTTGACAAAACAAATGTCATCTGCAACTGTGTCAAAAAAGGACCAGGCACTGCAAGTCTTGGGAGCGCCCTTTTTGGCTTTGGAAAGAGACAGGCTCCTAACGGGTGCCAAAGTGGAGGCTACAGGCTCCGCAGTCTTCCCCCTCCCTCTCCCTCTTTGGCCCGTAAGAGGAAGCTCTTCCTCTGAGCTGCTCCCACCACCTTCCTGTTCCTCACGCCACGATGGGTCAAGGACCTCATCATCTCCACTACCCTCTGCCACCAACTGCTCCTCCTGGGTAGTCTCAGCAGCACAGTATGCACCAGAAAGCGGCACCTGAGTTTCATCATCAGATGCGTACTGCGCTGTGGTCACCGGAGGCACTGGCCCACCTGCCTCTTCAGAGTCAGAGAGAAAAAGCTGTTGGGCATCACTGCACACTGCCTCTTCTTCCATTTCTCCAATGCTGCTTGGCTGGCCCCCTGTTTCCAAGCCAAGAGATTCAGAGAACAGAAGTAGAGAAGGCTCCTGTCCTGGGCTCTCTGACTGCCTGGCCAATTTGGCAGGTGGTGAAGAGACAGATGGCTGCTCTCCAGTGCTCTGTGCCTGAGAGGATGTGGCACTAACTGAAGCCGATGCCGAGGCGTTAGCTGCCATCCACCCGACAACGGCTTCAATTTGGTCTTCACGCAGCAGCGGTGCACGGCGCTCTCCGACAAAGCTGCGCATGAAGGACTGTTCCCTGCTGAAACTGAGTGACGACGAGTCACCGGCGCCCGCAGCAGGCACAGAATCACCACGTCCTCTCCCTGCTCCTCTCCCTGCTCCGCGCCCACGCCCACGTGCCTTACTCCCTGCCCTCTTCATCTTGGTTGACAGATAAAGATAAGCACAAAAGTACTAAGGCCTTAGTGTGCTTATTCCTGAAATGCTCCTCCTAACAGGTGTAAGAAACACTAATGTTGTAAATTGTGGACTAAACTTTATTATTTTTCAAATGTGGCCTACACAAGTGTTAAGTTGTGTTTGGTGAACTTAACTTTTTTTTTGGTGCAGATCGGGCTACAGGGCTAGTTTAAATCACACGGAGACCGTGCAGACAGCCGTAAACGGCGCTGCAAGGCCAAAAAACCCTCCTCTCGGTTATCCTATATAGTGTTTTTCCACTATTTAGCTGGATACGAGTGGAAAGACACTAATAGGAATTTTTTTTTCAAATTTTAAACTGGCTGCACTATTTGAAAAAAAGGAAATTGTTTTTCAAGGTATGAGGCAGTAACGCACCCTGAGCTGAATCCAACCGGCTATGGCTGCACACAGACTACAGGGCGAGCTGCGCTCACACAGAGACCGTGCAGACAGCCGTAAACGGCGCTGCAAGGCCAAAAAACCCTCCTCTAGGTTATCCTATATAGTGTTTTTCCACTATTTAGCTGGATACGAGTGGAAAGACACTAATAGGAATTTTTTTTTTCTAATTTTAAACAGGCTGCACTATTTGAAAAAAAGTAAAATTTTTCTCAAGGTATGAGCCAGTAACGAACCCTGAGCTGAATCCAACCGGCTATGGCTGCACACAGACTACAGGGCGAGCTGGGCTCACACGGAGACCGTGCAGACAGCCGTAAACGGTGCTGCAAGGCCAAAAAAACCTCCTCTAGGTTATCCTATATAGTGTTTTTCCACTATTTAGCTGGATACGAGTGGAAAGACACTAATAGGAATTTTTTTTTCAAATTTTAAACTGGCTGCACTATTTGAAAAAAAGGAAATTGTTTTTCAAGGTATGAGGCAGTAACGCACCCTGAGCTGAATCCAACCGGCTATGGCTGCACACAGACTACAGGGCGAGCTGCGCTCACACAGAGACCGTGCAGACAGCCGTAAACGGCGCTGCAAGGCCAAAAAACCCTCCTCTAGGTTATCCTATATAGTGTTTTTCCACTTTTAGCTGGATACGAGTGGAAAGACACTAATAGGATTTTTTTTTTTTCAAATTTTAAACAGGCTGCACTATTTGAAAAAAAGTAAAATTTTTCTCTAGGTATGAGCCAGTAATGAACCCTGAGCTGAATCCAACCGGCTATGGCTGCACACAGACTACAGGGCGAGCTGGGCTCACACGGAGACCGTGCAGACAGCCGTAAATGGCGCTGCAAGGCCCAAAAAACCCCCTCTAGGTTATCCTATGTAGTGTTTTTCCACAATAGAGCTGGAGACTGGTGGAAAAACACTAATAGGAAATTTGAGAAAAAATGTGCAGCAGGCTGCACTAAGAGCAAAAAAGGACAACTGTGTGAGGCAGTGTGAACCCCCCCTGAGCTGAATACAACCGGGTATATGGCTGCACACAGACTACAGAGTGAGCTGCACACACACACACACACAGAGACCTTGTAGAACGCTGTTAAAACAGCGCTGCAAGGCAAGAGCAAGGTGAACAGTGAAGAACACACAGCGTTTTGCTAAATTAGCCTTTGGAAAGTAAAATAAAGCAATTAGCTAGCTCGACTGGCCCTCAGTTAGAACACAGCGTCCTGTCCCTAACTGAAATCACAGCAGAGTGAGCGCAAAATGGCGGCAGCGTTTTTTATAGTGCAGAGTGACATCATTTCAGCAGCCAATCCCAGCCTTGCCAGTACTTACATGCCCACCATGCTAAACAGGATGTGCCCACACTTCCAATCATTCCTCATTGGCTGCTGCGTTCAGTTTGAATTCTGGGAACTTCCGATTCCGGTATCCGATACGCGGGAAGTATCGGAATTCGGTATCGGAATTCCGATACCGCAAATATCGGCCGATACCCGATACTTGCGGTATCGGAATGCTCAACATTACTAATAATCTATAATATGCACTTTATAGAAAGTTGTACAATTATTTGTTTATATATGTATAAATGGCAACTGTAATATGCAAATCAAGAGAAATTGTCTATATAAAAGCACAATTGTTGTTAACACCCACTGCTTGAAAAAGGCTCAGTGAGCCGAAACGTCGCGCAGTGATGTGGGTCGATTAAAACTACACCTTTTTTTCATCTGAAACTTTTGGAGTGCTGCCTTCATTTCTACTATTTGGTATACATGTTGGATTTATGCTTGGACCATTTTATCCAGGGGGCTAGGCACCCACCATTGGTGAGCTTTGTGCTGTTCCATTTTTCTTTCCTTATTTATGTCCGGAAATTTTTGCACAATTTTTTCTTATTCAATTTTTTGCTATTTTTTGCTTTACAAGCCATTTTTTGTTCCATGGATGGAAGCACCATGGAACTTGGAGTATTTAAGTATACATCTGAGGAGGAGGAGCGTATCCTTGGAGGTATTCAGGGTGAAGCTTGTTTTCTTAAGACACCGTCCATACTGGAATTAAAACGCAAGTATGAAAGTGATGTTAAACGTACCATAAATCTAGAACTACATATGATGACGTTGGGGCAGTACTACAAAGAGGGTAAAATCCCCAGAGGATTGAGATCGACTATACGCCCGAATTTATTTCAAGGGAATGCGGCATATTGTACACGATTTGTCATTATCTCTAACAAATATGCGATGGACACAATATTACTTAATATTGATTTTTTACAAACTGAAATAAAGAAATTACAACTTAATACTGGAGATCTTGAAAACAAAATACGAGTATTAATTCCTGTCGAAGAGTGGAATGTATTTAAAGAAAAAGTTGATAAGGAAGGCACTAAGCTGCGTAATGACTTAGAAGAGATTAAAAGGAGGAAGTGGAATAGAGACCTAGAGGACTATGAAACAGGACAAATATATGCATGGCAGAAGGAGAATAATAAACCGGCATGGAAAAAGAAAGGTGGTCTTTGGAAGAATCAGCAATGTGGTGATAACAATAATCTGACTAATAATGATATTATTCCTCATAGACCAGGACACTACTATGGAGAAACAATCAAGCGCAAGAGGAGAGGAGGCAAGCGGCACCATCGGTCCCAAAAAAAGATCAGAAAAGAACAGAACACAGCCCCAGAGACAAGTAACATCCAAGAAGAAGGATCAGAACTCGTGATAAATATTTCTAACAAGGTATTAACCTCCCCACAGGTTTCAATCCTGAGTAAAGGACTGTCGTTCGTACCTTGTGCACATACTAATTGGTTTGATTTACAGATAGATCTGGAGAGATTTTTTAGGTCCATCAAACTTAAAGAGTGGTTCCAAGATAGGAATGTAGAACATATAACAGGTTGTGGTGAATTCAATTCTAGAAATATGGAATTAAAAAATAAAAGTGATTTTTCGCCACCCACTAGCTCCTCAATTATAGATGCTTTTGAGAGTGTGGTAAGGAGTGAGGTGGAGGGGATCAGAAGTGAGGCCTCCAGTGAATTTAAATACCCGAATGTGACAAAGGAGGAGTTTGAGGCTCTACAAGAACTTGTCCATGATGACGACATCATAATTAAACCTGCAGATAAAGGTGGTGCTGTCGTCATCATGGACAAGTCAAAATATATGGCAGAAATATATCGGCAATTGGGGGATGAGAATGTCTATAAAAAACTTGAGAGTGATCCTAAATTTAAAATAATGGGGGAGATTAATAATTATTTACAAGAAGCTCTTAACAATAAAATCATAGATCAGGAGCTAATGGATTACCTATCCATAGAGTCTCCAAGAACCCCTGTACTGTACATTACCCCTAAAATACATAAGTCACTGGTCGACCCTCCTGGGCGACCCATAGTGGCGGGAGTGGACTCAGTATTTAGCAGAATAGGAACTTTTTTGGACAAAATCCTTAACCCTATTGCGAAAAATTCAAAATCTTATATTCAAGATACTACAGATTTCCTTAATAAATTGGAATCTGTAAAATTGGAGGGTCATGTTATTTTGGCCTCGTTTGATGTCATCTCACTCTACACTTCAATAGACCACACTTCGGGAATAAGGGCAGTTGAAAAAAAGTTAAATACAACAAATATAACTCATGAAGGTAAAATATTTATAATCAAATTGTTGGAAATAATTTTGAGGCGGAGCTACTTCCTATTTGGGGATACCTTCTATGGACAACAAAGAGGTACAGCTATGGGGGCCAATATGGCCCCTGCTTACGCAAATTTAGTGATGAGTGCCTTGGAGGAGGACCTCATCTATGTGTCCCACCACTTCCGGCATGTTCTGGTGTGGTGGAGATACATAGATGATGTCTTCCTCCTATGGAAAAATACAGAAGAAGAGTTACATAATTTTCACCGGTTCCTGAATGAAATAGATGAGACTATCAAATTCACCTTAAATTTCTCCAGAACAAGTATACAATTTTTAGATGTATCTGTGACACAAAATGAGGGAGAATTAACAACTACATTATACGTTAAAGAAACTGATAAAAATAATCTCCTAACTTATGACAGTCAACATCCACGCAGCATGGTAAGGTCAATACCCCTGAGCCAACTCTTGAGAGTGCGTAGGATTGTTAAACAAGATAAAGAGATGGAGGGAGTGATGGATATCCTGGCAAAAAAATTTCTAAATAGGAAATATCCACAAGATGTAATCAATATTGCTAAAAACAAAGCCATCCAAAAAGATCGAAAGGATTTACTAAGGAAAAATTATCAAAATAAAAAAAGATTAAGCAGGATACCATGTGTGATGACCTATTCAGAGGAAAGTAGAGCTATTGGCGACATTATCAGAAAACATTGGGGGATGTTAGGCAATTGTTTACCAAGGATTAAAGAACTAAGAGAGCCCCCACTATTTTCATATCGGAGGGCGAAAAATATTAGAGACTATGTAGTCAAAGCTGATATTGGTTCATTAAAAGATCTTAGTCAGACCACCATTACAGGCAAGGTCCAAAAAGGCTGTTTCCCATGCTTATCTTGTGTAAATTGCCCCAATATACTAAAAGGTCCTATATTTAAACATCCAGAAACGAATAAAGTATATAAAATCAAACACTTCTTGACATGTAACTCTGACTATGTAGTATATTTACTGGAATGCCCTTGTAAATTGTGGTATATAGGGGAAACGACTTGTGAGTTCAAAACACGTATAAATAATCATCGGCACTCTATTAGGAAGAAGCGATTAGATCTCCCAGTCTCAAAACATTTTACAGAGTTCAAACATACAGAAAAAGACCTTAAATGGAAAATAATAGATAGGGTCCCCATACAGAGGAGAGGAGGGGACAGAACATGTCTTTTAAAAAAATTAGAACTTAGATGGATTTATGAATTGAACACTCTAAAACCTAAAGGACTCAATGTGGAATTTAAAATTCAGTCAGGTATGTGAAGAAACCTCCTATGATAGACCTCTGAATTAGATGTGTATAGGCTCCTTGTTGTACTTTGCAGAGTGCATTGATTTTAATAATTTTTTTGTTGTTTTATAGATATCTTGTGACCGGAGGGTCGTATATATGTCCCCACCAGCCGCTTGATGGAGTATCCATATGGAGGAATGAATAATTAATTTTTGCCCGTACATTATATGCTAATTTTTCTTTTGAAAAAAAATATTTTTTGTTTTTTTACAATAATTTTTTGGTTAAATTTATCTGTCGCTTATGTCGACCAATGGCAAGTGTTCTTTATCCATAATAAAATTCACTGCATATAAAAAAACTACCAGCTGTTAGTCTTATATCTAGATACAGGGTAAATTATATATGTCACTTTTTTTGCCAGTTCTAAAGTGTGATGTTATGGCCTGGAGAGGCTGTATGTCAACTTGGAAAGGCACAGACTAATGGAGATAGCCTGAGTAAGGCTTTCATCCATTATGTCAAAGTGAAATTTGTAACTATGTAGCCCTTTTAATATCCATTTAAGGAGTATATATCCGGTATTGTAGACAAACAGCCTGTGTGTATCTATAAAGATAAATCAGATATAAATCATGAAAACATCCTTAGGAGCGCAATCTGAATTGAGGCTATGATATGGCACAATATAACGCTTTTGCCACATCCAAGATGGCGATGCGGCACTGACATAACGATAGTGCGCATGCGCTATGAAAATGAAAGTGAATTGGAACTCCCATTGGCCGATACTTTGTGACATGGTAACTGGATTTCCAGACATGTGCAATAGGATTATAGGAACGCCGATAACGGCCATGACAGTGTCCTCCATGTGGAGCTACCTTATAGCGGTAAGGTGAGAGTTATGAGTTATGACTATAATAAATACAATATACGCAAATAAGATAACCTGTGAAACAAAGGGGAAAGTGGAAAGGTAGAATATTTTATAAATAATACAGCACTAAGCACTTTAATAAGCACTGAGATTGCACTAATAATCTATAATATGCACTTTATAGAAAGTTGTACAATTATTTGTTTATATATGTATAAATGGCAACTGTAATATGCAAATCAAGTGAAATTGTCTCTATAAAAGCACAATTGTTGTTAACACCCACTGCTTGAAAAAGGCTCAGTGAGCCGAAACGTCGCGCAGTGATGTGGGTCGATTAAAACTACACCTTTTTTTCATCTGAAACTTTTGGAGTGCTGCCTTCATTTCTACTATTTGGTATATCTATCTATCTATCTATCTATCTATCTATCTATCTATCTATCTATCTATCTATCTATCTATCTATATATATATACATATATACACTGACAAGACTGGTCAGTAATGTGCATTTAAAGACGTGACCCTGGCTGCAGGACCCCACACATGAGGATAGTTGACTCTTTCCCATATATGGTATATATAGGAAAGACATATTGTATATCCTCATCTGTGGGGTCCTGCAGGCAGGGTCACTCACTCTATGAGTGCACATTACTGACCAGCCGCCATAAATCTTCAGTGCCTGTGCAGATACAGCACAGGAATCCTGCTGGGTGTTGTCAGGAGAGCAGCAGAGTAGAGTAGAAGTGTGAGCTGTACTTACACTGCTGTGTCCTGCTCCTCTCCAGTCTCACTGGGAAAAGATGCTCCTTCCTGTCTGCTCTGCAGCAGACATTGCATGCCCCCTCAGTGTGCAATGTGGGCGTGTCTTCAGTATACTGAAGGCAGGCAGCTGTCAGGTACAGTGCTGGCCTGGAACTCAGCGTGTATCAGCATGGGGAAGGGGGCTTTGGGGAATATGTTCCTGTCTCTTCAGCCACAGCCCGCGGTAAGTCTAGGGAGAGATCATGTCTCCCTCTTCTCTACCGCGGGCTGTGCACGCTGATATAATTAAGTGCAGCATAGCTCCAGGTGGGCCCCTGTGAGCGGTGGGCCCGGGGCGACCGCACCCTCTGCCCCCCTGCTAGCTACGCTACTGCTCTGGAGGCAAGAGAGGTCTGTGTTTCTTCTAATAGGGGAAGTTAGTTCTTCGGCTGGCGCGAGACGTCTAGAATCATCGTAGGCACGTTCCCCGGCTACAGCTAGTTGTGTGTTAGGTTCAGTATCGCGGTCAGCTCAGGTTCCATCACCCTAGAGCTTGTTTTTGCTTTTGTGCTTGTCCTTTTGTGATCCCCTGCCATTGGGATCATGACAGTATAGCCGGCCCGAAAGTGGTAATCGTATTGGCTGAAGTAGGAGGAAAAGTAGTCTGAGGAAGTTTTTTTTTTTTTTTTTTCCTCTCCCAGAGGTTGCTGCCTAGCCTTAATTGCAGCCTGGCTGCTTCTATCCTCCTCTTAATCCTTGAATGGCTCTAACCTCAGCTGTTTATCATGGACGTCCAGAGTTTGGCTTCCAGCCTGAACAATCTTGCTGCTAAGGTTCAAAATATACAAGATTTTGTTGTACATGCTCCTATGTCTGAACCTAGAATTCCTATCCCAGAGTTTTTTTTTGGAGATAGATCTAGTTTTCTGAATTTTAGGAACAATTGCAAGTTGTTTCTTTCATTGAAATCTCGTTCCTCTGGAGACCCTGCTCAGCAGGTCAAGATTATTATATCTTTCCTGCAGGGTGACCCTCAGAATTGGGCATTTGCATTGGCACCAGGGGATCCTGCGTTGCTTAATGTGGATGCGTTTTTTCTGGCATTGGGTTTGCTCTATGAGGAACCTAACCAAGAGATTCAGGCTGAAAAAGCTTTATTGGCTCTCTCTCTCAGGGGCAAGATGAAGCAAAAATATATTGTCAGAAATTTCGGAAATGGTCGGTGCTTACTCAGTGGAATGAGCGCGCTCTGGCTGCAAAATTCAGAGATGGCCTTTCTGAGGCCATTAAAGATGTTATGGTGGGGTTCCCGGCACCTACAGGTCTGAATGAGTCCATGACTATGGCTATTCAGGTTGATCGGCGTTTACGGGAGCGCAAACCTGTGCACCATTTGGCGGTGTCTTCTGAACAGGCACCTGAGACAATGCAATGTGATAGAATTCAGTCCAGAAGTGAACGGCAAAACTATAGGCGGAAAAATGGGTTGTGTTTTTATTGTGGTGATTCAGCTCATGTTATATCAGCATGCTCTAAACGCACAAAAAAGGTTGATAAGTCTGCTGCCATTGGTACTTTACAGTCTAAGTTCATTCTGTCTGTGACTCTGATTTGTTCTTTATCATCCATTTCCGTCGATGCCTATGTGGATTCAGGCGCTGCCCTGAGTCTTATGGATTGGTCATTTGCCAATCGCTGTGGGTTTAGTCTGGAGCCTCTGGAAGTTCCTATTCCTTTGAAAGGAATTGACTCTACACCTTTGGCTATGAATAAACCTCAGTACTGGACACAAGTGACCATGCGTATGACTCCCGTTCATCAGGAGGTGATTCGCTTCCTGGTACTGTATAATTTACATGATGTCTTAGTGCTTGGTCTGCCATGGTTACAAACTCATAACCCAGTCCTGGACTGGAAAACAATGTCTGTGTTAAGCTGGGGATGTCAGGGGGTTCATGATGATGCACCTCCGATTTCTATCGCTTCATCTACTCCTTCTGAGGTTCCTGTATTTTTGTCTGATTATCGGGATGTTTTTGAGGAGCCTAAGCTCAGTTCGCTTCCTCCTCACAGGGATTGCGATTGTGCTATAGATTTGATTCCTGGCAGTAAGTTTCCTAAAGGTCGTTTGTTCAATCTGTCTGTGCCAGAGCATGCTGCTATGCGGAATTATGTTAAGGAGTCCTTGGAAAAGGGACATATCCGTCCATCTTTGTCCCCTTTGGGAGCAGGTTTTTTTTTCGTGGCCAAGAAAGATGGTTCCTTGAGGCCTTGTATAGATTATCGTCTTTTGAATAAGATTACAGTCAAATATCAGTATCCTTTGCCATTGTTGACTGATTTGTTCGCTCGCATTAAGGGGGCTAGATGGTTCACTAAGATTGATCTTCGGGGTGCGTATAATCTTGTGCGGATAAAGCAGGGTGATGAGTGGAAAACCGCATTTAATACGCCTGAGGGCCATTTCGAGTATTTGGTGATGCCTTTTGGACTTTCTAATGCTCCTTCTGTCTTCCAGTCCTTTATGCACGATATTTTCCGTGAATATCTGGATAAATTTATGATCGTGTATTTGGATGATGTTTTGGTTTTTACTGATGACTGGGAGTCCCATGTTCAGCAGGTCAGGAAGGTGTTTCAGGTCCTGCGGGCCAATTCTTTGTTTGTAAAGGGTTCAAAGTGTCTCTTTGGAGTCCAGAAGATTTCTTTTTTGGGGTATATTTTTTCCCCTTCTACTATTGACATGGATCCCGTCAAGGTTCAGGCTATTTGTGACTGGACGCAGCCTACATCTCTTAAGAGTCTACAGAAGTTCTTGGGCTTTGCTAATTTTTATCGTCGTTTCATAGCTAATTTTTCTAGTATTGTTAAACCTTTGACGGATTTGACTAAGAAGGGTGCTGATGTTGCGGATTGGTCTCCTGCGGCTGTGGAGGCCTTTCAGGAACTTAAGCGCCGGTTTTCTTCCGCTCCTGTGTTGCGTCAGCCAGATGCGTCGCTTCCTTTTCAGGTTGAGGTTGATGCTTCCGAGATTGGAGCGGGGGCGGTTTTGTCGCAGAGAAGCTCCGATGGCTCAGTGATGAAGCCATGTGCGTTCTTTTCTAGAAAATTTTCGCCCGCTGAACGGAATTATGATGTTGGTAATCGGGAGCTTTTGGCCATGAAGTGGGCATTTGAGGAGTGGCGTCATTGGCTTGAGGGTGCTAGACATCGTGTGGTGGTCTTTACTGATCACAAAAATCTGATGTACCTTGAGTCTGCCAAGCGTCTGAATCCTAGACAGGCTCGTTGGTCACTGTTTTTCTCCCGTTTCAATTTTGTGGTTTCATACCTGCCAGGTTCAAAGAATGTGAAGGCGGATGCTCTTTCTAGGAGTTTTGTGCCTGACTCCCCTGGAAATTCTGAGCCTACTGGTATCCTGAGGGATGGGGTGATTTTGTCGGCTGTCTCTCCAGACTTGCGACGTGCTTTGCAGGAGTTTCAGGCGGATAAACCTGATCGTTGTCCGCCTGAAAGACTGTTTGTTCCGGATAATTGGACCAGTAGAGTCATCTCCGAGGTCCATTCTTCTGCGTTGGCAGGTCATCCTGGAATATTTGGTACTAGAGACTTGGTGGCCAGGTCTTTTTGGTGGCCTTCCTTGTCGAGGGATGTGCGTTCTTTTGTGCAGTCTTGTGAAGTTTGCGCTCGGGCTAAGCCTTGCTGTTCTCGGGCCAGTGGATTGTTGTCACCTTTGCCTATCCCAAAGAGGCCTTGGACGCACATTTCCATGGACTTTATTTCGGATCTTCCTGCCTCTCAAAAAATGTCCGTCATCTGGGTTGTGTGTGACCGCTTTTCTAAGATGGTTCATCTTGTACCCTTGCCTAAGTTACCTTCCTCCTCTGAGTTGGTCCCTCTGTTTTTTCAGAACGTGGTTCATTTGCATGGTATTCCGGAGAACATCGTTTCTGACAGGGGATCCCAGTTTGTGTCTAGATTTTGGCGGACGTTCTGTGCTAAGATGGGCATTGATTTGTCCTTTTCGTCTGCATTCCATCCCCAGACGAATGGCCAGACTGAACGAACTAATCAGACCTTAGAAACTTATTTAAGGTGTTTTGTTTCTGCTGATCAAGATGACTGGGTTACCTTTTTGCCGCTTGCCGAATTTGCCCTTAATAATCGGGCTAGTTCTGCTACCTTGGTTTCTCCTTTCTTTTGTAATTCGGGGTTTCATCCTCGTTTTTCCTCTGGTCAGGTGGAGCCTTCTGATTGTCCTGTGGTGGATAGGTTGCATCAGATTTGGAGTATGTGGTGGACAATTTGAAGTTGTCCCAGGAGAGAGCTCAGCATTTTGCTAATCGCCGTCGCCGCGTGGGTCCTCGTCTTCGTGTTGGGGACTTGGTGTGGTTGTCTTCTCGTTTTGTTCCTATGAAGGTCTCTTCTCCTAAGTTCAAGCCTCGGTTCATCGGTCCCTATAGGATCTTGGAAACTCTTAACCCTGTGTCGTTTCGTTTGGATCTCCCGGCATCGTTTGCTATTCATAATGTGTTCCATCGGTCGTTGTTGCGGAAGTATGAGGTACCTGTTGTTCCTTCGCCTGAGCCTCCTGCTCCGGTGCTGGTGGAGGGAGAATTGGAGTATGTTGTGGAGAAGATCTTGGATTCTCGTGTTTCCAGACGGAAGCTCCAGTATTTGGTCAAGTGGAAGGGTTATGGTCAGGAGGATAATTCTTGGGTGGTTGCCTCTGATGTTCATGCTGCCGATTTGGTCCGTGCATTTCATAGGGCTCATCCTGGTCGCCCTGGTGGTTCTCGTGAGGGTTCGGTGACCCCTCCTCAAGGGGGGGTACTGTTGTGAGTTCTGTTTTTGGGCTCCCTCTGGTGGTTACTGGTGGTACTGGGTGACTTGTGTTCTCTGCGGTCTCTGGTGTCCACCTGTTCCATCAGGATATGGGAGTTTCCTATTTAGCCTGGCTTTCTTGTCATTTCCTCGCCGGCTATCAATGTAATCAGTGTGTCTTTTTACCTCTGCTACCCGCTTCTGTAATCTTCAGGACAAGCTAAGTTTTGATTTTCCTGTTCCACGTTTTGCTTTATTTTTGTCTTGTCCAGCTTGCAGATATGTGATTTCTTGTTGCTGGTTGCTCTTGTGGGCTGAAATTACTCCTCATGTTCCATGAGTTGGCACATGAGTTCAAGTAATTTCAGGATGGTTTTTTGAAGGGTTTTTCGCTGACCGCGCAGTTCACTTTTGTATCCTCTGCTATCTAGCTTTAGCGGGCCTCATTTTGCTGAATCTGTTTTCATAACTACGTATGTGCTTTCCTCTCATTTCACCGTTATTACATGTGGGGGGCTGCTATTTCTGTGGGGTGTTTCTCTGGAGGCAAGAGAGGTCTGTGTTTCTTCTAATAGGGGAAGTTAGTTCTTCGGCTGGCGCGAGACGTCTAGAATCATCGTAGGCACGTTCCCCGGCTACAGCTAGTTGTGTGTTAGGTTCAGTATCGCGGTCAGCTCAGGTTCCATCACCCTAGAGCTTGTTTTTGCTTTTGTGCTTGTCCTTTTGTGATCCCCTGCCATTGGGATCATGACAATTATGGTCAGTCTGTCAGGGCTGAAACCCATGTTAGGAACATGTACAAGCCTCAGTTTACTTGGAAGCAGCCTCCTCAAGGGAAAGAGACAGGAGTGCCATTGACCAATCTGCACAAGCCTATGCACTTCTTCTGGAAACTACTCAACCAGGCAGAATGTATCTTTTACATGGTTTTGAGCAACAATAGAGTAATTACAGGATATGTCCCAGAGAATGATGAGGTCTGTGGAGGGTATTACTCAGGTGACAGGCTGAGTAAGGTGCTAGAGAGCTCAGGTAAAAGCCTTAGCGTGGCAATGACTATGTTCCAATATGTGTAAGGCTGTGGCCTGAATAGGTCTGTGGAGCGTATTAACCTAATCTCCTCAACCTGCTTAAAATATACAGAAACTGGACAATACCCCACCACAATTTTTTTTACCAAAATTTAGAAAATTTAAGGGAAGCGACAGTTTGATAAAGAGACACAAGTCTTATTTCGGAGCCTGAAAAAGCCAGGAATGGTCTTTGTCCAACAGCGGACAATACAAAATGCTAACGAATATGTATGCCCTATCTAACTAACAGTTTGAGAAGAGACATATATGCTGACAAGGGACAACTGAATGCTGCACTCGGACAATGAACTGGACTTTGTTGCTGACTATTGTGTCTGTGCAACTGCAGGTTGTGGGCAGGAGGCATCAGTGCCACCTTTCTGGACAGCAGAGTGAGAAGACAATGACAAAAAGACTGACACTTGCAAGCTAATATGAACAGGTGCCACCTAGGAGCAGCTACCTCCATATACAATAAACAAAAAAAGTTGCACTCTGTAGTGCTAAAGTATGTCAAATGTGAAATGTGAAATACAAGAAATATGTATAGCAATACTGCTTCTGGATACTATGAAAAAATGAGACGCTTAGGCTGGTTTCACATTTGCGGAGGGCTGCGTACTTCCTCTGTTAAGCCCTGCCCACTGCCGAACCTCTTCCATTCAGCTCCGCCTACATCTGCATGCATACGGATGTATGCGGATGGGTCCGCATGCGTCGTTTTGATGCTGCACTGACCGCAACAAATGCAACATGTTGCGTTCGACGCAGTTCGGCGCAGCATCAAAACGATGCATGCGGACGCATCCCCATACATCCGCATGGCCTGTGTACCCAATGTTAAAGATAGGTAAGCAGGACGCATGCATACGTAGGTGGAGCTGAATGGAAGAGGGTTGACAGTGGGCATGGCTTACGGAAGAAGTACGCAGCCTCCACAGCTCTGCCCAATGCAAATGTGAAACCAGCCTTAGCACACAATTTGGCCAATTCATGCATGCCCATCAACCAACAACAAGGTGGTCTCAAAACTGATGGGTCCTAACATGTCCTATGTGAATACCTCTCTAAGACTGAAGTCTGAATTCCTGGGTAGATGTGAATACCTGTCTTCCAAGTCAATTTTATGGGTAGGAAGGACCCTGCTGCAAATAAAATACACCACATGCTGAAGGGCGGAGTGCTCCGTCAGAAAGCTAATATACAATGACAAAAAGACTGTCTGGCACTTCCAAGCTAATGTGAACAGGTGCCAACTAGAAGCATAATAAACAAAAAAAGTTGCACTCTGTAGTGCTAAAGCATGTCAATGTGAAATATATGAAATATGAATAGAATTACTGGTTCTGGATGCTAGGAAAAAATGAGACGCTTAGTACATAATTTGGCCAATTCATGCATGCCCATCAACCAATGACAAGGTGGTCTCAAAACTGATAGGTCCTAACGTGTCTAATGTGAATACCTCTCTAAGGTATTGCTGCAGGGTCCTGCCTACCCATAAAATCAGACTTGGAAGAGAGGTATTCACATCTACCTAGGAATTCAGATTTCAGTCTTAGAGAAGTATTCACATTAGACTAGAGATGAGCGAATTTCTTCATGTCCCTGCTTATTCGGCAAGCTTTACGCTTAGGGTACTTTCACACTGGCGTTTTTTTAAATCCGTCACAATGCGTCGTTTTGCAGAAAAAACGCATCCTGCAAAAGTGCTTGCAGGATGCGTTTTTTCCCCATAGACTTCTATTGGCGACGCATTTGCGACGGATTTGCACACTTCACATCCGTCTTGCGACGAATGCGTCGTGCTTTGGCGGACCGTCGGGAAAAAAAACCCCTACATGTAATGTTTTTTTCTCCCGACGGACCGCTTTTTCCGACCGTGCATGCGCGGCCGGAACTCCGCCCCCACCTCCCCGCACCTTACAATGGGGCAGCGGATGCGCCGGAAAAATGCATCCGCTGCACCCATTTGTACACATTGTACATGCAGCAAACGCTAGCGTCGGAATCTCTCCCCGACGCATTGCGACGGGGAGATTCCGACGCTAGTGTGAAAGAAGCCTTACTGAAGCTACATCAGGAACCTGGCTTCCTGGATCACTCTGGGTGATCAGCTGTTTGGCTCCGCAGCTGCATGTGTCGTGGCTCTGTGACAGTTACAACACATGCATGGAGAGCCTGTTCTTTTTCTACCAACATAGAAGAGGACTCTTTATTCTTAGGGCAGTGAGAATCTAGAATTCCTTGCCTGAGGAGGTGGTGATGGCGAACTCAGTCGAGGGGTTCTAGAGAGGCCTGGATGTCTTCCTGGAGCAGAACAATATTGTATCTTACAGTTATTAGGTTCTTTAGAAGGACGTAGATCTGGGGATTTATTCTGACGAAACATATGCTGAACTGGATGAACAAATGTCTTTTTTCGTCCTTGCTAACTATGTTACTATGTTAGTATTGCTATTCATATTTCATATATTTCACATTGACATGCTTTAGCACTACAGAGTGCAACTTTTTTTGTTTATAGCAAAGTGAGAAGAACATAGCACAGGGGAAGGGCCAGTGGTTTCACCCTCAGACACATATTTTGTACCCAGGCATTCTGCCCACCTACTGGGGTGCTGCATATGTCAGCAATGTATAGTGTATGCTAACAGAGGTATTATGTCCAATTTCTCTTTATAAAAGGATGTGTGGGTAAGGTTTTCAAACTAGCAGAATATATATAGAGCATGTTTCATTACTCATATTTTTATTCTGTGTAAGGCTGAAAACTGAAGAAGTGTTTGGAGCATATTAATGCATTGATGTTCCACAATGTCCAAGAGCAGACCTAAAAATCAACATCAGACTCTTAGATACACGCTTAAAGAGAATGTGAGAAGGACAACACAATAAAAAAAAATTACAATAATAGAATATATAGAGATTGAGAGTAGAAATTTGACCATTGCACAATGTACATGGAGCGCCCCCAGACACAGGGCCACAGGTTACTGGGTACCGGTCCTCTGTCTCGGTACTGGGGATGTCACGGTGGCTGGACCCGGTCCGTGACCCTGTTAAGGGGCGTCCAATGAAAGGGGTGATGGTTGTTTGTCAAGGGTTCGTGACGCCACCTGTGGTATTCGGTCAGGGTGACCGACGCTGCTTGGGGTCCGCTGGGGATGATGTTATAGCAGCTAGATGGTATACCTTCCCACAGGTGAAGTAGATCCCCAGGGCTTCCCAGTGGTGTAGGTGGCGATGGTGTGCGGCGCAGTTAATAACGAGGACACAGGGTTGCAGTCTCTTTACCTCTTTACTGATGACTTCAGGATCCTCAATCCGGAGCACTGTTAACAGGGCTGGCTGAGACCGGCCGGTCCGAAGGCACATCCAGAGTTCCCTTTGCAGGTGAAAATCAGTGTCTACCAACTAGCGCCTGTGTCCTTCCCTGCTGAGCATTCGGGATAGTCCTCACAACTGTCGTTTCTATTCTGATGTTCTGCTTCGTCCCCCAGTTTGTTATGGCTAGGACGCACCCATTTGACGGGAAGGCTCGGAGCTATTCTGAGACCCTAGAGACGCCCCTCTCCAACTTTGCCCCCTATGTCTTCTTAGGTGAAGTATGTTAGACAGCCAACCTATAATCAACTGTCCTGCCTCTGTTTGAAGTAATGCTTGGAGTCAGTTACTTCCTCGGCGTTCTGGCCACCAGCTACGCGTCTCAGTAGGATGTTGCCGATCTCGGGGCACGACTCCTACTGGTTCTCCTTTGTGCTTTGATCTCATTTCTCACTTCTCCACAATATACTTCGCTTCGTGTCCTTTCTTTAGATGCCGCCGCAGGGTAGCGCAGACGCGGCTCTGTAACGTTCTATCCTTGTCACTAGGTGCCTGCCAGGTTCCCATGCCTGACAGGGACCCCCCTGAATCTCCCCCGCAACACCCCCTGCCACGGGATGTTGCCTGGACAAAACCCAGTCAGCTTCTGACTAACTTCCTATCCAACCCCTAGTTTTACCAAAGTGTGAGGAGTGGCCTAGTAAATAGAACCTTTTGCTCGCCCTAGTGGCCGGAGTGTGAAATGTAGTGTGTGACTGTGATACCTGGTCAGGTGAACTCCTTTAGTGCCATCAGACGTACCATCACTCCCCTTAGTGGCAGAGCGACATTACTGCAACGACCAGGTCTCTGGGGCGCTGCATACAAAGGTTTCCAAAAATTGCCTAAGAGGTCTGTATCATATGCACTGAAAGATACTGTGATGGGGACCTCACAATCCATTTTGCAGTTATTAGAATAGGTAGCGATAAAGAGTACAAATTTAACCATTGCGCAATGTACAAAGGTTTCCAAAAATTCAAAAACATTACCCACATGGGGTATACATATATGACCACTAAGTACTTGTTGCAGAAGCAGGAGGAGTAGGACGTGATTTCTTGAACAAAATGGGTTTGGATGGTAAGGCATGGATGTTAAGACAACTTTCAAAAAAGAACATTTGGCTACGTTTCTGTCATCTGTAGGGCTTACAAAGTCAGAGGAAATCCAGCCCTTGTTCAATTTTAGAAGAGTCAGCCTGTCTGCATTTTCGTTTGACAGGCGTGTGTGCCTATCTGTTATGATTGCATTGGCCGAACTAAAAACCCACTCAGACAACACACTTGCGGCAGGGAATGGCAGCATCTACAAGGTATACAAGGATAGGTCAGGTCAAGTGTGCAGCTGGACAACCAATAGTTAAAGGGCATTGAAGAATCAGGAAGGATGCTGGTATGGTCACTTAAGTACTCCTTCATCATCTTGGTCAACTTCTCCCTCCTAGTCATAGTTACAACCACAAATAGCCCTTGCTGATGTTATGGTTTCATGAAAATGGCCCAGTTGTGGACATTCCCTCTCCCACTGAGTTGCACCTGGTGTGCGTGTCCCTCCCTTGTAATCCTTGTGGGTGAAAAGAGTCAGTATCTCTGCTAGCAGCATTGTCTGAGGGTAATCTTTTCAGCACTGAAAATGACACGTCTGCCTCCGACATCAGAGAAGGAAATTTATCCTGTACCATGGGTCAAGAAAGGTGCACAGCCAGCATTTCAAATTGGGCAAAATGTCTTTAATTCGAGGGTCTTTGGAAAGGCATCTGGACATGAACTCTGTAGTAGACAACAAAGAGTCAAACTTTCAGTGTCCCCACCAGGATGAACACTAACCATCCTCTCCTCCTCATGATACATCACCTCCTCCTCCTCCTCCTCTTTAGGCAATCCATGCTGGATAGGCATGAAGCTGGGATTGGGAGTCCACTCTGTAGCGCAAACCAAAAACTCCTGTTCCTTCTCCTCCTCCTCCTGTCCCTCCTCATCACCCATTCTGGCCTTAGAATATTGTGTAAGGCTCCACCGCGCAGTATCAGCCACTGTAAAATGTTGCTCCATAGCCACCAGCTCAGCATTCAAAGCCTCCTCTTTGAGATTCTGCAGCGAACATTTTAATAGAGAAAGCAGCGGATGGTTACTGTGATAATAGCGTCATAAGCGCTCACTATCTTTTTGCAGTACTCAAAGTTTTGAAGAACCTCACATATGTCAGCGATTCACACCCACTCAGCAATTGTTATGCGTGGGGGCTGAGTGTTACTCTGCATTGAGTAGCTGTAATTCAGAAACTGGCCTCTGCTGCTCACTAAGCCTTACCAACCTTTTGTAAGGCCGAATTTCAGCGTGTGGGTAGGTCACAAATCAGTCGGTGATAAGACAAATTAAAGCGCTGCTGCAGCATAGCCAGACTGGGTAAGCCTGAGATGACTTTCGAAATGGGTGCTGACACGGTGTACCTTGGCAAGTAGGTCCGTCAAGTCAGGATATGTTTTTAAAAGCCACTGTACAACCAAGCTCAGCACATGGGCTATGCATAGAATATGTACCAGCTTGCCGAGCTTTAAAGCTACCACCAAGTTACGCCCATTATCGCACACAACCAGACCTGGTTGGAGGTTCAGTGGGGAGAGCCACTGATTGGTCTGTTCTTTCATCCTTTTCAACAGCTCTGCTGCATTTTGAGCTTTATCACCTAAAGAGATGAGCTTCAGCAGAGCGTGCTGCCGCTTCGCCAAGTCAGTGCTGCAGACCTCCCAGCTGGGGAGTGATGGGGAGGCTAGTTCCACTGAGGATGAGGAAGAGGAGGAAAGGCAGGAACTGCAATATGAGGAGACTGAAACCCTAATGGAAGTTGGGCCCACTATTCTTGGTGTGGGTAAGATGTGCGATGTCCCAGCCTCTGACTCTGTCCCAGACTCCACCAGGTTCACCCAGTGTGCCATCAGGGAAATGTAGTGTCCCTGTCCACAAGAACTTGTCCACATGTGTGTAATTAGGTGGATTTTCGCTGTGTCATCTCCTTCTGTATATAGTGTATACCTGTGTGTCATCTCCTCCTGTATATGGAGCGCCCCCAAGGTCCGTGGGGTACTTGGAACCGGATCGGCACAGTTCTTAAAGGGGATGAGTCACGGCAGTAGTGACCCGGTCAGTGGCCCTGGGCATCCAATAAAAGTGATGAAAAGGGGAAAATAAAGTTTAGGGGGGAATGTTTGTGATGCCGGCTGTGGTACTTGGCAATAAAGGTGACGCTGCTTCAGAGTGCGCTGCGGCTGATGGTGATGCCGAAGAGTTGGTACAGCTCTCCACAGGTAGAGCTAGACCTGCATGTATGAATAAATGACGAGATGATGGTGGTTGTGGTAGGCCGGGCAGGTGTTGTAGAAACAATGCAAGGACACAGAAAGGTGCAGTTTCCACTTTGAGGCCGGGGTCAGACCTAGCGTAGGAAAATATGGTCCGTTTTTTATGGCCGAGATACGCAGAAATGTTCCCTGAATAGTGTTCCGTATGTAATCTGTTGGCAAGGTGTGGCAGCGTATTTCGAGCATGTACTTCTCCGTATGTAATCCGTATGACATCCATACTGCGTTTTTTTTCTTGCAACCTTCCAAAATGGACAATTAACGGTTTTGAGGCCTGAAATTAATTTAAATCATCATCAGCAACCCTATTTATTGCCTCTTCAACAGGTGGCTCCCTCCAATCTGGTCATGTTGTTGCTTTGCTTCTGTTGGTGTGTTGGTGGTTCTTTGGCAACATGAGGAGGAGGAGAAGAAGAATGTGGGTCCATCCGCTTTTGAGGCAAAACTAAAGGCCATTTTCACTGGCTATATGTGCAACACTCCAGGGAACCGGTTGTTGCAGTGATGTTGCCTTCCTTTCGGGGAGGGTGATGTCACGCTTGGAGGCAAGGGAGATTCTCTCTATCAGGTAAGGCACTCACATTCAACACATCTGAATCTAGGCCAGGAAAGGGAGCTCAGGACCTGGATTCAGGGGAGCTTCCTTACACTTTATGCATCCTGGTCTGGAGGAGGAGCCGGCCAGTTGTAGAGGAGTGAGGAGAGGAGAAGGACGTCTGGAGCAGACGTAGATGCCGAGCAGCCACAAGGGAGCTGCTACCGCTGGAAAGAGAGATATCATGAAGAGTTGAATTGTGGAGGAGCTTAGAGGGAAGAAGCAAAGAGGAGGAAGAGGCTCAGCAGGGGAACAGTGGAAGGACACCCTGGGAGCCAGAGGGCAGAACCGGGTACCAGGAGCCCAAGGCTATAGTGGGACTCTAGGACACTTAGCAGAACCGGAGGGCATAGGACTGTATGTCAATTGCCTGCATCAAGTCTGAGCTGAAGCAGTAACTTTAGAGCCTGGGGCATGATAGTCCCTATAAACAGGCTCGAACTGCCTATCATACAGACATCTGTCTTAGGACAGGAGAGAGGAGACTTGCAATAAGCTTCAAGCAGCAGGGAGCTAATCAACTAAATAGCTCAAGTAGGAAAGGCTTATGGACCTCACCTGGGAGAGGGATCTCCTATTGCCTCCAAACCAGCCTGACCACAGCTACCCCTGCACGTGGTACCCTGGACAGAGGACTACTACTACCATCAGTAAACCAGGTAAAAACTGCAAACCTGTGTCCTCGTTCTTTGAAATACCATCCACCACACCATTGGTGCCATACACTTGTGAAGCCACCCCACTTCACCTGTGGGAAGCGTCACCATCTTGCTGCATATCATCAGCCCAGAGGATCCCTTTAAACAGCGTCGGTCCTCACTAACCGAAAACCACAGGTGGAGTCACGAACAATAGAAATTACAAATTCCCTTAAAAGACCTTCCCCTGTAATTGGACGCCCAGGGCCACGGACCGGGTTACAGCCACCGTGACATGCCCTTTAAGACCGGACCCGATACCGAGTACCCCACTGCCCTGGTAGAGCGCTCCATAGGCATCTCTGCGGACACATCTCTACAAATTTTTCCAATACTGTCACATGAGTATTGATACCTTTGATATTTTGTTGGAGACCTGGAATAACATTTCAGAACACCAGGATGCGGAAATGTATATCCAGAGGAGCGTCTTCTCCTTACTTTACAATATGTATTCCCCGTCCTCACATACTCTATGTTGATGATGTTTTTATAATATAAATGTGTTATTTAGTTTTTCTTAGCAGCTGAAGTAAATTGATTAATATTATATGTTAAAAATAAAATAAAATCTAACTTAGAATATGTAGTTAATGTTAAATTCACATACTGTGCTAATTTTTGTGGGTACTGGTAGCCTGCCTTTTTAGTTCCACACAGTACTTGTGTTATATATGATTTTTGCAAACCATTAAAACCTTGTTAATAATTGTGATTTTTGTCTTCTTTCAGCTTCCTGTCAACTGGACTATCTTATGCTGCCCTACATCTGGAATTTTTAATTGGGAGGTCAACTATCTCCGGCATAGTCCGGGCTACGTGTGTGGAAATTTGGTCCAGAGTACATGAACTGGTCATACCTGTGCCCAAGATGGAAGACTGGATGCAGATTGCGTGTGGCTTTCAGGAGCATTGTGATTTCCCAAATTGTATTGGATCCCTTGATGGCAAACACATCCGTGTGCGTGAGCCGCCGAACTCAGGGTCCCAATTCTATAATTATAAACAGTAATTTTCTATAGCGCTGTTAGCTATGTTTGACAGTCACTATAGGTTTATAATTGTAGATATTGGGGCCTATGGGAGAACTGGAGACTCTAGACTCCTCAATTCTTCCATTATGGGTCAGCGACTGCGCGATAACCAGTTGGACCTACCACCACCTCGTCAACTTCCAGGCTCCAATGTAGAAGCTGTGCCGTATGTCCTTGTGGTAGATGAGGCCTTCCAGTTAACAAGACATGTCATGAGGCCATATCCCCTTCGAAACCTGGACCATCGGCGGCGGATATTTAACTTACGGTTATCACGGGCACGGCGACTGGTGGAGAGCGCCTTTGGCATTCTTTGTGGCAAATGGCGGGTCCTCCAGTCTGTAATTCAGCTGAGAGACGCCAACGTCAACGAAGTTATAAAAGCTTGTGTAGTATTACATAGTTTCACCAGACTACATGAGTGCTCCTCAGCTGCTGGTGCTGAAGGTGTGTTGTCCAATGTGGGTAGGCCTACACCACATGTCATCCCTCAGCGTCGTCCACTTTTAGGACTCAAAGTCCGTGAATTTTTACTAATTATTTTATTTCACCTCAGGGTGCTACTCCCAGGCAAGATAATGCTGTCTATATGTTATAATTTGAAAATTAGTATAATATACTGTATATATATTCTTATGTTAAGTTACTGTGTGTGTCGAATTTACTTATTTAAGAGATGGTTTTGAACCTAATAATTATGTATGGTGTATTAATGATTGTACCAACAAACATAAATTGGTTTTTGAAAGGTTTTTTATATAGTCAAAAGCCAAATACGTATTCTCACAAACCATATTGACCTCATGTGGCTTTTGTGGCCATTTAAATTTGGCCTAACATATATCCAACATATTATTCAGCTATCACAGCAGAAAAAACAATATTTTTATAAAAAAAATATTACAAAAATTTTTTTTAAAGGTTTTGAAAAGTTGGTGGAGGTGATGGCAGCAGTCTGGTTTCTTGATCTTGCTGTCTTTGTTGCCCCAATTTTCCTTCACCCTGTGTGGGTACTAACTGTTACCCATGCTGGAAATATTGCCCATGCTTGTATTGACCACTTGCCGATTGTCCATAGGGACTTTGAGTATGGGCCTCTTGAGGATTATAGTAACCACGTGACTCATACACCCCCCCCCCGCAATATGGTTATGTCGTTCAAACCCAGGTTGGGACCAGCCTCCAACACTGGGTCTGTACAAGTGGCCATATTGGGAAGGTTGCCGGTAGGATGGCATTTGGATGTTTTGTGGCAATGGTTAGTTTTGGGGGCGAAAGGGTTGAGGTGTAGGCAAACGTGGAGGAGGTGATCCCTCCCTCAGATCCCTCTTGAGCATGCACTTCTGGGGTTGGTTGAAGACGCATGAGGTTATGGAGTGACAGCTACCACCTCTCCAAGTATTCAAACAACTCATATGGGCTATTGGGGGGGTGCATGCATCAAGAAGGATCTGAAAGCACCCTCTCATACGTAGCCTTGTTGGCATATGCAACAGATTAGAACTTATTATAAGTGAAAGGAGGACTTTATACTAACCAGACAGCAGATGGCGATAGTGTGTAAAGTTATATACTTGCTGTAATGTGGGGAGGGAAGCTCTCAGTTGTTGGTTGTTTTCTTACTTTCTGTTTTGCTTTTCTTCATGAATGTGTTGTGTTCAGTGCACGGACTGTGTGACACTGAATTGTATCTCATGTTTATCCAGTATGAAGTAAATACTGTTTACTCAAGATATCTTGCTGATTGAAGCTCTCCTAAGTACAGCGGTGACTGCAAGAAGACGCACTCTGCAACAGGTTATGGGCCCAGATAACCCCAGGCACTCCAGGCTCCCCAGACACTACAGGTCTGCACTACAAGCTCAGGCAGCAGGATCCTGGTTTATAGCCCAGATAACGGAGCACACAGATAAGCTCTGTAAACAGAAGGAACTAAATCCAGATACAGAGTGACAGAGGAATTCACCATCCCAGGAGCTGGATATAATTGCAGAGAATTCACAGGACGTACAGGAGAATATCTTCAGTACAACTCTCTAAACAAGTAAGACTATATAAAGATGATGAGTACCACAGAACTGAAATTTACAGTAGCTAAACTGAATAGTGAAAATTATTAGTTATGGAAATTCAAAGTAGAGATGTTGTTATCTAAGGATGATCTATGGGAAGTAATTGTTACAGCAAGACCAGATCAAGATAATCAGACATGGGATAACAAGAATAGACACGCTAAAGCCACCATTAGCTTATTAGTGGATGATGCTCAATTAATACATATAAGAAATGAAGAAACAGCTAAGGGAATGTGGGAAGCATTAAGAAAACTGTATGAAAGACCTAGCCTGAATCACAAGTTATTTTTATTAAGAAAGCTGTACAGTATGAGATAGAGTGCAAATGACGATATGCAGAAGCACATATTCTCAATGATGGAAGTGATATCACAGCTAAGATCTATTGGTGAAGATATTAAAGAAAGTCATGTAGCAGCTATATTGTTGTGCAGTTTACCAGATTCATATACAGCCTTGATAAATGCCCTTGAGATGAGACCAGAAACTGACATTACATTAGATTTTGTGAAAACAAGACTAATAGATGAATATAAGAGAAGAAAAGAACAAAGAAATGATTCTTCTACTGAAAAGGACAGTGAAAACGCTCTTAAAGCTACAGAATTCAAAAAACCCTATAATAAAGAGACAAGAGAATGCTTCAGATGTAAGAAAAAAGGTCATTTAAAGAAAGACTGTACCATATGGAAAGCAGAACAACAAAAATTACAACATAAAAAGCATACAAAGAAAGTAAAAAAACACAATTTCCGATTCATGTGAGAATAATTGGAATGGCACATTTAAAGTAACAGACAAGAAATCATCACTTGGTTGGTTTATTGATTTCAGGAGCAACGAGTCAAATGACAAGTGACAAGAATTTCTTTACTGATCTTGATTTAGATAAGAAAGAAGCCATTTATCTCGCAGATGGAAGCAAAATAACCGCAGAAGGTATCGGACAAGGTATGCTAAATTGTTCAAACAAGTTCGGGCAAGATTCAAAGATACTTGTACAAGATGTGTTGTATGTTCCAAAATTGGAAGGCGGATTATTATCTGTGAAACGTTTAACAGCAAAAGGACTTACAGTGAAATTCAAAGACAATGAGTGTGCAATTATTGCAGGAAACAAGGTGATAACCAAAGTCAAGGCAGATGAACAATTATGTCATTTTGACACACCAAAAGAACAGATGAAGGTATGTACACATGATCACAAAAACTGTATTCACATGTGGCATAGACGTCTAGGACATAGACACCCTGAAAGTATAAGGGAACTACAGAGAAAAGAATTGACAAAAGATTTAAAAATCTGAACTCATCATCTTTCCTCCATCCCACAAATCTTCCTTACTTGACCTATCTATCGCAGTCAATGACATCATGCTTTCCCCTGTACCCGATGTCTGCTGCCTCGGAGTAACCTTCGACTCTGCCCTGTCCTTCAAACCACACATCCAAGCTCTTTCCACCTCCTGTCGCCTCCAGCTCAAAAATATCTCCAGGATCCGTCCTTTCCTCAACCCCCAATCTACTAAAATGCTTGTGCACGCCCTCATCATTTCCCGCCTTGACTACTGCAACATCCTTTTCTGTGGCCTCCCTGCTAACACCCTTGCACCTCTCCAGTCCATCCTTAACTCTGCTGCCCGACTAATCCATCTCTCTCCTCGCTACTCCTCCGCTTCCCCCCTCTGCAAATCTCTTCACTGGCTCCCATTCCCTCAGCGTATCCAGTTCAAATTGCTAATACTGACCTAGAAAGCCATCCACAACCTGTCTCCTCCATATATCTCTGAACTAATCTCTCGATATCTTCCCTCACGTGACATCCGGTCCTCCCAAGACCTCCTTCTCTCCTCCACACTTATTCGCTCCTCATCCAATCGCCTCCAAGACTTCTCCCGAATATCCCCCATCCTCTGGAACTCTCTGCCCCAACACGTCCGACTATCAACCACAGTCGGATCCTTCAGACGGAACCTGAAAACTCATCTCTTCAGGAAAGCCTACAGCGTGCACTGACACCGCTGCTGCCTCACCAACACCGGAGCTACCGCCTGACCAACACCGGAGCTACCGCCTGACCAACACCGGAGCTACCGCCTCACCAACACCGGAGCTACCGCCTCACCAACACCGGAGCTACCGCCTGACCAACACCGGAGCTACCGCCTGACCAACACCGGAGCTCCTGCAACCCTCAACCTACTGTCTCCTTCCCCATAATCCTGTAGAATGTAAGCCCGCAAGGGCAGGGTCCTCGCCCCTCTGTATCAGTCCGTCATTGTTAGTTTGTTTACTGTATGTGATATTTGTAACTTGTATGTAACCCCTTCTCATGTACAGCACCATGGAATCAATGGTGCTATATAAATAAATAATAATAATAATAATAAATATATCAGATTGCTCAATTACCATAAGATGTGATTGTTGTATAAAATCCAAAGCCACAAGGATATCTATTCCAAAAGAAAGTGAGATGAAAAGCGAAAGACCACTTGATTTGGTGCATACTGACGTATGTGGACCCATGAAAGTGACTACATCAGGAGGCAATAGAAACATGTTGACTTTTATAGATGATTACTCAAGATACACAGTCACATACTTTATCAAAAACTTCACTTTTATTTTTAATTAACTTGTAGACTATGTAACAAGATCAAGTAACAAATTTCAAAGGAAGCCAATTGTCATCAGAAGTGATAATGGAGGTGAATTTACAGGTCACAGAATAGAAGACTACTTAAGACAAAATGGAATAGAACACCAGAAAACGGTTCCATACGCACCTGAACAAAATGGAGTAGCAGAAAGGAAAAACAGAACTCTAACAGAGATGATAAGATGTATGCTGACGGATTCCAAACTACCAGAGAAATATTGGGGTGAGGCAGCAATGACAGCTACATATCTACAGAACCGACTTTTTTTTCCAGAAAACTGACGAAAACTCCATATGAACTGTGGCAAGGTATGAAACCAAGTGTCAATCATTTAAAAGTTTTTGGATGTAAAGTTTTTATATTCATTCCAACAGAAAAACATTCCAAACTTCAAAACAGATCCATGGAAGGAATATTTGTTGGATATAATGAAAATTGCAAAGGATACAGAATCCTAGATCCCAAAACAGACAGAGTAACGGTGAGTAACAGTGTGACATTCATTGAAGATTTGAATGAAGACATTATGATTTCAGTTGAAACAAAAAAATGAGAAAACCAATAATGACACAACTGAAGAAATATCTGCTGAGAAAGAAGCAGAAATTAATGAAGAACAAAATACTGAAAGTGAAGAATCACAACTACAAACAGACACAGAACCAAGACGTTCAATGAGAGAGAACAAAGGAAAACCACCAAAACGTCTCTCATACAAGACAAGCACAAGAAAAATCTATGAGCCTAATTCTTGGAAAGAAATATCTAAACTTCCTGTAGAAGAAGCTAATAAATGGAAAGAAGCAACAGAAACAAACATTAAATCCATGCAAGATTCAAATACATGGACACAGACAGATTTACCAGAAGGAAGAAAAACCATAGGATGTAAATGGATTTTTAAAGTTAAATACCAAACAGATGGCACAGCTGAAAGATACCGAGCAAGACTCGTAGCTAAAGGGTATTCTCAAAAATATGGAGAAGACTATGATGAGACATTTGCTCCAGTTGTCAAACACACTACAATAAGAACTTTACTTACAGTTGCAGCAATGAAACAGATGCAACTGAGACATCTGGATGTAAAGACAGCTTTTCTGAATGGAGATTTAACAGAAGACATTTATATGGAACAACCTCCAGGATTCAAAGATGAAAGAAATCCAAACAAAGTTTGTAAACTACAGAAAAGCATATATGGTTTAAAGCAAGCAGCTAAAGCGTGGAATGACAAAATCACGGAAGTACTTACAAATGAAAAATTTCAAAGAAGCAAAGCTGATCCATGCTTATACACAAAAAGGCTGATTAATAGATGGATTTACATACTCATATATGTAGACGACATTTTGATTTGTTTTGAACAAGAAAGGGATAACGAAAATATTCTAAAAATCCTGAAGCGACATTTCGAAATCAAAGACTTGGGAAATGTAAAACAATACCTAGGAATACAAGTAGAAAGAGAAGAAGATGGAAGTTTCCTACTAAATCAAAATCACATGATTCAAGACATAACAGAAAAATTTGGATTAAAGGATGCAAAAACAGTAAAGTCTCCAATAGAAACTAATTATCTCAAAGAGATGAACAGTGAACAAAATATGCTACCAAATAATGAAGAATACAGAACAGCAATAGGAAAACTACTGTATCTAGCGACTGTTATAAGACCAGACATCGCAGTAGCAGTAGGAATCCTGAGTAGAAAGGTATCAAAACCAAATAAAGCTGATTGGAATGCCGTGAAGAGAGTAATACGTTATTTGAAAGGAACTAGCAATGTTAAGCTGAAATTACCCACAAGCGATGATTGCATTTTAACAGGATATGCTGATGCAGATTGGGCTGGAGATCAAACTGACAGAAGATCTACCAGTGGACATATTTTTTTCCTCTCAGGTGGACCAATAAGTTGGACAAGTAAGAAACAGTCAATTGTGACACTATCTTCAACAGAAGCAGAATATGTTGCCGCAGCACATGCGAGTCAAGAAGTACTGTGGTTAAGACAATTGTTGACAGAATTAGGCTAGGGTCACATTGCGTTAGTGCAATCCGTTTAGCGCTAGCGGATTGCGCTAACGCAATGTTTTTAAAGGGTCGCGTTTCGGGGTCGCGTTAACGTCCCCGCTCTCGCAGATCCCCGATCTGCGAGAGCGGGGAACGGACCTCGGGCGCGCCGCGGACGCTGCAAGCAGCGTCCGAGGCGCGCTACAAAAGACCGGCGCGTCGCTAGCGCGTGCCGAAAATGACACGCGCTAGCAATGCGCTTGTACATTGCGGGCAATGGGAGCGCTAACGGACGCGTTGCATGGCGTTAATTTCGCCGTGCAACGCTGTCCGTTAGCGCTCTGACCAAAACGCAATGTGACCCCAGCCTTAGGACAACCACAGTTGGCACCAACAAAACTGAAAGAGGACAATCAAGGATGTCTTGTTCTTGATCAGATGGAAAGAGTCAATCAAAGAACCAAACATATTGATGTGAAATATCATTTCTTGAGAGATCATCAGGAACAAGGAGTCTTGAAGTTAGAGTACTGTCCTACTGAAGAAATGACAGCAGACATTTTCACGAAGGCGTTGAATGCTGATAAACATCAGAGACTAATAAAAAAGTTGGGTTTGATTGAATAAGTCCTTACTGTTGAGAAAGGGTGTTGGCATATGCAACAGATTAGGACTTATTATAAGTTAAAGGAGGACTTTATACTGACCAGAGAGCAGATGGCGATAGTGTGTAAAGTTATATGCTTGCTGTAATGTGGGGAGGGAAGCTCTCAATTGTTGGTTGTTTTCTTACTTCCTGTTTTGCTTTTCTTCATGAATGTGTTGTGTTCAGTGCACGGACTGTGTGACACTGAATTGTATCTCATGTTTATCCAGTATGAAGTAAATACTGTTTACTCAAGATATCTTGCTGATTGAAGCTCTCCTAAGTACAGCGGTGACTGCAAGAAGACGCACTCTGCAACAAGCCTCACCTCACGGGGTAGGGAACGGAGGTACTGGGCCAGGCTGTGGGAATATGCCTCCTCACCCTCATCCTGGGCAGCCCAGGAAAGATAATATAGAACACTAGTATCCACATGCCTCCTTGTTTCCAGTAGCTCTCTCCTTCTGCGGCCACGGCGGGCTATGACAGCAGGCTATGAGGAGGCGCTCCAGCAGGACAATAGGGCTGCTGCTGTTCCCAGGATCTTCCTGTCTGACTGGAGCTGGTGCAGCTGTGGGTGCTGGTGCAGCATCTGGGCCTGTTGTTGACGGAGCTTCTGGTGCTGTGGAAGATGGACCTGGAGGGACGCACCTGGAAGGATCAGAAGATGTGCCAGCCACCTCTTCACCTTCCCAGACTGGATCAATGATGGCCTCTGAGTCGGACCCTGTCTCCCTCTCAGTGAGGTTGCACTAAGTTCTATTATGAAAGTATGACAATAATAAAATTTAATATATGAGCATAAAATACATATGTGTAATGTGGTGTGAGTTTTGAACTTACGGTCTCAGATCGATACTGGGATCAAGAAATGACAGCCGGTCGTAATAGATGTATTTATTAGGATGTATTAGGTGTGGAAGCACCACTCCTGGCCTGCTGCTGTCTTTCTCTCCTGTACTGGTCCCTTATGCTGCGCCATTGTTTCATAACATCTTCCACTGCAATGACAGAGAAGAAAATAATGTATAAGGCCATTTTGCACAGTGGTACAACAAGTTTTCAGAGATTTTACATAGTCATGTGGCCTAGTAAGATGGATTTTACAAAAAATGATCTTCATTAATAATAATTAATGAAGTCCCCTGTCTGCGACCTGGTCTCTCCATGTCTGGATGCGGGCCCCATGGGTGGCTTCTGCACTTCCCGTGCCCCTAGGACCCCTTCTGTCCTTCTGGGAGCTTCCTTCTGTCTCTCCCTCTCAGTTCTCTCTTCAGCTTGTCAGGAGCTGCAGACCCTCATGTCTGCTCAGCTCCACTACTCTCACAATCTCTCTCTAGCTCCCTCTGACTGGGAGCTCCTTCTCAGCACATCTTACTGCATCTCTTTCCTCTCACAATCTAACTTTCCCTCCTAATTAGCTCCTCCCCTAACTACTTACTCCATCCACACCCTCTACCTAGTAACCCTCTCTAGATTGGGATGAGTGAGGCAATCCTCCCTTAGGGTACACCCAGATGCCCTGACTGGAGTGTTGTGTTGTTGGATGCTGGTGTGGAGCCCCGGTTAGTGCCCCCTCCTTACCTGAGAGCGGAGTCCCACACCTCTGGATGAGGTGCAGTACCTCTGTGGCGACCAGATATCAGGAGCGCCACATATATAGTATGCACCTGTGTGTCATCTCCTCCTGTATATAGTATATACCTGTATGTTATCTCCCTTGTATATAGTATATACCTGTATGTCATCTCCCCTGTATATAGTATATACCTGTATGTCATCTCCCCTGTATATAGTATATACCTGTATGTCATCTCCTCCTGTATATGGTCTATACCTGTATGTCATCTCCTCCTGTATATAGTATATACTTGTATGTCATCTCATTTATGGCACAGCGAATATAAAAAACGTAGAGTAGGACTGCCCCAATATGAGAATGCCGTGAAGTGGCGGGGTAGCTCAAAGAATTGATCAATTGTTTGCTAAATGTCTCATTTTGAAAATACAGTTAGAAATTAATATGTGCATTTGCACTTTATGTATTGCGTTTTAACCTTAGGCAGCACTGGCTTCTCCCTTCTTTTGCTTTGTTACTGGTACGTGGCTGACCACCACTGTTGCCGTGCGCGCCGGGTTACGTGCGCCATTCTTTCTGTGTTTCTGTGATTGATAGGCTGCTGTACACACATAGAGCAGCCCTGCCCTGCCCTAGGCTTTGTTTAATTATGCATCTGTGTCTCAGCCTGTCTCACCCTTTATCTGTGGTGCTGGATGCACAGTGTGGAGGTTGAACCTGAAATGTCTATGCCTGGACCCGGTCGACCTTTATCCTCGCTTGCCCCTCTGGCACCATGGAAGTGATTCAGTAATGCTCCAGGTACAGCTTGCATTTAATGTGGTATTGCTTTTAACTCGTTTAGGAGGCCTTTATGGCACAGTGAATATAAAAAACGTAGAGTAGGACTGCCCCATTATGAGAATGCCGTGACGTGGCGGGGTGGCTCAAAGAATTGATCAATTGTTTTGCTAAATGTCTCATTTTGAAAATACAGTTAGAAATTAATATGTGCACTTGCACGTTATGTATTGCGTTTTAACCTTAGGCAGCGCTGGCTTCTCCCTTCTTTTGCTTTGTATGTCATCTCCTCCTGCATATAGTATACACTTGTACTCCCTCCCTCCCATCTGTAGATGGTGGCGGTGCAGTGTCCTCGTGGCACAGAGCATTTAAGCATGGCGTGTCCGCCCCCTGATGCTCAGTTCTGTGCATCTGAGGCTGCGATGTGAAGAGCAGATGCTGGAGCTGCTGGGTGTGGTGAGTTCTGGGGGTGCTCGGGGTGCACCTGAAATCTGATCCCAGATTTCTGGCCTTTCTTGCACTAGGACCAGCAGCATTTCTACATTAATTAGGGAAGCCATGCTGCAGGAGACTCCGTGGAGGCGTGCAGCGTTCTTCCGGGATGTGTGTCTCGCTTTTTAAGCTAATTAGCATGTCTAAGCTTCCTGATTTAAGGTTTGGCACATTTCATGTCACCTGGTAAAGTCTTGCGTATTTCTCGCAAGTCACACGCATGGTCCGTGTGCAATCCGTATTTTTCTCGCACCAATAGACTTTCATTGGCGGATTTTTTGCGCAATATGAGAAATATACGGCTGATGGAAGCTGCCCCATAGAAAAACATTGGTTCGTGTGCAATGCGTTGTTTTTGCACCTCTCGCTCATACATAGTCCTCTCTAGTGTGACGCCGGCCTTACTCACAGTTCTTAGCTGTAGTCCCCAGCCGGGGTGCTGTGTCTTCCGGGTCTGTGGTCCTGCAAACTCCCAGGTAGATTGGGATACACCTTTCCAGGACTCCTTTCGTATGCCTTTCTCTGGCCATCTCACTATACTGGCATTCCTCTTCTCCTGCCCAGCGCCTTACCCACAGTATCCCAAGCCAGCAGCCACAAAACTGGTTGGGCGACGTCCTCTGAGTCCCCTGGATTCTATACGGCTGCCTTTTTAACGAAGTATAGGTGGATGTGGTTGTGCTTCTTGCAAAAGCCACAGCCTCCAGTTTCCACTAAGTTGGGGCCAGTCCCCTGTCTGCGACCTGGTCTCTCCATGTCTGGATGCGGGCCCCACGGGTGGCTTCTGCACTTCCCGTGCCCCTAGGACCCCTTCTGTCCTTCTGGGAGCTTCCTTCTGTCTCTCCCTCTCAGTTCTCTCTTCAGCTTGTCAGGAGCTGCAGACCCTCATGTCTGCTCAGCTCCACTACTCTCACAATCTCTCTCTAGCTCCCTCTGACTGGGAGCTCCTTCTCAGCACATCTTACTGCATCTCTTTCCTCTCACAATCTAACTTTCCCTCCTAATTAGCTCCTCCCCTAACTACTTACTCCATCCACACCCTCTACCTAGTAACCCTCTCTAGATTGGGATGAGTGAGGCCATCCTCCCTTAGGGTACACCCAGATGCCCTGACTGGAGTGTTGTGTTGTTGGATGCTGGTGTGGAGCCCCGGTTAGTGCCCCCTCCTTACCTGAGAGCGGAGTCCCACACCTCTGGATGAGGTGCAGTACCTCTGTGGCGACCAGATATCAGGAGCGCCACATATATAGTATGCACCTGTGTGTCATCTCCTCCTGTATATAGTATATACCTGTATGTTATCTCCCTTGTATATAGTATATACCTGTATGTCATCTCCCCTGTATATAGTATATACCTGTATGTCATCTCCCCTGTATATAGTATATACCTGTATGTCATCTCCTCCTGTATATAGTCTATACCTGTATGTCATCTCCTCCTGTATATAGTATATACCTGTATGTCATCTCATTTATGGCACAGCGAATATAAAAAACGTAGAGTAGGACTGCCCCAATATGAGAATGCCGTGAAGTGGCGGGGTAGCTCAAAGAATTGATCAATTGTTTGCTAAATGTCTCATTTTGAAAATACAGTTAGAAATTAATATGTGCATTTGCACTTTATGTATTGCGTTTTAACCTTAGGCAGCACTGGCTTCTCCCTTCTTTTGCTTTGTTACTGGTACGTGGCTGACCACCACTGTTGCCGTGCGCGCCGGGTTATGTGCGCCATTCTTTCTGTGTTTCTGTGATTGATAGGCTGCTGTACACACATAGAGCAGCCCTGCCCTGCCCTAGGCTTTGTTTAATTATGCATCTGTGTCTCAGCCTGTCTCACCCTTTATCTGTGGTGCTGGATGCACAGTGTGGAGGTTGGACCTGAAATGTCTATGCCTGGACCCGGTCGACCTTTATCCTCGCTTGCCCCTCTGGCACCATGGAAGTGATTCAGTAATGCTCCAGGTACAGCTTGCATTTAATGTGGTATTGCTTTTAACTCGTTTAGGAGGCCTTTATGGCACAGTGAATATAAAAAACGTAGAGTAGGACTGCCCCATTATGAGAATGCCGTGACGTGGCGGGGTGGCTCAAAGAATTGATCAATTGTTTTGCTAAATGTCTCATTTTGAAAATACAGTTAGAAATTAATATGTGCACTTGCACGTTATGTATTGCGTTTTAACCTTAGGCAGCGCTGGCTTCTCCCTTCTTTTGCTTTGTATGTCATCTCCTCCTGCATATAGTATACACTTGTACTCCCTCCCTCCCATCTGTAGATGGTGGCGGTGCAGTGTCCTCGTGGCACAGAGCATTTAAGCATGGCGTGTCCGCCCCCTGACGCTCAGTTCTGCGCATCTGAGGCTGCGATGTGAAGAGCAGATGCTGGAGCTGCTGGGTGTGGTGAGTTCTGGGGGTGCTCGGGGTGCGCGGAGCTCAGGGGCGATGAGCCCGGGGTGTGCTCGGTGGTGGTGAGCGCGGGATGTGCTCGGTGCTAGATGAGTACGGGATATGCTCGGTGCTTGTGGGTGGGGAGCCTGAGATGAGATCAGGGGCAGGAAACCCAGGATGTTCTCGGTGCTCGTGGGTGGTGAGCCTGGAATGTGCTCTGGGACAGTGATCCCGGGATGTGCTCAATGCTCGGGGGGCAGTGAGCCTGGGATGTGCTCAGTGCTCAGGGAGCGGTGAGCCCAGGATGTGCTCATGCTCGGGGACGGTATTTTTCTGCTCTGATATTTGTCTGCTGAGGGAGAGACAGCAGTCAGAATACCGGGATAGATGATGAGGGATTTTAGGGGTAGTAGTCCGGTGGCTCTGAGAGGATGATGTGTGATATATAAGGGGTAGTAGTCCTGTTACATGTGGCCCGTGGCTTCCTGCGCACTGATGCTTTGTGTGTGGAGTGAGTGTGGCTATGCGTAGTAAGTGGGCTATGTGGAGTGGGCGTGGCTTGATACACACACACACACACATACATACACTCAGTTTTATATGTATAGATACGGCCCATTTAACTGGCTAAGTTTGAAACCCCTGCTGTGAAATCTAAAGTAATTTGCTCTTGGTAAAAAGCATTTTTAGGCCGGCGTCACACTCAGCGTATAAAAATACGGTCCGTAATTTACGGCCGTAATATGCAGAAAAGTCCCCAAAATAGTGGTCCGTATCTCCTCCGTAGGCAGGGTGTGTCAGCGTATTTTGCGCATGGCATCCTCCGTATGTAATCCGTATGGTATCCGTACTGCGAGATTTTCTCGCAAGCTTGCAAAACCGACATACGGATATACAAGGGATACATGTGCTAAAAAAATAATAAAAACATATGTACTGTATATATAGTGAGACACACACATATATATATATATATATATATATATATTAATATTTCATACAGCGCTAGATAACTTAAAAGCTGGTAATTCAGTTGCCGGCTTTTGCTATCTCCTTCCAAAACCCAACATATGTGACATGGTTTACATACAGTAAACCATGTCATATTCCCATTTTTTTGCATATTTCACACTACTAATGTTAGTAGTGTGTATGTGCAAAATTTGGTCGTTCTAGCTATTAAATTAAAGGGTTAAATGGCGGAAAAAATTGGCGTGGGCTCCCGCGCAATTTTCTCCACCAGAGTAGTAAAGCCAGTGACTGAGGGCAGATATTAATAGCCTAGAGTGGGTCCACGGTTACTGCCCCCCCCTGGCTAAAAACATCTACCCCCAGCCACCACAGAAAAGGCACATCTGGAAGATGCGCCTATTCTGGCACTTGGCCACTCTCTTCCCATTCCCATGTAGCGGTGGGATATGGGGTAATGAAGGGTTAATGTCACCTTGCTATTGTAAGGCGACATTAAGCCAGATTAATAATGGAGAGGCGTCAATTATGACACCTATCCATTATTAATCCAATAGTCTGAAATAATTAAAAAAAACACAAACACATTATTAAAAAGTCTTTTAATGAAATAAAAACACAGGTTGTTTTAATATTTTATTATTCTGGTAATCCACCTGAAGACCCTCGCTCTGTGACAAAGAAAAAATAATAAACCAACAATATCCATACCTTCCAAGGATCTGTCACGTCCCACGATGTAAATCCATCTGAAGGGGTTAATTTTTTTTACAGGCAGGAGCTCTGCTATAATGCAGCTATGCTCCTGACTGTAAAACCCCAGCGAATGAATGGAAACTAGGTCAATGACCTGTAGTTACCTTCATTCGGGGTGAGGCGCCCTCTGCTGGATGTCCTTCGAGCGTGGGAAAAAATCAGAAAAGTTCCCAGGCTCGAGTTCATATGAGGACAACCAGCAGAGGGCGCCTCACCGCGAATGAAGGTAGCTACAGGTCATTGACCTAGTTTCCATTCATTCGCTGGGGTTTTACAGTTAGGAGCATAGCTGCATTATAGCAGAGCTCCTGCCTGTAAAAAAAATTAACCCCTTCAGATGGATTTACATCGTGGGACGTGACAGATCCTCGGAAGGTATGGATATTGTTGGTTTATTATTTTTTCTTTGTCACAGAGCGAGGGTCTTCAGGTGGATTACCAGAATAATAAAATATTAAAACAACCTGTGTTTTTATTTTAGCGCTGTATGAAATATTAATATATATATATATATATATATATATATTGTGAGGCAGTGACCGGTGTCATATGCGAGGGTCGCTATGTGTCCCCCAGGATGTGCTTGGAAGCATATTAGATCCGCTGGAGTGCCCTGTGCTCACAGCAGGTTGCCTGTGAGACACAGGGAAGAATAAAAGTAAGCGTGAACTGGGTCAAGTTATTTGTCCCAGAATTTATTCAGGAAAACCTGGTATGGGCTTTTATTTTGAAACGGACTGCAGGATGGTAGTGGGGCCGGTCCGTTTCCTCCAGCCCAGATCTTATAGTGGCCCATGGCCATAGAATCTGGAGGATAGAAAAAAACCCCAGCAAGAGAGTTTGTGTGTGTCAGTCTGGTCTGGGAGTCAGACCTAGGAGGAGGCTTGTGCAGAGCTCCTTCCGTGTGGAGAAACACGGGCCAGGCAGAGCCTGAAAAGCCAGACACCCCAGCGTACACGGGGGGTGTAATACGCTCACGGCAGCGGACTGTGGACTGTTGTTATTTTTTCCCGGCTGCATACCGAAGGACTTATTTGCTTTTCTTTCCCTGTTTGTGAGTATGCTATGAAATAAACAAGACTTTGTTTGAACTTTATATGGGTCACTGCCTATTCACTGCACAGCAAGGACATCGCTACATCACAACTGGTTGGAGAATGCGGAGCAGTGTGAATTAAGGCATACCCCAACGCCATTTGCATGTCTGTTATTAAGCCTGCTACATTGCAACTCAGGCCTACAGACAAAATGGAGGAGATCCTGAGGCAGCTAGTCCTCACACAGCAACAACAGCAACAAACTAATAATCTGTTGCTGCAGCAAATTACAGCCCTGCGAGAGGCACCTCCAGCACCGACCCAGGAACGTCGCGATGCCCGTGACAAGGTCCGCGCCGCTTTGAGGAAATTGAGTCCGGAAGATGACGTGGAAGCCTTCCTCACCGTCTACGAGCGCACGGCCGAACGGGAGAATCTGCCAGCAGCACAGTGGGCTGAAGTTGTGGCTCCGTTCTTGAGGGGTGATGCGCTAAAGGCCTACTTTGACCTCAGTCGGGAGGATGCCCAGGACTATTCCAAGTTAAAAGGTGAGATCCTTGCCCGACTGGGGGTTAATACTTATGTGAGAGCTCAACGGGTGTTTTCTTGGACTTTTGTGGAAGCCCAGCCTGCCCGGTCTCAGATTTTTGACTTCTTGCAGCTTGTGAAACGGTGGCTCCAACCTGAGACTTTATCCACAAGTCAGATAGTGGAGAGGCTGGTGGTCGACCGACTGGTGAGGGCTCTGCCAGCGGCCATTCAGCGTTGGGTGGGTCAAGGGGACCCGGGTACCCTAGACCAGGTTGTAGGCCTGATAGAGCGATATAAGGCCACCCAGGACTTTATACGGGACACTGCTCCGCTTCGGCTGTCACGTAAGGCTCTGCCAGCTCAGGAGTCTGAGAAAAGTCCACGGCCCTCCACTGGGACAAGACCGGACCGAGTCCGTGCTGAGGGGTTGTCTCGGAAAGAGAGTGACCACAGACCTGTGTCCCCTAAACTGGCTCCAAGGTTACCTCGTGCCACAGTCGTTACGTGTTGGCGGTGCCAAGAACCTGGACATGTGGTTGCTAATTGTCCCCTAACAACAGAACCCATGGACTGCGGGTATACTCGCCGCGTGTCTATGTATGCCCAGCCAGTCTGCATTGCCACTACAGACCCTGCCGGTACCGAATCTCAGCTGTGCAGAGTGCTCGTTAACAGGTACCAGACAGATGCTCTCTTGGACTCGGGGAGCCTGGTGACCCTGGTACACGGGTCCCTGGTTGCTGGGGACAGTCCTAATGGACGAAAGGTGGGGGTAGTGTGCATACATGGGGACCTCCGAGAGTACCCGACTGCGGAGGTCACGTTCTCCACCCCATGTGGAGAGATAAAACATGTAGTGGGAGTGGTAAAAACTCTTCCATATGGGACTGTGATGGGTAGAGACTTACCATTGTTCTGGTCCCTCTGGGAGACTAGAGTTAACCCTCTCAGGGTAAAAAGCATTCCGGGTGCAGAACCCGAAGATCCCGAGTCAGGGACACCTGCCGTAGGGGTCGCCACGATAGGGACAGTGTGTAATCCCGATAGGTTTCCCCTAGAGGTATTGGCAGGGGAAGTGGAAGAGAATCCACCAATTCATGAGCTGGAGGTGTCACCTGGTAAGTTTGGGACTGCCCAGCTCCAGGATCCCACTCTGACCCGGGCAAGGGAAAGAGTAATCGAGGTAAATGGGGTGGCACAACAACCTGGTGCAGAAAAGGAATTTCCCCGGATGGCGGTCATCCAGGAGTTACTGTACAGGGTTGATAAAATCCGGGATGAGGTGGTGGAACAACTGGTAGTGCCCCAACCCTATCGTCGGGCGGTGCTCGACATGGCTCACACTCACATGTTGGGGGGGCACTTGGGGGCCAAAAAGACGTTAGAGCGCATATTACAGAGGTTCTTTTGGCCTGGTGTCTATGCTGAGGTTACAAAGTACTGTGACACATGTCCTGAGTGTCAACTAACCTCACCCACCACGAACTACCGGAGTCCGTTAGTACCTCTGCCCATCATAGAAGTACCCTTTGAGTGGATAGCGATGGATCTGGTGGGACCAATAGTAAAATCCGCCCGGGGCCATCAGCACATATTAGTAGTCGTAGACTACGCCACCAGGTATCCAGAGGCGATACCGCTCCGTCACACTTCGGCTAAACTAATAGCCCGTGAACTGTTTGCCATGTTTTGTCGTCTTGGGCTCCCCAAGGAGATCCTTACAGATCAGGGAACCCCTTTTATGTCTAAAGTGACTAGGGAGCTATGTAAATTGCTCCAAATTAAACAGTTGCGTACGTCAGTGTACCATCCACAAACTGATGGGTTGGTCGAGAGGTTTAATAAGACCCTCAAGGCCATGCTCAAAAAGGTGGTCGCCAAGGATGGGAAGGATTGGGATATGTTGTTGCCATATTTAATGTTCGCCATACGCGAGGTACCGCAGGCGTCCACGGGGTTCTCCCCATTTGAGCTATTGTATGGCAGGCACCCGAGGGGGCTGCTGGATGTAGCCAAAGAGACATGGGAACAGGAGCCCACTCCACATAAGAGTGTTATCGCGTATGTGGCAAGTATGCAGGATCGGATTGCAGTCGTGCAACCCATCGTAAAGGAGCATCTGTTGGATGCCCAGGCCGCTCAGAGCCGTACCTATAATAAAAGGGCCACGGTCAGGTCCTTTAAAGAAGGAGACCGGGTGTTGGTACTAGTGCCCACCCCAGAGAGTAAACTCATGGCCAAGTGGCAAGGGCCGTATGAGATACGGGGAAAGGTGGGGGAAGTGAATTACAAAGTGTACCAACCCGGGAGAAGAAAACCCGAGCAGTTGTACCATGTCAACCTGCTAAAGGCCTGGAAGGACCGAGAATGTTTGGTCACAGATGCAACTACGGTCATACAATCGGAGGTCCCTCTGGCCCTGGCCAAGGACACAGCCAGGTGTGAGGTAAAGGTCAATGATGCCCTCACAAAACAGCAGCGGCGGGAGGCTCGAGCTTTGGTACAGCAGAATATGGATGTATTCTCAGAGCTGCCGGGGCGAACCTCAGTGATTCAGCATGACATTGTCACTGAGCCCCGGGTAAAGGTGCGGATGAAACCGTACCGAGTGCCAGAAGCCCGAAGGCAAGCCATCGCGGCTGAGGTAAAGCAAATGCTTCAGTTGGGAGTCATTGAGGAGTCCCGAAGTGAGTGGGCTAGCCCCATTGTACTTATACCAAAACCTGATGGGTCATTACGCTTCTGTAATGACTTTAGGAAGTTAAATGAAGTGTCAAAATTTGACCTGTATCCCATGCCACGGGTGGACGAGCTAATTGAGAGACTGGGGAAGGCCCAGTACTTCACCACGCTGGATCTCACGAAAGGTTACTGGCAGGTTCCCTTAACAGAGTCAGCGAAGGAAAAGACTGCTTTTATAACCCCAGAGGGTCTCTTTCAATACATTGTCTTACCTTTTGGGTTACATGGGGCTCCGGCCACATTCCAGAGGCTGATGGACATTGTGTTAGCACCACATAGAGATTACGCATCGGCCTATTTGGATGACATAGTCATCTTTAGTACCGACTGGGATACCCATCTGTCCCAGGTACAAGCAGTGCTAGAGTCTCTTAGAGCCGCAGGGTTAACAGCAAACCCAAAGAAATGTGCGATAGGTCTCACGGAAGCCCGGTACTTGGGATACGTGATCGGCCGGGGGGTTATCAAACCTCAAGTGAACAAAATTGAGGCCATTCAAAACTG
Source organism: Ranitomeya imitator (assembly GCF_032444005.1). NCBI lineage: Eukaryota > Metazoa > Chordata > Amphibia > Anura > Dendrobatidae > Ranitomeya > Ranitomeya imitator. The sequence goes on along the minus strand of NC_091282.1, from coordinate 557,528,415 downwards.
GCCCAAGCCCTTAAGTTCCAAACAAGTGAGGGCATTCCTTGGCATCATTGGGTATTACCGTCGGTTTATACCCAATTTTGCTGGTAAATCGGCTTCCCTAACGGACCTGTTAAAAGGGAAGAAAACGGTGATGGTCAAGTGGAATCCTCAAGCAGAGGAAGCGTTCCAGTCCCTGAAGTCGGCGTTGTGTGGACAGCCGGTCCTCATCAGCCCTGACTTCAAGAAAACCTTTATTGTGCAAACCGATGCCTCAGAGGTAGGCTTAGGAGCGGTGCTGTCGCAAGAGGTGAACGGGGATGAGCATCCAGTCACCTATTTAAGCAGGAAACTGACCCCGGCAGAGAAAAATTATAGCGTAGTGGAGAAGGAGTGCTTGGCGATCAAATGGGCCTTGGAGTCCCTACGCTACTATTTGCTCGGGCGTCAGTTTCGGTTGGTAACAGACCATTCACCCCTTGTCTGGATGAGAAATGCAAAGGAAAGGAATGCCCGAGTCACCAGATGGTTCTTGTCACTACAAAATTTCAGCTTCTCTGTGGAACATCGAGCTGGGAAATCACAGGGAAATGCAGATGCCCAGTCACGGGCACCATGTATGCTGACAAATGTTCAACCCCACAAGTCTGAACAGAGGGGGGGGGGTATGTGAGGCAGTGACCGGTGTCATATGCGAGGGTCGCTATGTGTCCCCCAGGATGTGCTTGGAAGCATATTAGATCCGCTGGAGTGCCCTGTGGTCACAGCAGGTTGCCTGTGAGACACAGGGAAGAATAAAAGTAAGTGTGAACTGGGTCAAGTTATTTGTCCCAGAATTTATTCAGGAAAACCTGGTATGGGCTTTTATTTTGAAACGGACTGCAGGATGGTAGTGGGGCCGGTCCGTTTCCTCCAGCCCAGATCTTATAGTGGCCCATGACCATAGAATCTGGAGGATAGAAAAAAACCCCAGCAAGAGAGTTTGTGTGTGTCAGTCTGGTCTGGGAGTCAGACCTAGGAGGAGGCTTGTGCAGAGCTCCTTCCGTGTGGAGAAACACGGGCCAGGCAGAGCCTGAAAAGCCAGACACCCCAGCGTACACGGGGGGTGTAATACGCTCACGGCAGCGGACTGTGGACTGTTGTTATTTTTTCCCGGCTGCATACCGAAGGACTTATTTAAGTAACATAGTAACATAGTAACATAGTTGGTAAGGCCGAAAAAAGACATTTGTCCATCCAGTTCAGCCTATATTCCATCATAATAAATCCCCAGATCTACGTCCTTCTACAGAACCTAATTGTATGATACAATATTGTTCTGCTCCAGGAAGACATCCAGGCCTCTCTTGAACCCCTCGACTGAGTTCGCCATCACCACCTCCTCAGGCAAGCAATTCCAGATTCTCACTGCCCTAACAGTAAAGAATCCTCTTCTATGTTGGTGGAAAAACCTTCTCTCCTCCAGACGCAAAGAATGCCCCCTTGTGCCCGTCACCTTCCTTGGTATAAACAGATCCTCAGCGAGATATTTGTATTGTCCCCTTATATACTTATACATGGTTATTAGATCGCCCCTCAGTCGTCTTTTTGCTTTTCTTTCCCTGTTTGTGAGTATGCTATGAAATAAACAAGACTTTGTTTGAACTTTATATGGGTCACTGCTTATTCACTGCACAGCAAGGACATCGCTACATCACAATATATATGTGTGTCTCACTGACACATATATATTTATATGTATACCTATTCTATGTGTCCACATTTATTCTACCTGTTCTACTGGAAGCTGTCAGTGTGATTTTACTGTACACCGCACTGAATTGCCGGCTTTTCTCTCTAACACCGCTGCGTATTTCTCGCAAGTCACACTGCTGGTCCATGTGTAATCCGTATTTTTCTGGCTTCCATAGACTTTCATTGGCGATTTTTTTTGCGCAATACGGTGACAAACACAGCATGCTGCGATTTTCTACGGCCGTAGAAAGCCATATAATACGGATCAGTAAAATATAGCAGATAGGAGCTGGGGCATAGAGAATAATTGGGCCGTGTGTAATGCGTGTTTTACGGACGTATTTTATGCGCTCATACGTCCGTAAAACTCGCTAGTGTGACGCCGGCCTTAAGTGATGGGAGTGAGGAGGGAGGTTGTGTACCATTTAGACTCTTGAGGTATGGTGTATTTTCACTTTTTTCTTTTTACAGCAGCATTTACATGGATTATTTACCGTCTTCTGATTCACTTCTTGGTACCCTCTTCTACCCATAATAAATAAATTGTCTGTGTAACCGTATGATTCCCAAGCTATCCACTCTGGATTCCATCATGCTTCAATCATGCTGAATAGCATGTATCACGTGCAGTCGGCCACTATACAGACAAGCACACAGAGCACATAAAGACATGGGCACAGTCATTTCCACAGTATCGGAGAAGTCACAAGCTCAACTAATTGGCCTTTAAGAAATTAACTTAATTATTCAATCTTCAAAGCATTGTTTCTAAAACTCAAACTTTGAGGTGGGTGAGGTTTTACAAGGAAGGGGTGAGGTCCTCCAGAAGTTAATGGATTGGAATGTGGTTCTGGTTACTTTTGATTACACAAGAGATTATAACATTTGCATAAAATTTACATAAAAGAGGAAGGGAATTCTAAGGGCATTAGTGTCACCTACATTTTTTTTTTTTTACTAATTCGAACCAGATACTGACAAACTATTCTTAATTTCTAATCTGTTATTCCTGCATCCTAGATTTTATTATTGGATTTTCTATAGATATGCTTTATGACTACCATATTCACCAGTAGTTTGGAGATGACTCACTGACTTCTACAGTGTCGGATTGTAATGAGGTCAATCTGGACGGTAGCCCAGGGCCCAGTGGTGTGTGGGGGGGGGGGGGGGGGCAGAATGCTGCACATGGGGACAGAATGCTGGACACGGGGGACAGAATGCTGGATACAGGGGCAGAATGCTGGACAAAGGAGCAGAATGCTGGACAAGGGGGCAGAATGCTGGACATGGGAACAGAATGCTGGACACGGGGCAGGATGCTGGACACGGGGGGCAGAATACTGGACACGGGAGACAGAATGCTGGACACGGGGGGCAGAATGCTGGACACGGGGGGCAGAATGCTGGACATGGGGGCAGAATGCGAGACACGGGGCAGAATGGAGATACTGGGCATGATTGGAGACACAGGGGGCAGGTTGAAAGACATGGGGGCATGAGTGGAGACACTGGGGGCATGACTGGAGACACTGAGGGCAGGATTGGAGACATGGGGGGCTGGATTGGAGACAGATGGGGCAGGATTGGAGACAGATGGGGCAGAATGGAGACACAGGGGGCATGATTGGAGCCACGGCAGGATTGCAGACATGGGGCTTGATTGGAGACATAGGGGGCAGAATGGAGATATGGGCATGATTGGAGATACGGGGCAGGATGAAAGACATGGGGGCATGATTGGAGACACTGAGGGCAGGATTGGAGACAGATGGGGCAGGGTTGGAGACATTGTGTAGGATCATGGGGCAGGATGGATACGATGGAGACAGATGGGGCAGATTGGGGAGATCATATGGGGCAGAATGGATACTCATGAGGGCAGGATGCGAAAACATATGGCTGATGCCAGGAATGAGACACACGGGGGCTAGGATGGGGAATATTATTACCATAGGGGCTAATTAAGGGATATTATTACTGCAGTGATGTATTTATTTTATTTTTTGAGTATACTGTTTTAAATGGGGGGGGGGGGGATCCTGTTACTGTGTAGAGTGATACTATGTCGCCTTTTTTCTTTATGTGGTGTAATGTAGAAGTTTGGAAAAATTAGGTAATGTGTTCTGCAAGCAGAGCTTGAGATAAGTGTGTTATTTCCTGCAGAGATGGGCCCTGATGCTGAGTGCTGGATGAAAGATGAAAAACAAAGATGAAGGACTTCACCTAGAGACGTCACTAGTGAGTCAGTGTGTTACCTATACACCGACACTATACACTGTATACTATATACAGAGGTCCTGTGCATGTCACCAGTGATCACTGTATTACCTATACATTATATACAGAGCTCCTGTGTATAATATTACCAGTGATCACTGTGTTACCTCTACACAGACACTGCTTACTAAGTACAGATCTCCTGTGTATAATAGCACTTATGGTGATAGTATTTTTTTTTTATTACATCAGTATTGCAGTATTCAGTCACTATGTGGTGATAATATGTGGTCTGGACATGGTGTTGCGGTATTTGTCACTTGTATGTGCTATTTGGTAACTTTGTGGTGGTAATATGTCATCTGGTCATGGTGTTGTGGTATTTGTTCCTTGTATGTGATATTATTCGATCACTGTGGTGGTAATATGTGGTCTGGACATGGTGTAGCGGTATTTGTTCCTTGTATGTGATATTATTGGTCATTTTAAAAATTGAAAAATAAATAAAAATATACCTAAATTGTATTGCATATTTTAACAAATATTTAATAGGTTACAGTAGAATAGGGCCCAGCCAAAAGTGTCTATCGTGTTATGGTGGCGGCTTAAAAAATCTTTTGGCCAAAACGAAAGCTGCTGGCTATATGTGTGATCTGTGATGTGTGATTTTCTGGAATAATCTGGTTCAGGTATATGATGACCCCATCGCATGACCCCGTTGCATGACCCCATCACATGACCAGGGGGCCCAGAGAGTCTGGACAGCCCGGGGCCCTGGCTACCCTTAATCCACCCCTGGACTTCTATGGCAGTGTTCTAAGTATGTGACCTTCACAAAGGTGAGTGTACAGAGAGGTGAGCTTTGTCCATCACCTGTTATCAATGGTGGATTGTATGTTATCTGCCTCCAGTTTTATAGTACAGGTGTCTTCTTTTTATTGTAATCCTGCCTGTGAGGATAACAAGAAATATCAGCCCAAATATCAGCGAGTTAACCCCTTAGCGACCGCCGATACGCCTTTTAACGGCGGCCGCTAAGGGTACTTAAACCACAGCGCCGTTAATTAACGGCGCTGTGGAAAAAGTGTATAGCGCCCCCCACAGGCCGATTTTCTCCGGGGTCTCGGCTGCCGAGGGTAGCCGAGACCCCAGAGAACATGATTCGGGGTTTTTTTAACCCTCCCCGCATTTGCGATCGCCGGTAATTAACCGTTTACCGGCGATCGCAAAAAAAAAAAAAAAAAAAAAAAAAGCGATCTCTTTTTAATTTCTCTGTCCTCCGATGTGATCGCACATCGGAGGACAGAGAAAAGGGGTCCCAGGTGGCCCCCCAATACTCACCTAGCTCCCCCGATGCTCCTCGTGTCTCCCGGTGGGCGCCGCCATCTTCAAAATGGCGGGCGCATGCGCAGTGCGCCCGCCGGCCGGCACCGGGAGAATCTTTGGGGTCTCGGCTGCCTGGGGTAGCCGAGACCCCAAAGAGCATGATCGGGGGTCGGTTTTAGCGACCCCTGTTTTGCGATCGCCGGTAATTAACTGTTTACCGGCGACCGCAAAAAAAAAAAAAAAGTAAAGTGTAATTCTCTGTCCTCTGATGTGATCGCACATCAGAGGACAGAGAAATAGGGGGATTCGGGGACCCTAGCATACTCACCTAGGTCCCTGGATCCTCTTGCTGCTCCTCCTGGCCGCCGGCAGAAGAACATGGCGGACGCATGCCCAGTGCGCCCGCCATCTGTCTCCATCTGCCGGCCGGCAGGAGAACAGCGGTTAAGGCTAAAATTAGGGTTAGGGTTAGGGGTAGGGTTAGGGGTAGGGTTAGGGGTAGGGTTAGGGGTAGGGGTAGGGTTAGGGCTAGGGTTAGGTTAGGGGTAGGGTTAGGGGTAGGGTTAGGGGTAGGGGTAGGGTTAGGGGTAGGGTTAGGGTTGGGGTAGGGTTAGGGCTAGGGGTAGGGTTACGGCTAGGGTTAGGTTAGGGGTAGGGTTAGGTTAGGGTTAGGGGTAGGGTTACGGCTAGGGTTAGGTTAGGGGTAGGGTTAGGTTAGGGTTAGGGGTAGGGTTAGGTTAGGGTTAGGGGTAGGGTTAGGGTTAGGGGTAGGGTTAGGTTAGGGGTAGGGTTAGGTTAGGGTTAGGGGTAGGGTTAGGGGTAGGGTTAGGGCTAGGGTTAGGGCTAGGGTTGGGGCTAAATTTAGGGTTAGGGTTGGGGCTAAATTTAGGGTTAGGGTTGGGGCTAAATTTAGGGTTAGGCTTCTTTCACACTTACGTCGGTACGGGGCCGTCGCAATGCGTCGGCCCGACATACCGACGCACGTTGTGAAAATTGTGCACAACGTGGGCAGCAGCTGTAGTTTTTCAACACATCCGCTGCCCAATCTATGTCCTGGGGAGGAGGGGGCGGAGTTACGGCCACGCATGCGCGGTCAGAAATGGCGGATGCGACGTACAAAAAAACATTTCATTGAACGTTTTTTTGTGCCGACGCTCCGCCAAAACACAACTGATCCAGTGCACGACGGACGCGACGTGTGGCCATCCGTCACGATCCGTCGGCAATACTATGGGCAAAAAACGCATCTTGCGGGCACATTTGCAGGATCCGTTTCTTGTCCAAAACGACGGATTGCGACGGAATGCCAAACAACGCAAGTGTGAAAGTAGCCTTAGGGCTAGGGTTAGGGTTGGGGCTAAAGTTAGGGCTAGGGTTGGGTGGGGCTAAAGTTAGGGTTAGAGCTGGGATTAGGTTTAGGGTTTGGATTAGGGTTGGTATTAGGGTTAGGGTTGGCATTAGGGTTACGCTTGGGATTAGGGTTAGGTTTGGGATTAGGGTTAAGGTTAGGGTTGTGATTAGGGGTGTATTGGGATTAGGGTTAGGTTTGAGGTTAGGGTTGAGATTAGGATTAGGGGTGTGTTGGATTTAGGGTTTTGATTAGGGTTATGGTTAGGGTTGACATTAGGGTTGTTTTGGGGTAAGGTTTGTGATTATGGTTAGGGTTAGTGATTAGGATTATGGATCAGGTTGGGATTAGGGTTAGGGGTTGGAGCTAGAATTGGGGGGTTTCCACTGTTTAGGTACATCAGGGGGTCTCCAAACACGACAGCCAATTTTGCGCTCAAAAAGTCAAATGGTGCTCCCTCCCTTCTGAGCTCTGCCGTGCGCCCAAACAGTGGGTTACCCCCACATATGGGGCATCAGCGTACTCGGGATAAATTGGACAACAACTTCTGGGGTCCAATTTCTCTTGTTACCCTTGTGAAAATAAAAACTTGGGGGCTACAAAATCTTTTTTGTGAAAAAAAAAATATTTTTTATTTTCACGACTCTGCATTCTAAACTTCTGTGAAGCACTTGGGCATTCAAAGTTCTCACCACACATCTAGATAAGTTCCTTGGGGGGTCTAGTTTCCAAAATGGGGTCACTTGTGGGGGGTTACTACAGTTTAGGTATATCAGGGGCTCTGCAATCGCAACATAATGCCCACAGACCATTCTATCAAAGTCTGCATTCCAAAAAGGCGCTCCTTCCCTTCCGAGCTCTGCCGTGCGCCCAAACAGTGGTTTACCCCCACATATGGCACATCAGCGTACTCGGGATAAATTGGACAACAACTATTGCAGTCCAATTTCTCCTGTTACCCTTGTGAAAATAAAAACTTGGGGGCTACAAAATCTTTTTTGTGAAAAGAAAAATATTTTTTATTTTCACGACTCTGCATTCTAAACTTCTGTGAAGCACTTGGGCATTCAAAGTTCTCACCACACATCTAGATAAGTTCCTTGGGGGTCTAGTTTCCAAAATGGGGTCACTTGTGGAGGGTTTCTACTGGTTAGGTACATCAGGGGCTCTGCAAATGCAACATAATACCCGCAGACCATTCTATCAAAGTCTGCATTCCAAAACGGCGCTCCTTCCTTCCGAGCTCTGCCGTGCGCCCAAACAGTGGTTTACCCCCACATATGGGGTACCAGCATACTCAAGACAAATTGGACAACAACTTTTGGGGTCCAATTTCTCTTGTTACCCTTGTAAAAATAAAAACTTGGGGGCTACAATATCTTTTTTGTGGAAAAAAAAATATTTTTTATTTTCACGGCTCTGCATTATAAACTTCTGTGAAGCACTTGGGCATTCAAGGTTCTCACCACACATCTAGATAAGTTCCATGGGGGGTCTAGTTTCCAAAATGGGGTCACTTGTGGGGGATTTCTACTGTTTAGGCACATCAGGGGCTCTCCAAACGCGACATGGCGTCCGATCTCAATTCCAGCCAATTCTACATTGAAAAAGTAAAACGGCACTCCTTCTCTTCCAAGCTCTGCGGTGCGCCCTAACAGTGGTTTACCCCCACATATTGGGTATCAGCGTACTCAGGAGAAATTGCACAACAACTTTTGTGGTCTAATTTCTCCTGTTACCCTTGTGAAAATAAAAATTTGTGGGCAAAAAGATCATTTTTGTAGAAAAAATGCGATTTTTTTTTTTCACGGCTCTACGTTATAAACTTCTGTGAAGCACATGGGGGTTCAAAGTGCTCGCCACACATCTAGATAAGTTCCTTAAGGGGTCTAGTTTCCAAAATGGTGTCACTTGTGGGGGGTTTCCACTGTTTAGGCACATCAGGGGCTCTCCAAACGCGACATGGCGTCCAATCTCAATTCCAGCCAATTCTACATTGAAAAAGTAAAGCGGCGCTCCTTCACTTCCAAGCTCTGCGGTGCGCCCAAACAGTGGTTTACCCTCACATATGGGGTATCGACGTATTCAGGAGAAATCGCACAACAACTTTTGTGGTCTAATTTCTCCTGTTACCCTTGTGAAAATAAGAATTTGTGGGCAAAAAGATCATTTTTGTGTAAACAAAAGCGATTTTTTTATTTTCACGGCTCTACGTTATAAACTTCTGTGAAGCACTTGGGGGTTCAAAGTGCTCACCACACATCTAGATAAGTTCCTTAAGGGGTCTAGTTTCCAAAATGGTGTCACTTGTGGGGGGTTTCCACTGTTTAGGCACATCAGGGGCTCTCCAAACGCGACATGGCATCCAATCTCAATTCCAGCCAATTCAACATTGAAAAAGTAAAACGGCGCTCCTTCACTTCTAAGTTCTGCGGTGCGCCCTAACAGTGGTTTACCCCCACATATGGGGTATTGGAGTATTCAGGAGAAATTGCATAACAAAATTTATGGTTACATTTCTGTTTTTACACTTGTGAAAATAAAAAAAATGGTTCTGAATTAAGATGTTTGCAAAAAAAAGTTAAATGTTCATTTTTTCCTTCCACATTGTTTCAGTTCCTGTGAAGCACGTAAAGGGTTAATAAACTTCTTGAATGTGGTTTTGAGAACCTTGAGGGGTGTAGTTTTTAGAATGGTGTCACACTTCATTATTTTCTATCATATAGACCCCTCAAAATGACTTCAAATGTGATGTGGTCCCTAAAAAAAAATGGTGTTGTAAAAATGAGAAAATGCTGGTCAACTTTTAACCCTTATAACTCCCTAACAAAAAAAAATTTTGTTTCCAAAATTGTGCTGATGTAAAGTAGACATGTGGGAAATGTTATTTATTAACTATTTTTCGTGACATATCTCTCTGATTTAAGGGCATAAAAATACAAAGTTTGAAAATTGCAAAATTTTAAAAATTTTCGCCATATTTCCGTTTTTTTCATAAATAATCGCAAGTAATATCGAAGAAATGTTACCACTAACATGAAGTACAATATGTCACGAAAAAACAATCTCAGAATCAGCGGGATCCGTTGAAGCGTTCCAGAGTTATAACCTCATAAAGTGACAGTGGTCAGAATTGCAAAAATTGGCTCGGTCATTAAGTACCAAATTGGCTCTGTCACTAAGGGGTTAAAACAGATTCTCTTTTTTTTCTCTCTCTATAGCGCCACCTGTTGGAAGCAGCGATCCTACAGTCAATATTGACCCCTTAACAGGCCTTGAAATGTGTCTTAGGACAAAAGCCAAATCAGAATCTCGATTATAAATCGAGAATAACCTAGAAAGGATCATCCTGACACACTCATTCACAGATACATGCTTCTATTTGAAAAGTCCTAAATTCCTCACATCCCATAAACTCTCCATCACACAAGCCATAATTATTTATACTACTCTAATACATGCAACAACTCCAAGCATCGCAACATGCCAATCAATAAAACTCACACCCGCTAACTCTTTACACAAACCACCTACACTCTTCCACACATTGTACGCATAATCACAGTCCCACACAGTATGCCACACAGTCTCACATCTACCACATCCTTCTCTCGGGCACACATCTGTTCTAACCAGATCTCTACTATTCTAAACCTGTCTCACAGGCACAATATTGTACAAGGACATCAATAGAATATCCCTGTGCTTTTTAGACATCCCATGCATACCCAAAGTCTTCCATGCAACCAGTAGCGTAGCTACCGGGGGGGCAGAGGGGGCGGTTTCCTAGGGCACCGCGTGCCGATACAGTTACATTCTGTGGCAAGGAGAATCGATCTCCCTGATCTGCCGCCCGGCCGCTATGGGGCTCCCGCCCATCATAGGAAAGTTAGCTGTACCGGCATTTAGCCGATACAGCTGATCGCATCGATGGGAGAAGGAGCGCTACGCCCCTTCTCCCATCATCCCGCTCTCAGCGTCTGACATCTCCGACGCAGACACTGACTGGGGGCACGATGATGTCACTAGCCGGCACCCGCTATTAGGAGATGAGCGGGTGCTCAGAGCTGCGGAGGAAGAGAGGTGAGTATTTATTTATTTATTTTTTACAGGTGCTACCTTATATTAAAGGTGCTGCGTTATACTACAGGGTCTGCCTATAGGGTTGCTGCCTTATACAACAGGGTCTGCCTATAGGGGTGCTGCCTTATATTACAGGGTCTGCCTATAGGGGTGCTGCCTTATACTACAGGATCTGCCTATAGGGGTGCTGCCTTATATTACAGGGTCTGCCTATAGGGGTGCTGTCTTATATTACAGGGTCTGCCTATTGGGGTGCTGCCTTATACTACAGGGTCTGCCTATAGGGGTGCTGCCTTATATTACAGGGTCTGCCTATAGGGGTGCTGTCTTATATTACAGGGTCTGCCTATAGGGGTGCTGCCTTATACTACAGGGTCTGCCTATAGGGGTGCTGCCTTATACAACAGGGTCTGCCTATAGGGGTGCTGCCTTATATTGCAGGGTCTGCCTATAGGGGTGCTGCCTTATACTACAGGATCTGCCTATAGGGGTGCTGCCTTATATTACAGGGTCTGCCTATAGGGGTGCTGCCTTATATTACAGGGTCTGCCTATAGGGATGCTGTCTTATATTACAGGGTCTGCCTATAGGGGTGCTGCCTTATACTACAGGGTCTGCCTATAGGGGTGCTGCCTTATATTCCAGGGTCTGCCTATGAGGGTGCTGCTTTATACTACAGGGTCTGGCTATGGTGTGCTGGCTGATACTACAGAGTCTGCCTATGGGGAATGCATTATACAGTATAGAGTCTGCCTATGGGGGGTGCATTATACAATATATAGTAGGCCTATGGGAAGTGCATTATACTATATGGAGGCTTATGGGGAGTGCATTATACTACATTTAAGACGATCTGATGCATTATACTATATGGAGGCTATAGTTGTCTCGCCCACATAAGTCAACCCACATGGGCATACTATCATGTATACCACATGGTTTTCCATGCGGTGTTGTTTACTATTGTGGTGGGCGAGTTCGGCGCGCCTGCGCACGTGTACCGGTGACTTAGCAGTGTGCGTGCACACACTGAGGAGGCGGTGCTGCCTGTATGGCTGACCACGTGGAATTGTTTACCTTATGGAGTTGCGCTGGTATGTATGTGAACGTTCTGATGATCAGTATTTCAAATCTGTTGATAGTCCTTCATTTAGTTATATAGCCAGTAGTGGTGAGACTTGTGGTATTTTGGCGATTAGATTCAGCAATATATCTATGGACTTGATATGAGTATTTGGATCGCCCCCAGACGCAGGGCCACGGGTTACTCGGTATCGGTCCTCTGCTGGCTCAGTTCTGGGGATGTCACGGTGGCTGGACCCGGTCCGTGACCCTGCTAAGGGGCGTTCAATAGAGGGTGATGGTGCGTAGTGCGAGGAATAACGAGGACAGAGGGTTCAGTTTCTTTACCTTTTACTGAAGGTTTCAGGATCCTCAATCCAGGGCACTGTCAACAGGGCTGTCTGAGACCGGCCGGTCCGAAGGCACATCCAGAGTTCCCTTTGCAGGTGGAAATCGGTGTCTACCCACTAGCGCCTGTGTGTTGTAGTGCTTCCCTGCTGAGCATTCAGGATTGTCCTCACAACTTCTGTTCTCGTTCTTTCTAGATCTTTCTCTTCTCTGTCCCCCAGGTATGTTATGGCTAGGACGCACCTATATGACAGGTAGGCCTGGAGTTATTCTGGAACCCTAGTGTCGCCCCTCTCCCACGATTGCCTCCTATGTCCTTCTTAGGTGTTGTATGGTAGACAACCAACCTGTAATTAACTGTCCTGCCGCTGTTTGAAGTAATGCGTGGAGACTGTTACTTCCTCGGTGCTCCGGCCACCGGCTATGCGCCTCGGTAGGATGTTGCCGTTCTTGGGGCACGACTCCTACTGGATCTCCTTTGTGCTGATCTCGTTTCTCACTGTTCCACAATATCCTTCGCTTCATGTCTCTTTCTTAGGATACCGCCGCAAGGTAGTGCAGGCGCGGTTCCGTAACAATCTGTCCTTTCGCTAGGTACCTGCCAGATTTCCCAGTTCTGACAGGTCCTCCCTGGAGCTCTCCCAGGCTTCGTTCTACCTAACTTCCTGTCCAACCCTTAGTTTTACCAATGTGAGGAGTGGCCCAATAAAAAAAGCCTTTTACTCCCCCTAGTGGCCGGAGTGTGACGTGTAGTGTGTGCTTGGTGATACCTGGTCAGTAGAACTCCTTTAGTGCCATCAGACGTACCATTACTCCCCTTAGTGGCAGAGTGATGTTACTGCAACGACCAGATCTCTGGGGCGCTACATATTTACTAAACACCCTATGAGATCTGTGAGATGATTGGCCTTTGCATTTGATGACATGTGTGGGTGTTGATGATTGGTCGTGACAGACATATGGTGTATTGGTGGGTTTTAGTCATGTGGGTAAAATGGGTGAAACACGGTGTTCTATTGGTTACTGATGTGCATGTACAAGAAACAGATGCACGGATTGGTGAACGAATACCATGGTAACTGATTTTTGCTTTACCTTTGGGGGTGGTCATATCTCTACATATGGAATAATGATGTTTATTTTTTTGTTTTTCTTTATATAAATTAAATGTGTTATGGGTCCCTATTAAATATATTTGTAATGTGTATATTTTACATTGTATATTTCATATTTGCTAGTAGGTTAATTTTGTGGGTGGTCATGAGATGCTGATTATAGGCTGTGAATCTACTTCCTACATAAGACCACCATTTTGACTGTATTGTATGCTTGAAAAAGACCTATATGGTTGAAACGTTGCATTTGGCGCAATAAAGGACTTTTTATACTTCATCTGGATTGGATGCTGTCCTTCACTTTGCTTTGGTATGTACTTTTCCATTTGGGTCCAGTGGAACTAGGACGGGCATCCCTCTATCAGTTGTGCTGTTGGCTATTTTCTACCTTTACTGGATCCATCCTCAGGCCAGACTTCGAGACTATAAAACTGAGGAAGGGTACTGAAGACTGCTCAAAGACACACTTCTCAATTTTAGTGAAAAGATGATTCTCCCTTAGTCGTTGTAGAACCAGACGAAAGTCACGCCGATGAGTGGATAAATCAGGAGAGAAGATGAGGATGTTGTCCAGGTAGACTATGACTCTAGAATAGAGGCAATCTCGGAATACATCGTTCACAAATTCTTGGAACACTGCAGGAGCATTACAGAGACCAAAAAACATGACCAAATATTCATAGTGACCATCACGGGTGTTGAATGCGGTCTTCCACTCGTCCCCTGCGCTGATACGAACCAAGTTATAGGCTCCACGAAGATCAAGCTTGGTAAATATTCATGCTTCCCTCAGGCGATCAAAGAGCTCTGGGATAAGTGGCAACGGGTATTTATTCTTCACCGTAATGTTGTTTAGGCCTCTATAATCAATGCATGGACGAAGAGAGCCATCCTTTTTCTTAATAAAAAAGAAACCTGCCCCCGGCAGGAGAAGAAAATTTCCGAATGAAGCCTTTAGCGAGATTCTCTTGAACATACTCCGACATGGCTTGAGTCTCTGCGGGAGAGAGAGGATAGATTCTTCCTGTAGGTGGCGCAGTACCAGGAACGAGATCAATTGGGCAGTTGTAGGGTCGATGCGTAAGAAGATTCTCCGTCTCCCTCTTGTCGAAGACATCCGAAAAAGAACTGTAAACTGAGAGCAATCCAGAAGGAATAAAGGGGGAACATGGAACACCAACAGGACATACCGGCAGCAGACACCAAGCCCGACAGGAATCCCTCCAACACAGAATATTACGATTATGCCAATCTAATGTAGGCTCGTGGGTCCGCAATCAAGGAAGACCGAGAAGAACTGGATGGGAAATACTGGCTAAAACATAAAACGCAATCTTTTCCTTATACAGGGCCCCTACCTGAAGCTCAGCTCAACCACCTGCATAACCTGAGTTATAGTTTCTTGCAGGGGCTTGCCATCCACGGAAGCGAGGAAGAGGGGTTTTTCTAAGGTCCTCACATGGACAGAAAATTTAACAACCTCCTCTAACCTAATAAAATTCTCCGCAGCGCCCGAATCAACATAGGCTAGTAAGGAAAAGCATTTACCAGAAACATGCAACAAGACAGATAGAGTAAGGGGTAAAGAGGTATCACATTCACCTAGGGAGGCCTCTCTTACCTGACCTAGGCGGAGGAGTTTTACTGGCCGCTCCGGACAGGCATGAAGAAGATGGTAGGCACTCCCACAGTAGAAGCAAAGACCTTGAGTGCGTCTCTCCTGGCGACGTTGTTCTGACATTTTGAGCAGATCGACTTGCATCGGCACCGGTGCTGATACAGAGGAGGTCATCCTGAGATGTGGACTGGGTGGCCTGCGTGAAGACGGTGGAGGACGGGAATATCTTCTCTCTCGGGCATGCTCCTGAAAGCGAAGGTCAATACGGGTAGCCAAAGAAATCAGATCCTCCAAAACAGTTGGGGTATCGCGACCTGCTAACTCATCCTTTATATGCCCGGATAGACCTTACCAAAAAGCTCCCACTAGAGCTTCATTATTCCAACCTAAATTGGAAGACAAGGTACGGAACTGAATGGCGTACTGATCTACAGTTAAAGACCCTGGGTGAAGATTAAAGACTCTGTGGTAGAGGCCCGGCGACCTGGCTCATCGAACACTCGTCGAAAATTCTCCAAAAAATTAGATAGTTGCAAGACCACAGGGTCGTCACCCTCCCAAAGAGGGTTTACCCTTGCCAACGCATCTCACTCCAAGTGGGAAATTATGAATGCTACTTTGGCCCGATCAGTAGGGTATTGCAGAGGCAAAAGTTCAAAATGGAGACGACATTGATTTAAGAAACCCCGGCATAATTTGGGATCTCCATTATAGCGCTGTGGCTTAGCTAAATGGGGACGAGGGTGAGGAGTCGAGGCTGGGATGGGATCTGACGCGGCAGACTGTAAGGAGAGTAACCGAGTGTCAACAGATGCCATGTAACTTAGGATATGGGCTTGGGTGTCACGCTGCTGAGCCACTTCTGAGCCAGCTGGGAAGCATTCCCTGGATCGGAGGTCTGAAGAGCGGAGAGACGAGAGTCCGTGGGCTTCATAAAAGACCTCATATGGGACTGATTCTCACGCAAAAAGACTAGTTCCTTCTGAGCGGCCGAGGCTCCAGCGGGATCCATGGCCTGTGTGTACTATCACGAATGGGAAACTAAGGGAAGAAACACGAAAGTGGACCTTCTTGGTCGTGGCTCCATAGCCCCCGAGGACGAGCGAACCAGATGGATCCACCCCCTATACAGGGAGTTTAAGTAGCAGGCCCAAGGAGGATGGAGCCACAACTGCAGGAGCCAAAGGGACGACTGGGGCAAAAAACTAAGATAGGCAGTAACGGGAAACAAGGAGGAATCGGGAACTGAGGGTGGCTGGAAGCTGGGAGCTGGAAAGGAAGAAACAAATAGTAAACGGCAGGTAAGCTAATGGGCTACAGAGTAACAGGGAAGACAAAAAGGACAGGGCAAGGAAGGGGCAAGGGAGTGGAAGGGACAAGATAACCAGGCTAGGGAAAAAAGGAAATGGCACAGGGCTATCGAGGCAAAGTAGCAGAGGCACGGGACCTGAGGACGAAGAGGAAAACCTGAGATAAGCAGGCACCGCTACGACGAAGATACACAGGTGTCTTACCTGAGTAAATGCTGAACAGAAGTACCTGGTGGGTGCCACCATATTCGGGCAGAGCCACCGGGTCACGACCTCCCAGAACCCCTGGCATCTGAAGAGGCGCTATGGCGCATGCGCGAACCGCTGAAGCGCCGTGAGCCCGAGAAGCCAGGCAGAATGCAGCGAGGAACCACGTCGGGAGTGCGCCGGCAGGACCGGTAAATATCAAAGGGCGCAACATTCTTTCTCCACTTCTCCACTGTAGCAGCTCCTTTGGTAACCCTCACCAAAAAGGAGCTAATTCAAGGCTGTGGTCTGAGGAGGTCTCCAAGGCCTTTACCTCCCTAAAGGCCCATTTTGCTAGGGCACCAGTTCGGCATTGGCCTGATGTGGATAAGCCCTTCATCCTGAAGGTGGATGCCTCTTTTGTTGGTGCTTTCGCAGTCCTGTATCAAAAGGATGCTCAAGGTCGTAAACACCCTTGCTGCTTCTTCTCCAAGACCTTCTCACCAGCGGAGAGGAATTATTCCATCGAGAACAGGGAGTTGTTGGCTGTTAATTTGGCTTTTTCAGCATGGAGACATCTCCTGGAGGGGGCTCGGCTTCCCTTTAAGGTTTATACGGACCACAAAAATCTCTATCTTCAGACTTTCCAACGGTTGAATTCCCGTCAGGCCAGGTGGTCCTTATACTTCTCCCAGTTCAACTTTACCATACATTTTTTGTCCGGGGAGAAGAATTTGCATGCCGATGCCCTGTCCCATTCTGTAGTCTCGTCTGAGGATGGGGATGAGCCACGTCTTATTGTTCCCTCTGAGAGCCTTTGGACAATGGCACTGGTGTCGCTTGAGCAGGTACCTCCTGGTAAGACCTGTGTTCCACCTAATCTGCGGATGTAATTCTCTCGTGTGCACATACTTCCAAATTGGGTAGGCATTTCAGTGTCAGGAGAACCACTGTGCTTCTGGATAGGTCTTAAGCTGGAGTCACACATAACGATATCGTTAACGATATCGTTGCAACGTCATGCTTTTGGTGACGTAGCAACGATCCCGCTAACG
This sequence comes from Ranitomeya imitator, assembly GCF_032444005.1. Taxonomy (NCBI): domain Eukaryota; kingdom Metazoa; phylum Chordata; class Amphibia; order Anura; family Dendrobatidae; genus Ranitomeya; species Ranitomeya imitator. The sequence continues at coordinate 557,511,034 of NC_091282.1, read as the reverse complement.
ATCTTGTTATGTGTGACAGCGACCAACGATCAGGCCCCTGCTGGGAGATCGTTGGTCATTGGGGAATGATCAGGACCATTTTTTGGTCGCTGATCACCCGCTGTCATCGCTGGATCGGAGTGTGTGAAGCCGATCCAGCAATGTGTTCACTTGTAACCAGGGCCGCGCTTAGTAACCCGATATTTACCCTGGTTACCATTGTAAAAGTAAAAAAAAAAACAGTACATACTCACATTCTGATATCTGTCACGTCCAGGGCCATATTTAGAGTTTCTGCTGCCCTAGGCACTTTTAGTGCTGCCTCCCCCATTGGTGAGTATGACACTATCCGCAGTGACTTTGGCAAGAATCGCTGATGTGAAAGTCGCCTTTTGCAGCAGATCGGGCAGTTTTTCTGCATCTGCCACGTAACGGATCACTTACGGCAACACTGCGTTTGGTTTCATTCATTCCCTATGGGATTTGCGGTACTTGCTGTGATCTGGGAAATGCGGTACCATACCCCCCAACTTTTGAAGAAGGGAAAAAGGGGTAAAGGTTGCGGCGCACGTAGTGCGCCGCCGCAAATTTTGGGCCACGCCTCTGACCACACCCATTTCACAACTAATCACACCCATATCTAAGTCCCAACCACACCCATTCAGCACTGCTGATCACACTGTTTCATATACAATAATTAAAGCCAAAAAAATATGGCCACGCAGTGCTCCATACTGTATAATGGCTACGCAGTGCTCCACATACTGTACAATGGCCCTACATGATGCTCCATACTGTATAATGACCTCACATGATGCTCAATACTGTATAATGGCCACACATGATGCTCAATACTGTATAATGACCGCACATGATGCTCCATACTGTATAATGGCCATACATGATGCTCAATACTGTATAATGACCACACATGATGCTCCATACTGTATAATGGCCGCACATGATGCTCAATACTGTATAATGGCCGCACATGATGCTCCATACTGTATAATGACCGCACATGATGCTCAATACTGTATAATGACCACACATGATGCTCCATACTGTATAATGGCCGCACATGATGCTCATTACTGTATGATGACTGCACATGATGCTCCATACTGTATAATGGCCGCACATGATGCTCCATACTTTATAATGGCCCCACATGATGCTCAATACTGTATAATGGCCGCACATGATGCTCCATACTGTATAATGGCCCCACATGATGCTCAATACTGTATAATGGCCGCACATGATGCTCCATACTGTATAATGGCCGCACATGATGCTCAATACTGTATAATGACCGCACATGATGCTCCATACTGTATAATGGCCGCACATGATGCTCCATACTTTATAATGGCCCCACATGATGCTCAATACTGTATAATGACCCCACATGATGCTCCATATTGTATAATGGCCATGGCTCACATCCCCCTCCCCTCCTCCTGTATGCATGGCTCATAATCCCCCCCCCATCCCTATGCATGGCTGATGGCTCATAATTCCCCCCCCCTCCCTATGCATGGCTGATGGCTCATAATTCCCCCCCTCCCTATGCATGGCTGATGGCGCTCATAATTCCCCCCCCTCCCTATGCATGGCTGATGGCGCTCATAATTCCCCCCCCCTCCCTATGCATGGCTGATGGCGCTCATAATTTCCCCCCCTCCCTATGCATGGCTGATGGCGCTCATAATTCCCCCCCCCCTCCCTCTGCATGGCTGATGGCGCTCATAATTCCCCCCCCTCCCTATGCATGGCTGATGGCGCTCATAATTCCCCCCCCCCCATGCATGGCTGATGGTTCATAATTCCCCCCCCTTCCCTATGCATGGCTGATGGCTCATAATTCCCCCCCCTCCCTATGCATGGCTGATGGCGCTCATAATTCCCCCCCCCCCTATGCATGGCTGATGGCGCTCATAATTCCCCCCCCCTCCCTATGCATGGCTGATGGCGCTTATAATTCCCCCCCCTCCCTATGCATGGCTGATGGCGCTCATAATTCCCCCCCCCCCTCCCTATGCATGGCTGATGGCGCTCATAATTCCCCCCCCCCCCCTCCCTATGCATGGCTGATGGCGCTCATAATTCCCCCCCCCTCCCTATGCATGGCTGATGGCGCTCATAATTCCCCCCCCCTCCCTATGCATGGCTGATGGCGCTCATAATTCCCCCCCCCCCTATGCATGGCTGATGGCGCTCATAATTCCCCCCCCTCCTCCCTCCCTATGCATGGCTCATCTCTCCACCCCCTCCCCCGATCCTTCTCCCGGGCCATCTTGCATGGCGCGGGTGGCTTCCCATCCTCCCCCCGCCCCCCGTCCCTCATACTCACCTGTCAGCTGCCTGTCTGTCCCACACGCCGCGCCGACATCCCTCCGGCTCCGGCTCTGTCCCGCGGCGCCGCAGCGCCTTCTTCCTGAGTGAGCGGTCATGTGGTACCGCTAATTAAGGCCATGAATATGCGCATATGCATGACCTTAATTAGCGGTGCCACGTGACCGCTCACTCAGGACGCGCTACAGACGCTGAGACCAGGCATCGCTGGAGCAGGTGAGTATCGTCTTCAGGGAGGGTGGGTGGGACTCGGAGACTTGGAGGTGGGGGGACTCGGAGGTGGGGGCCTGGGGGGACTCGGAGGCGGGGGGGGGGGGGGCGCGGTGCCGTCGGGCGCGTTTTTGACCCGGGCCGGGACTTATAAAAAAAAAAAAAAAACACACCTTGCTCAGGTGCCGCCCCCCGCAATGTCGCCGCCCTAGGCACGTGCCCTCGCGTGCCTAGTGGCAAATACGGCCCTGGTAAGTAGTATATATTTTTGCTATCTGATATTGTAGTCTTTCTGGGACTAATACTTTCTATAGTGACTCGCATCACAGTTAATAGTAAAGTAAATGTTTAACACAGCCCAGAGTGGAGGTGCATAGAAGTAGGTGCCCAGACCTTAAACATTATATACAGGTCCTTCTCAAAAAATTAGCATATAGTGTTAAATTTCATTATTTACCATAATGTAATGATTACAATTAAACTTTCATATATTATAGATTCATTATCCACCAACTGAAATTTGTCAGGTCTTTTATTGTTTTAATACTGATGATTTTGGCATACAACTCCTGATAACCCAAAAAACCTGTCTCAATAAATTAGCATATCAAGAAAAGGTTCTCTAAACGACCTATTACCCTAATCTTCTGAATCAACTAATTAACTCTAAACACATGCAAAAGATACCTGAGGCTTTTATAAACTCCCTGCCTGGTTCATTACTCAAAACCCCCATCATGGGTAAGACTAGCGACCTGACAGATGTCAAGAAGGCCATCATTGACACCCTCAAGCAAGAGGGTAAGACCCAGAAAGAAATTTCTCAACAAATAGGCTGTTCCCAGAGTGCTGTATCAAGGCACCTCAATGGTAAGTCTTTTGGAAGGAAACAATGTGGCAGAAAACGCTGTACAACGAGAAGAGGAGACCGGACCCTGAGGAAGATTGTGGAGAAGAACCGATTCCAGACCTTGGGGAACCTGAGGAAGCAGTGGACTGAGTCTGGTGTGGAAACATCCAGAGCCACCGTGCACAGGCGTGTGCAGGAAATGGGCTACAGGTGCCGCATTCCCCAGGTAAAGCCACTTTTGAGCTACAGAGAAGCAGCACTGGACTGTTGCTAAGTGGTCCCAAGTACTTTTTTCTGATGAAAGCAAATTTTGCATGTCATTCGGAAATCAAGGTGCCAGAGTCTGGAGGAAGACTGGGGAGAAGGAAATGCCAAAATGCCTGAAGTCCAATGTCAAGTACCCACAGTCAGTGATGGTGTGGGGTGCCATGTCAGCTGCTGGTGTTGGTCCACTGTGTTTCATCAAGGGCAGGGTCAATGCAGCTAGCTATCAGGAGATTTTGGAGCACTTCATGCTTCCATCGGCTGAAATGCTTTATGGAGATGAAGATTTCATTTTTCAGCACGACCTGGCACCTGCTCACAGTGCCAAAACCACTGGTAAATGGTTTACTGACCATGGTATTACTGTGCTCAATTGGCCTGCCAACTCTCCTGACCTGAACCCCATAGAGAATCTGTGGGATATTGTGAAGAGAAAGTTGAGAGACGCAAGACCCAACACTCTGGATGAGCTTAAGGCCGCTATTGAAGCATCCTGGGCCTCCATAACATCTCAGCAGTGTCACAGGTTGATTGCCTCCATGCCACGCCGCATTGAAGCAGTCATTTCTGCCAAAGGATTCCCGACCAAGTATTGAGTGCATAACTGAACATTATTATTTGTTGGTTTTTTTGTTTGTTATTAAAAACACTTTTATTTGATTGGATGGATGAAATATGCTAATTTATTGAGACAGGTTTTTTGGGTTATCAGGAGTTGTATGCCAAAATCATCAGTATTAAAACAATAAAAGACCTGACAAATTTCAGTTGGTGGATAATGAATCTATAATATATGAAAGTTTAATTGTAATCATTACATTATGGTAAATAATGAAATTTAACACTATATGCTAATTTTTTGAGAAGGACCTGTAGAATATACTCAGCATACTCCAAAATGTCTGATGCAAAAAGGGGGTGTTTAATACATACAGTATTCACATTCACAAACGTTTCGGTCTGCGAAAGACCTTCATCAGTGTGCTCTAAAGAAAAATAATAATAATAAAGTGCATAGACAAAAAAAGAAAGTATACACAAATAGATACATATACATGGTCATATAAAGATTCCTAGTGGTAAAACAGAGGTGCTATCACAATATAATCACTCGTATTCTCACATAGAGACTAGCAGGTATATCCAGGTATAACAGTGGTGCTAGACTGGGTACATGATGGTCAAGAGACCAAGAGAAGGGGAGGGTAACATGTAAAAAGAGGAAAGGAAGTGACCCCAAGGTACATTGCAATACAGTAACTCATATTGCCACATATAAAAATGCCATAGTGAGAATGTTACGGTATAATGGCTTATATAGCCGCATGAGAGCCTAATATGGTAAAAATGCAATAACTCATATTGCCATTTGTAAGACTGGCATAGTAGATGCCGTGTGTAATGAAGAAGGGAGAGGAGGAAGAAAAGGGGATAGTACATACCTATTATATGAGCCAAAGGGCGTATATTGTTCACCCATTTAATTTAGATATTTGCATCTATAAGGAAAGAGATTTGCATCTATAAAGAGATATACCTCTATAATACATATAGTTATACCCGTATGTGTATAGAATGCATAGTAGCTATGGGATATAATGTTGTACATACCAGGTATATGAGTTGAAAACAGGATAGGCTGTTTAAGGTAGAGGGCTGACACTAGCCGGTCTATAGAAAAGAAAAAAAGGGGGGAGGGAAGGGGGAGGGAATTTTAGACCCCATCATGATGATGATTGCTCCTTCGGTGTTCCGGCCAACGGTTCCTGCGCCTCAGAAGGAGGCAGCCTTTTACAGGGCAGAACTCCTTCTGATTTCCTCTCCTTTTGCTATGACTTTGTTTCTCACCCTCTACAATACAATTCTCTTTCGTGTCCTTCCTTAGGAGGCTGCCGCATGCCGGGCCGACGCAGCTCCGTGACCTTCTGTCTAGGCCTCTGACAGGCTCCCACCCCTGTCAGAGACCCTCTTGTCTGCAGCTGCTAGATGTTCCTGTTTTCCTCTGGCTGCCTGACAGGTGCTGCCTGGGTCAAGCCCAGTCAGGTTCTGCTTAACTGCCTATCCAGACCACCAGTTTTACCTAATTGTGAAGAGTGCCCTACTAAATAGGAGCATAGCTCCCCCTGGTGGACTGGAGTGTGAAGTGTGGTGAATGGTTTGTGATACCTGGTAAAGAGATTTCCTTTATTGCCTTCAGATGTAACATCACTCCCCCTGGTGAAAGAACGACATTACTGCAATGACCAGGACCCTGGGGCGCTGCCCTCCCCCCCCCCCCCCATTAAATCCAGTACTCCGGGACTGAGAAAAGAAAACAACAATACATTAGCAAAAAGACATGCAAATTTTTGAAATGCTATAAAACAAGTTAATATAACTAAGCTTCCTTTTCTGGGAGGTGAGAACACTTGAACGTTACAAACAATAACATATTTACATTTCTGACAATACAGATGCGCTAACTAACTATGAAAGACTATTGCCCGTACAGTTATACTATCTATTAAGTGCAAAAGCAAACATTTTTATTTTTATTCAAGTGCAAACAATTATTCTTTCCTAAGTGCAAACTTTATTAGCTAACTAACTAACTCACTAACCCACACGCAGGGGTGGATTAAGGGTAGCCAGGGCCCCGGGCTGTTCAGACACTGTGGGCCCCCCGGTCATGTGACGGGGGTCATGTGACAGGGGTCATGTGACGGGGGTCATGTGACGGGGGGGTCATGTGACGGGGGGGTCATGTGATGGGGGTCATGATATACCTGAACCAGATTATTCCAGAAAAATGGCCGGGCCCTACTCTACTGTTTAGGTATATTTTGATTTATTTTTCAATTTTTAAAATGGCCAATATCACATACAAGGAACAAATACCAGCGCACCATGATCAGACCACAAATTACAACCACAGTGATCGAATAATATCACATACGAGGAACAAATACCACCACACCATGTCAAGACCACATATTACCACCACTTGGTGACCAAATAGCACATACAAGGGACAAATACCGCAACACCATTTCCAGACCACATATTACCACCACATAGTGACTGAATACTACAATACTGATCAGTAATAAAAAAAACCCAAAACACAATACTATCAGCATAAGTGACAGTATTCACAGGAGAGCTGTACTTAGTATGCAGTGTCTGTGTAGAGGTAATACAGAGATCACTGGTGGTATTATACACAGGAGCTCTGTATATTATGTATAGGTACTACAGTGATCACCGGTGACATTGTACACAGGACCTCTGCATATAGTATGCAGTGTATAGTGTCATTGTATAGGTAACACTGACTCACCAGTGACGTCTCTAGGTGAAGTCCTTCATCTTTCATTCAGCACAGACCGCCATAATTTCTTCCAGCCAGGACTCGAATCTGCAGGAAATAACACAGTTATCTCGAGCTCCGCTTGCAGAACACATTACTTAATTTTTCACAACTTCTACATTACACCACATGAAGAAAAAGAGGCGACATAGTGTCACTCTGCACAGTAACAGGACCACCCCCCTCCATTTAAAACAGTATACTCAAAAAATAAAATAAATACATCACTGCAGTAATAATATCCCTTAATTAGCCCCTATGGTAATAATATTCCCCATCCTGGCCCCGTTTATCTAATTCCTGGCTCCTGCCATATGTTCTCCCATCCTGCCCTCATGAGTATCCATTCTACCCCATATGATCTCCCCATCCTGCCCCATCTGTCTCCATCGTATCCATCCTGCCCCATGATCGAATCCTGCCCCATGTCTTTTATTCTACCCCGTGTCTCCAATCATGCCCCGTATCTACATTCTGCCCATGCCTCCAGTCTTGCCCCCAGTGTGTCCAGCATATTACCCCCAGTGTGTCCAGCAGTCTGCCCCAGTATGTCCAGCATATTGCCCCAGTGTCCAGTAATCTGCCCCAGTGTGTCCAGCATTGCCTCCAGACAGTGTGTCCAGCAATCTGCCCCAGTGTCTGACTCCAGCATATTGCCCCCAGTGTGTCCAACAATCTGCCCCAGTGTGTCCAGCATTGCCTCCAGACAGTGTGTCCAGCAATCTACCCCAGTGTCTGACTCCAGCATATTGCCCCCAGTGTGTCCAACAATCTGCCCCAGTGTGTCCAGCATATTACCCCCAGTGTGTCCAGCTTTCTGCCCTAGTATGTCCAGCATTGCCCCCAGACAGTGTGCCCCGCAATCTGCCCCAGTGTGTCCAGCATATTACACCCAGTGTGTCCAGCAATCTGCCCCAGTATGTCCAGAATACTGCCCCAGTGTGTCCAGCATTGCCCCCAGACAGTGTGTCCAGCAATCTGCCCCAGTGTGTCCAGCAATCTGCCCCAGTATGTCCAGCATATTGCCCCCAGACAGTGTGTCCAGCAATCTGCCCCAGTGTGTCCAGCATTGCCCCCAGACAGTGGGTCCAGCAATCTGCCCCAGTGTGTCCAGCATATTACCCCCAGACAATGTGTACAGCAATCTGCCCCAGTGTGTCCAACATTGCCCCCAGACAGTGTGTCCAGCAATCGGCCCCAGTGTGTCCAGCATATTACCCCCAGTGTGCCCAGCAATCTGCCCCAGTGTGTCCAGCATTGCCCCCAGACAGTGTGTCCAGCAGTCTGCCCCAGTGTGTCCAGCAATCTGCCCCAGTGTCTCCAGCATTGGCCCCAGTATGTCCAGCAATCTGCCCCAGTGTGTCCAGCATTGCCCTAGACAGTGTGTCCAGCAATCTGCCCCAGGGTGTCCAGCATTGCCCCCAGACAGTGTGTCCAGCAGTCTGCCCCAGTGTGTCCAGCATTGCCCCAGTGTGCCCAGCAATCTTCCCCAGTGTCTCCAGCATTGCTCCCAGTGTGTCCAGCAATCATCTGCCCCAGTATGTCCAGCAATCTGCCTGTTGGGAATTCTGTGGTCAAGCTCCCTCCTGTGGTCATGAGTGGTACTTCGGCTGGTTCTGTCTATGAGCTTCCTCTGGTGAATGTGAGTGGGGCTGCGGCTTCTGAGTTTCCTTCCTCAGGTGACGAGGTTAAGTCGTTAGGTGCTGATCTATTTAACTCCACCTAGTTCTTTGTTCCTGGCCTCCAGTCAATGTTCCAGTATTGGTCTTGCTTTCTCCTGGATCGTTCTTGTGGCCTGTCTGCCCTGCATAAGCTAAGTTTTGCTTGTGTTACTTTTGGTTGCTATATTTTCTGTCCAGCTTGCTATATTGGTTTTTCTTGCTTGCTGGAAGCTCTGAGACGCAGAGGGAGCACCTCCGTACCGTTAGTCGGTGCGGAGGGTCTTTTTGCCCCTCTGCGTGGTTGTTTGTAGGTTTTTGTGCTGACCGCTAAGCTATCTTTCCTATCCTCGGTCTGTTCAGTAAGTCGGGCCTCACTTTGCTAAATCTATTTCCTCTCTGTGTTAGTATTTTCATCTTAACTCACAGTCATTATATGTGGGGGGCTGCCTTTTCCTTTGGGGAATTTCTCTGAGGCAAGGTAGGCTTATTTTTCTATCTTCAGGGCTAGCTAGTTTCTCAGGCTGTGCCGAGTTGCATAGGGAGCGTTAGGCGCAATCCACGGCTACCTCTAGTGTGGTATGATAGGATTAGGAATTGCAGTCAGCAGAGTTCCCACGTCTCAGAGCTCGTCCTATGTTAGTAACTATCAGGTCATTTGTGTGCTCTTAACCACTAGGTCCATTGTGGTTCTGAATCACCTGTTCATAACAGTACTGGAGGCCCAAAGTACTAATGCTTCTCAATAGAGGGAAAAGAGAAGTTCTGAGACCACTTTTTTTTCTCTGTTCTGTGTTTTGTTTTTCTTTTCCCCTAGACATTTGGGTGGTTCAGGACACAGGTGTAGTGATGGACATTAAAGATCTGTCTTCTTGTATGGATCATCTCACTGCAAGAGTACAAAATATTCAAGACTTTGTGGTTCAGAATTCTATGTTAGAGCCAAGAATTCCTATTCCTGATTTGTTTTCTGGAGATAGAGCTAAGTTTCTGAGTTTTAAGAATAATTGTAAACTGTTTCTGGCTTTGAAACCCCGCTCCTCTGGTGTCCCAGTTCAACAAGTTAAAATCATTATTTCTTTATTACGTGGCGACCCTCAAGACTGGGCATTTTCCCTTGCGCCAGGAGATCCTGCATTATGTAATATTGATGCGTTTTTTCTGGCGCTCGGATTGCTGTATGATGAACCTAATTCAGTGAATCAGGCAGAGAAAAATTTGCTGGCTCTGTCTCAGGGTCAGGATGAGGTAGAGATATATTGTCAGAAGTTTAGGAAGTGGTCTGTGCTCACTCAATGGAATGAATGTGCGCTGGCAGCAATTTTCAGAAAAGGTCTCTCTGAAGCCCTTAAGGATGTCAGGGTGGGATTTCCTATGCCTGCTGGTCTGAATGAGTCTATGTCTTTGGCCATTCAGATCGGTCGACGCTTGCGTGAGCGTAAAACTGTGCACCATTTGGCGGTATTATCTGAGCATGCTGAGCATGGACCTGAGCCTATGCAGTGCGATAGGACTTTGACCAGAGCTGAACGGCAAGAACACAGACGTCAGAATCGGCTGTGTTTTTACTGTGGTGATTCCACTCATGCTATCTCCGATTGTCCTAAGCGCATTAAGCGTTTCGCTAGGTCTGCCACTATTGGTACGGTACAGTCGAACTTTCTTTTGTCCGTTACTTTGATCTACTCTTTGTCATCCTATTCTGTCATGGCATTTGTGGATTCAGGCGCTGCCCTGAATTTGATGGACTTGGAGTATGCTAGGCGCTGTGGGTTTTTCTTGGAGCCCTTGCAGTATCCTATTCCATTGAGAGGAATTGATGCTACGCCTTTGGCCAAGAATAAGCCTCAGTACTGGACCCAGCTGACCATGTGCATGGCTCCTGCGCATCAGGAGGATATTCGCTTTTTGGTGTTGCATAATCTGCATGATGTGGTCGTGTTGGGGTTGCCATGGCTACAAGTCCATAACCCAGTATTGGATTGGAAATCAATGTCTGTGTCCAGCTGGGGTTGTCAGGGGGTACATGGTGATGTTCCTTTTCTGTCTATTTCATCATCCACCCCTTCTGAGGTCCCAGAGTTCTTGTCGGATTACAGGGATGTATTTGATGAGCCCAAGTCCAGTGCCCTACCTCCGCATAGGGATTGTGATTGTGCTATCGATTTGATTCCTGGTAGTAAGTTTCCTAAAGGTCGACTGTTTAATTTGTCTGTGCCTGAACACGCCGCTATGCGGAGTTACGTAAAGGAATCCTTGGAGAAGAGTCATATTCGCCCGTCGTCATCACCATTGGGAGCAGGGTTCTTTTTTGTGGCCAAGAAGGATGGTTCGCTGAGACCTTGTATTGATTACCGCCTTCTAAATAAAATCACAGTCAAATTTCAGTACCCTTTGCCGCTGCTGTCTGATTTGTTTGCTCGGATTAAGGGGGCTAGTTGGTTCACCAAGATAGATCTTCGTGGTGCGTATAATCTTGTGCGTATTAAACAGGGCGATGAATGGAAAACAGCATTTAATACGCCCGAGGGCCATTTTGAGTACCTGGTTATGCCATTCGGGCTTTCTAATGCTCCATCAGTGTTTCAGTCCTTTATGCATGACATCTTCCGAGAGTACCTGGATAAATTCCTGATTGTATACTTGGATGATATTTTGGTCTTCTCGGATGATTGGGAGTCTCACGTGAAGCAGGTCAGAATGGTGTTCCAGGTTCTGCGTGCAAATTCTTTGTTTGTGAAGGGGTCAAAGTGTCTCTTTGGTGTTCAGAAGGTTTCATTTTTGGGGTTCATTTTTTCACCTTCTACTATCGAGATGGACCCTGTTAAAGTTCAGGCCATTTATGATTGGACTCAGCCGACATCTGTGAAGAGTCTGCAAAAGTTCCTGGGCTTTGCTAATTTTTATTGTCGCGTCATCATCAATAATTTTTCTAGTATTGCTAAACCGTTGACTGAGTTAACCAAGAAGGGTGCTGATGTGGTCAATTGGTCTTCTGCTGCTGTGGAAGCTTTTCAAGAGTTGAAGCGTCGTTTTTCTTCTGCTCCTGTGTTGTGCCAACCAGATGTTTCGCTCCCGTTCCAGGTTGAGGTTGATGCTTCTGAGATTGGAGCAGGGGCTGTTTTGTCGCAAAGAAGTTCTGATGGCTCGGTGATGAAACCATGCACCTTCTTTTCCAGGAAGTTTTCGCCTGCTGAGCGTAATTATGATGTTGGCAATCGAGAGTTGTTGGCCATGAAGTGGGCATTCGAGGAGTGGCGTCATTGGCTTGAAGGAGCTAAGCATCGTGTGATGGTCTTGACTGATCACAAGAACTTGACTTATCTCGAGTCTGCCAAACGGTTGAATCCTAGACAGGCTCGTTGGTCGCTGTTTTTCTCCCGTTTTGACTTTGTGGTTTCGTACCTTCCGGGCTCTAAAAATGTGAAGGCAGATGCCCTGTCTAGGAGTTTTGTGCCTGACTCTCCAGGTTTGTCTGAGCCGGCGGGTATTCTCAAAGAGGGGGTAATTTTGTCTGCCATCTCCCCTGATTTGCAGCGGGTGCTGCAAAAATTTCAGGCTAATAGACCTGACCGTTGCCCAGCGGAGAAACTGTTTGTCCCTGATAAATGGACGCGTAGAGTTATCTCTGAGGTTCATTGTTCGGTGTTGGCTGGTCATCCTGGAATCTTTGGTACCAGAGATTTCGTGGTTAGATCCTTTTGGTGGCCGTCTCTGTCGCGGGATGTGCGTTCGTTTGTGCAGTCCTGTGGGATTTGTGCTCGGGCTAAGCCCTGCTGTTCTCGTGCCAGTGGGTTGCTTTTGCCCTTGCCAGTCCCGAAGAGGCCCTGGACACATATCTCTATGGATTTTATTTCGGATCTCCCCGTCTCTCAAAAAATGTCGGTCATTTCGGTTGTTTGTGATCGCTTCTCTAAGATGGTCCATTTGGTACCCTTGTCTAAATTGCCTTCCTCCTCTGATTTGGTGCCATTGTTCTTCCAGCATGTGGTTCGTTTACATGGCATTCCGGAGAACATCGTTTCTGACAGAGGTTCCCAGTTTGTTTCGAGGTTTTGGCGAGCCTTTTGTGCTAGGATGGGCATTGATTTGTCTTTTTCCTCGGCTTTCCATTCTCAGACAAATGGCCAGACTGAACGAACCAAATCAGACCTTGGAAACATATGAGATGTTTTGTTTCTGCCGATCAGGATGATTGGTGTTATGAAAGGCAATTCAGTACCACAATGGACATAGCGGTCAGAGCACATACAGTGATCTGACAATAACCCAAAATCATAGAACGAGCTCTGAGACGTGGGAACTCTGCAGACCGCAATCCCTAATCCTCTCCAAACAACACTAGAGGCAGCCGTGGATTGCGCCTAACTCTGCCTATGCAACTCGGCACAGCCTGAGAAACTAACTAGCCTGAAGATAGAAAATAAGCCTACCTTGCCTCAGAGAAATACCCCAAAGGAAAAGGCAGCCCCCCACATATAATGACTGTGAGTTAAGATGAAAAGACAAACGTAGAGATGAAATAGATTTAGCAAAGTGAGGCCCGACTTTCTTAACAGAGCGAGGACAGAAAAGGTAACTTTGCGGTCTACACAAAACCCTAAAGAAAACCACGCAAAGGGGGCAAAAAGACCCTCCGTACCGAACTAACGGCACGGAGGTACACCCTTTGCCTCCCAGAGCTTCCAGCAAAAAATTAGACAAGCTGGACAGAAAAAATAGCAAACAAATAGCAAAGAAGAACTTAGCTATGCAGAGCAGCAGGCCACAGGAATGATCCAGGGAAAAGCAAGTCCAACACTGGAACATTGACAGGAAGCAAGGATCAAAGCATTAGGTGGAGTTAAGTAGAGAAGCACCTAACGACCTCACCAGATCACCTGAGGGAGGAAACTCAGAAGCCGCAGTACCACTCCCCTCCACCAACAGAAGCTCACAGAGAGAATCAGCCGAAGTACCACTTGTGACCACAGGAGGGAGCTTTGCCACAGAATTCACAACAGTACCCCCCCCTTGAGGAGGGGCCACCGAACCCTCACCAGAGCCCCCAGGCCGACCAGGATGAGCCACATGAAAGGCACGAACAAGATCGGGAGCATGGACATCAGAGGCAAAAACCCAGGAATTATCTTCCTGAGCATAACCCTTCCATTTAACCAGATACTGGAGTTTCCGTCTAGAAACACGAGAATCCAAAATCTTATCCACAATATACTCCAATTCCCCCTCCACCAAAACTGGGGCAGGAGGATCAACAGATGGAACCATAGGTGCCACGTATCTCCGCAACAATGACCTATGGAAGACGTTATGTATGGAAAAAGAATCTGGAAGGGTCAGACGAAAAGACACAGGATTAAGCCCTTCATGACCCAGCCTATTTTGACCTTAAAGACCTTGCCGTTTTTTGCAATTCTGACCAGTGTCCCTTTATGAGGTAATAACTCAGGAACGCTTCAACGGATCCTAGCGGTTCTGAGATTGTTTTTTCGTGACATATTGGGCTTCATGTTAGTGGTAAATTTAGGTCAATAAATTCTGCGTTTATTTGTGATAAAAATGGAAATTTGGCGAAAATTTTGAAAATTTCGCAATTTTCACATTTTGAATTTTTATTCTGTTAAACCAGAGAGATATGTGACACAAAATAGTTAATAAATAACATTTCCCACATGTTTACTTTACATCAGCACAATTTTGGAAACAAAATTTTTTTTGTTAGGAAGTTATAAGGGTTAAAATTTGACCAGCGATTTGTCATTTTTACAACGAAATTTACAAAACCATTTTTTTTAGGGACCACCTCACATTTGAAGTCAGTTTGAGGGGTCTATATGGCTGAAAATACCCAAAAGTGACACCATTCTAAAAACTGCACCCCTCAAGGTACTCAAAACCACATTCAAGAAGTTTATTAACCCTTCAGGTGCTTCACAGCAGCAGAAGCAACATGGAAGGAAAAAATGAACATTTAACTTTTTAGTCACAAAAATTATCTTTTAGCAACAATTTTTTTATTTTCCCAATGGTAAAAGGAGATACTGAACCCAAGAAAGTTGTTGTGCAATTTGTCCTGAGTACGCTGATACCTCATATGTGGGGGTAAACCACTGTTTGCGCGCACGGCAGGGCTTGGAAGGGAAGGAGCGCCATTTGACTTTTTGAATCAAAAATTGGCTCCACTCTTTAGCGGACACCATGTCACGTTTGGAGAGCCCCCGTGTGCCTAAAAATTGGAACTCCCCCACAAGTGACCCCATTTTGGAAACTAGACGCCCCAAGGAACTTATCTAGATGCATAGTGAGCACTTTGAACCCCCAGGTGCTTCACAAATTGATCCGTAAAAATGAAAAAGTACTTTTTTTTTCACAAAAAAATTATTTTAGCCTCAATTTTTTCATTTTCACATGGGCAACAGGATAAAATGGATCCTAAAATGTGTTGGGCAATTTCTCCTGAGTACACCAATACCTCACATGTGGGGGTAAACCACTGTTTGGGCACATGGTAAGGCTCGGAAGGGAAGGAGCGCCATTTGACTTTTTGAATGAAAAATTATTTCCATCGTTAGCGGACACCATGTCGCGTTTGGATAGCTCCTGTGTGCCTAAACATTGGCGCTCCCCCACAAGTGACCCCATTTTGGAAACTAGACCCCCCAAGGAACTTATTTAGATGCCTAGTGAGCACTTTAAACCCTCAGGTGCTTCACAAATTGATCTGTAAAAATGAAAAAGTACTTTTTTTTCACAAAAAAATTCTTTTCGCCTCAATTTTTTCATTTTCACATGGGCAGTAGGATAAAATGGATCATAAAATTTGTTGGTCAATTTCTCCCGAGTACGCCGATACCTCATATGTGGGGGTAAACCACTGTTTGGGCACTCGGCAGGGCTCGGAAGGGAAGGCGCGCCATTTGACTTTTTGAATGGAAAATTAGCTCCAATCATTAGCGGACACCATGTCACGTTTGGAGAGCCCCTGTGTGCCTAAACATTGGAGATCCCCCAGAAATGACACCATTTTGGAAACTAGACCCCCAAAAGAACTAATCCAGATGTGTGGTGAGGACTTTGAACCCCCAAGTGCTTCACAGAAGTTTATAACGCAGAGCCATGAAAATAAAAAAAAAAATTTATTTTCTCAAAAATGATCTTTTAGCCTGCAATTTTTTATTTTGCCAAGGGTAACAGGAGAAATTTGACCCCAAAAGTTGTTGTCCAGTTTCTCCTGAGTACGCTGATACCCCATATGTGGGGGTAAATCACTGTTTGGGCACATGCCGGGGCTCGGAAGTGAAGTAGTGACGTTTTGAAATGCAGACTTTGATGGAATGCTCTGTGGGCGTCACGTTGCGTTTGCAGAGCCCCTGATGTGGCTTAACAGTAGAAACCCCCCACAAGTGACCCCATTTTGGAAACTAGACCCCCAAAGGAACTTATCTAGATGTGTGGTGAGCACTTTGAACCCCCAAGTGCTTCATAGAAGTTTATAATGCAGAGCCGTGAAAATAATAAATACGTTTTCTTTCCTCAAAAATAATTATTTAGCCCAGAATTTTTTAATTTTCCCAAGGGTAACAGGAGAAATTTGACCCCAATATTTGTTGTCCAGTTTCTCCTGAGTACGGTGATACCCCATATGTGGGGGTAAACTACTGTTTGGGCACATGCCGGGGCTTGGAATTGAAGTAGTGACGTTTTGAAATGCAGACTTTGATGGAATGCTCTGCGGGCGTCACGTTGCGTTTGCAGAGCCCCTGATGTGCCTAAACAGTAGAAACCCCCCACAAGTGACCCCATTTTGTAAACTAGACCCCGAAAGGAACTTATCTAGATGTGTGGTGAGCACTTTGAACCCCCAAGTGCTTCATAGAAGTTTATAATGCAGAGCCTTGAAAATAATAAATACGTTTTCTTTCCTCAAAAATAATTATTTAGCCCAGAATTTTTTATTTTCCCAAGGGTTACAGGAGAAATTGGACCCCAAAAGTTGTTGTCCAGTTTTTCCTGAGTACGCTGATACCCCATGAGTGGGGGTAAACCACTGTTTGGGCACACGTCGGGGCTCAGAAGGGAAGTAGTGACTTTTGAAATGCAGACTTTGATGGAATGGTCTGCGGGTGTCACGTTGCGTTTGCAGAGCCCCTGGTGTGCCTAAACAGTAGAAACCCCCACAAGTGACCCCATTTTAGAAACTAGACCCCCCAAGGAACTTATCTAGATATGTGGTGAGCACTTTGAACCCCCAAGTGCTTCACAGACGTTTACAACGCAGAGCCGTGAAAATAAAAAATCATTTTTCTTTCCTCAAAAATAATGTTTTAGCAAGCATTTTTTTAGATTCACAAGGGTAACAGGAGAAATTGGACCCCAGTAATTGTTGCGCAGTTTGTCCTGAGTATGCTGGTACCCCATATGTGGGGGTAAACCACTGTTTGGGCACACGTCAGGGCTCGGAAGTGAGGGAGCACCATTTGACTTTTTGAATACGAGATTGGCTGGAATCAATGGTGGCGCCATGTTGCGTTTGGAGACCCCTGATGTGCCTAAACAGTGGTAACCCCTCAATTCTAACTCCAACACTAACCCCCCCACACCCCTAACCCTAATCCCAACTGTAGCCATAACCCTAATCACAACCCTAACCACAACCCTAATTCCAACCCTAACCCTAAGGCTATGTGCCCACGTTGCGGATTCGTGTGAGATATTTCCGCACCATTTTTGAAAAATCCGCGGGTAAAAGGCACTGCGTTTTACCTGCGGATTTTCCGCGGATTTCCAGTGTTTTTTGTGCGGATTTCACCTGCGGATTCCTATTGAGGAACAGGTGTAAAACGCTGCGGAATCCGCACAAAGAATTGACATGCTGCGGAAAATACAACGCAGCGTTTGCGTGCGGTATTTTCCACACCATGGGCACAGCGGATTTGGTTTTTCATATGTTTACATGGTACTGTAAACCTGATGGAACACTGCTGCGAATCCGCAGCGGCCAATCCGCAGCCAAATCCGCACAGTGTGCACATAGCCTAATTCTAAAGGTATGTGCACACGCTGCGGAAAACGCTGCGGATCCGCAGCAGTTTCCCATGAGTTTACAGTTCAATGTAAACCTACGGGAAACAAAAATCGCTGTACACATGCTGCGGAAAAACTGCACGGAAACGCAGCGGTTTACATTCCGCAGCATGTCACTTCTTTGTGCGGATTCCGCAGCGGTTTTACAACTGCTCCAATAGAAAATCGCAATTGTAAAACCGCAGTGAAATGCGCAGAAAAAAACGCGGTAAATCCATCATAAATCCGCAGCGGTTTAGCACTGCGGATTTATCTATTCCGCAGCGGAAAAATCCGCAGAGGACCAGAATACGTGTGCACATACCGAAACCCTAACCCTAGCCCTAACCCTAACCCTAACCCTACCCCTAACCCTAGCCCTAGCCCTAACCCTAAACCTAACCCTAACCCTACCCCTAACCCTACCCCTAACCCTACCCCTACCCCTAACCCTAACCCTACCCCTAACCGTAACCCTACCCTTAACCCTAGCCCTAACCCTAACCCTACCCCTACCCCTAACCCTAACCCTAACCCTAGCCCTAACCCTAACCCTAACCCTACCCCTAACCCTACCCCTAACCCTAACCCTATTCTAACATTAGTGGAAAAAAAAAAATTTCTTTATTTTTTTATTGTCCCTACCTATGGGGGTGACAAAGGGGGGGGGGGGGGGTCATTTATTATTTTTTTTCTTTTGATCACTGAGATATAATCTATCTCAGTGATCAAAATGCACTTTGGAACGAATCTGCCGGCCGGCAGATTCGGCGGGCGCACTGCGCATGCGCCCGCCATTTTGGAAGATGGCGGCGCCCAGGGAGAAGACGGACGGGACCCCGGCTGGATCGGTAAGTATGATGGGGTGGGGGGGGACCACGGGGGGGGGGGATCGGAGCACGGGGGGGGGAATCGGAGCGCGGGAGGGGTGGAACGGTGCACGGGGGGCGTGGAACGGAGCACGGGGGGGCTGGAATGGAGCACGGGGGGGTGGAACGGAGCACCAGGGGGGGGGTGGATCGGAGTGCAGGGGGGGTGATTGGAGCACGGGGGGGTGATTGGAGCACGGGGGGAGCGGACAAGAGCACGGGGGGGAGCGGAGCACTGGATGGAGGGGAGCCGGAGCAGTGTACCGGCCAGATCGGGGGGCTGGGGGGGCGATCGGTGGGGTGGGGTGGGGGCACATTAGTATTTCCAGCCATGGCCGATGATATTGCAGCATCGGCCATGGCTGGATTGTAATATTTCACCAGTTATAATAGGTGAAATATTACAAATCGCTCTGATTGGCAGTTTCACTTTCAACAGCCAATCAGAGCGATCGTAGCCACGAGGGGGTGAAGCCACCCCCCCTGGGCTAAACTACCACTCCCCCTGTCCCTGCAGATCGGGTGAAATGGGAGTTAACCCTTTCACCCGATCTGCAGGGACGCGATCTTTCCATGACGCCACATAGGCGTCATGGGTCGGATTGGCACCGACTTTCATGACGCCTACGTGGCGTCATGGGTCGGGAAGGGGTTAAGAACCTCAGAAATCCTATACGGACCAATGAAACGAGGTTTAAACTTAGGAGAGGAAACCTTCATAGGAATATGACGAGAAGATAACCAAACCAGATCCCCAACACGAAGTCGGGGACCCACACGGCGTCTGCGATTAGCGAAACGTTGAGCCTTCTCCTGGGACAAGGTCAAATTGTCCACTACATGAGTCCAAATCTGCTGCAACCTGTCCACCACAGTATCCACACCAGGACAGTCCGAAGACTCAACCTGTCCTGAAGAGAAACGAGGATGGAACCCAGAATTGCAGAAAAATGGCGAAACCAAGGTAGCCGAGCTGGCCCGATTATTAAGGGCGAACTCAGCCAAAGGCAAAAAGGACACCCAGTCATCCTGATCGGCAGAAACAAAGCATCTCAGATATGTTTCCAAGGTCTGATTGGTTCGTTCGGTCTGGCCATTAGTCTGAGGATGGAAAGCCGAGGAAAAAGACAAGTCAATGCCCATCCTACCACAAAAGGCTCGCCAAAACCTTGAAACAAACTGGGAACCTCTGTCAGAAACGATATTCTCTGGAATGCCATGTAAACGAACCACATGCTGGAAGAACAATGGCACCAAATCAGAGGAGGAAGGCAATTTAGACAAGGGTACCAAATGGACCATCTTAGAAAAGCGATCACAGACCACCCAAATGACTGACATCTTTTGAGAAACGGGAAGATCAGAAATAAAATCCATAGAGATATGTGTCCAAGGCCTCTTCGGGACCGGCAAGGGCAAAAGCAACCCACTGGCACGAGAACAGCAGGGCTTAGTCCGAGCACAAATCCCACAGGACTGCACAAAAGTACGCACATCCCGCGACAGAGACGGCCACCAAAAGGATCTAGCCACTAACTCCCTGGTACCAAAGATTCCAGGATGACCAGCCAACACCGAACAATGAACCTCAGAGATAACTTTATTGGTCCACTTATCAGGGACAAACAGTCTCTCCGCTGGACAATGATCAGGTTTATTAGCCTGAAATTTTTGCAGCACCCGCCGCAAATCAGGGGAGATGGCAGACACAATTACTCCTTCCTTGAGGATACCCGCCGGCTCAGACAAACCCGGAGAGTCGGCCACAAAACTCCTAGACAGAGCATCCGCCTTCACATTTTTAGAGCCCGGAAGGTACGAAATCACAAAGTCAAAACGGGCAAAAAACAGCGACCAACGAGCCTGTCTAGGATTCAACCGCTTAGCAGACTCAAGATAAGTCAAGTTCTTATGATCAGTCAATACCACCACGCGATGCTTAGCTCCTTCAAGCCAATGACGCCACTCCTCGAATGCCCACTTCATGGCCAGCAACTCTCGGTTGCCCACATCATAATTTCGCTCAGCAGGCGAAAACTTCCTGGAAAAAAAAGCGCATGGTTTCATCACTGAGCAATCAGAACCTCTCTGCGACAAAACAGCCCCTGCTCCAATCTCAGAAGCATCAACCTCGACCTGGAACGGAAGAGAAACATCTGGTTGACACAACACAGGGGCAGAAGAAAAACGACGCTTCAACTCTTGAAAAGCTTCCACAGCAGCAGAAGACCAATTGACCAAATCAGCACCCTTCTTGGTCAAATCGGTCAATGGTTTGGCAATACTAGAAAAATTGCAGATGAAGCGACGATAAAAATTAGCAAAGTCCAGGAACTTTTGCAGACTTTTCAGAGATGTCGGCTGAGTCCAATCATGGATGGCTTGGAGCTTAACAGGATCCATCTCGATAGTAGAAGGGGAAAAGATGAACCCTCAAAAATGAAACCTTCTGCACACCAAAGAGACACTTTGATCCCTTCACAAACAAAGAATTAGCACGCAGGACCTGAAAAACTGTTCTGACCTGCTTCACATGAGACTCCCAATCCAGGGCCGCCATCAGGGCATGACAGCCGTGACTGGCGTATGGGGCCCGGTGAGCAGAGGGGGCCCGCATCGGGCCCCGTCTCATCTGGTCACCGGGCCCCCCCTGCAGGCGCTGCGGCAGCGGCACACTATTGACGTGCGGGCCTGCGCCCGCACGTCAATAGTTAACAGCCGCCAGCCAGTCTGAGGCTGGCGGCTGAATAGGGCCGCAGTGCGCACTCGCCGGCGTCGCCGGCGTCTGACGTCATTGTCAGCCGCCGGGCCCGGCGGCGAGTGCGTCTGTGTGGAGCCTGGAGAGGGAGCTTCACCCGGCGCTGGAGCTTGGCCAGGTAAGAAGTTGTGTTTTTTTTTTTTATTTCTTTGAGAGCTGCTGCGATCCAGGGGGGCCCGGGGGGCAGGATGATGGACACACAGGGGCAGAAATGCTGGACACACAGGGGCAGAATGGTGGACACAGTGGGGCAGAATGCTGGACACACAGGGGCAGAAATGCCGGACACAGTGGGGCAGAATGGTGGACACAGTGGGGCAGAATGCTGGACACAGTGGGGCAGAATGGTGGACACACAGGGGCAGAAATGCTGGACACAGTGGGGCAGAAATGCTGGACACAGTGGGGCAGAATGGTGGACACAGTGGGGCAGAATGGTGGACACACAGGGGCAGAATGGTGGACACACAGGGGCAGAATGGTGGACACAGTGGGGCAGAATGGTGGACACACAGGGGCAGAAATGCCGGACACAGTGGGGCAGAATGCTGGACACAGTGGGGCAGAAATGCTGGACACAGTGGGGCAGAAATGCTGGACACAGTGGGGCAGAAATGCTGGACACACAGGGGCAGAATGGTGGACACACAGGGGCAGAATGGTGGACACAGTGGGGCAGAATGCTGGACACAGTGACACAGGGGCAGAAATGCCAGACACAGTGGGGCAGAATGGTGGACACAGTGGGGCAGAATGCTGGACACAGTGGGGCAGAAATGCTGGACACAGTGGGACAGAATGGTGGACATACAGGGGCAGAATGGTGGACACACAGGGGCAGAATGCTGGACACAGTGGGGCAGAATGCTGGACACAGTGACACAGGGGCAGAAATGCCGGACACAGTGGGGCAGAATGGTGGACACAGTGGGGCAGAATGGTGGACACAGTGGGGCAGAAATGTGGACACACAGGGGCAGAAATGCTGGACACAGTGGGGCAGAAATGCTGGACACAGTGGGGCAGAAATGCTGGACACAGTGGGGCAGAAATGCTGGACACAGTGGGGCAGAAATGCTGGACACAGTGGGGCAGAAATGCTGGACACAGTGGGGCAGAAATGCTGGACACAGTGGGGCAGAAATGCTGGACACAGTGGGGCAGAAATGCTGGACACAGTGGGGCAGAAATGCTGGACACAGTGGGGCAGAAATGCTGGACACAGTGGGGCAGAAATGCTGGACACAGTGGGGCAGAAATGCTGGACACAGTGGGGCAGAAATGCTGGACACAGTGGGGCAGAAATGCTGGACACAGTGGGGCAGAAATGCTGGACACAGTGGGGCAGAATGCTGGACACAGTGGGGCAGAATGCTGGACACAGTGGGGCAGAATGCTGGACACACAGTGGGGCAGAATGCTGGACACAGTGGGGCAGAATGCTGGACACAGTGGGGCAGAAATGCTGGACACAGTGACAGGGGCAGAATGCTGGACACAGTGACAGGGGCAGAATGCTGGACACAGTGACAGGTGCAGAATGCTGGACACAGGGGCAGACTGTGAGACCCAGGGGCAGAATGGAGATACGGGGCATGATTGGAGACACGGGGCAGGATGAAAGACATGGGGGCATGACTGGAGACAGATGGGGCAGGATTGGAGACAAGTGTCAGGATTGCAGACATGGGGGCATGGTTGGAGACATAGGGGGCAGAATGGAGACATGGGGCGTGATTGGAGACACTGGGGGCAGAATTGGAGACTAGAGTTGAGCGACCTTGACCTTTTTAGAGTCGAGCCGGGTTTCGCGAAACCCGACTATCTCAAAAGTCGGGTCGAGTGAAATCGGCCGATTATGACGTAAAGTCGGGATCGACCGAAACACGAAACCCAATGCAAGTCAATGGGGCAGCATAGTCGGCAGTGAGTGGGGGCCAGGAAAACACCTAGAGTGCCCATTTTAATGTCAAAACCATCCATTCTTCTTAATGAAGCTTGTCAAGCGTAATTTACCTTATAATAATTGGAAGGCATTTGAAATTGGGGGTCATTTGGCTAAAGTTGTGGTGGGTAGGGCTGGTTCAAGTAATTAGTGGGCCCAGGAAATCTGGACCACGTCACGGCAGTGGAGCAGGGAGAGGTAAGTATTTCAACTTTGCAAGTGCTGTGATCCTGAGCAAGCAGGGGGGGCCCACTCGTTGGCATTGGCACTGGCACAGGGCCCCTCAAAGTACAGCGGTGTGTTTGCACGGCGGGGGCGCCTCCCACCAGCAGCAACACTTTTGCGTACTATGAGAGGCCCTGTGCTAGTGACGTCGCCAACTAGTATTCCTCCCCCCACCTGATGAAGGAACCTGCACTTTCATCTGCACCTTCCTCTTTGTCCCCGTGTAAGGTGGTATGGTATGCGGGAAGAGCAACCTGACTTTCAGCAGGGTCACAATGTTGTTGTGTAGCGTGCACGGGGAATGTTGCGTTATGGGTCAATGTACCAGCAGACTCATCTATCACTGGCTGGGCAATGGGCAGGATGAGGAGGAAACACAGATATAGGCCCAAAGAATAAAGTGGGCTAAATGCAGTTCAAAATTGGTAACACAGGAATAACCAGGGGGCATTGCAGTGGAGGACAACTGGAATGAGAGGCTGACACAGAGAGTAGGCCCAAATCAGTAAGTAGTCGAAATGCAGTTCAAAATTGGCAACAGTAGTAAACAGGCGGCACAGCTTTGTTCAGTGGAGGAGAACAGCAAGGAGTGGCAGACACCGATAGTAGGCCCCAACCCAACTAGTAGGCCAAATGCAGTCTAACATTAACAACTACTTAACGAGCGCCTGAAAACGGAATTTCAGGACAGGAAACCAGGAGAACAGCAAGGAGCGGCAGACACCGATAGTAGGCCCCAAACCAACTAGTACGCCAAATGCAGTTGTTCCGTTTAACCACAATTTAATGAGAGCCTGAAGATAGAAGTTCAGGAAAGGCAACCTGGAGAACACCTTGGAGTGGAACACACCATCTCTCTACACCCCATACCCAATTTGTAGGTCTAATGCAGCGTAGTTTCCAACAACTACTAAATGAGAGCATGATGATCGAAGCATTGGCGAGGAAACCTGGGGAACACCTTGGAGTGGAACACACCATCTCTCTACACCCCATACCCAATTTGTAGGCCTAATGCAGCGTAGTTTCCAACAACTACTAAACGAGAGCATGATGATCGAAGCATTGGCGAGGAAACCTGGGGAACACCTTGGAGTGGAACACACCATCTCTCTACACCCCATACCCAATTTGTAGGCCTAATGCAGCGTAGTTTCCAACAACTACTAAACGAGAGCCGGAAGATCGAAGCTCAGGAAAGGCAACCTGGAGAACACCTTGGAGTGGAACACACCATCTCTCTACACCCCATACCCAATTTGTAGGCCTAATGCAGCGTAGTTTCCAACAACTACTAAACGAGAGCCGGAAGATCGAAGCTCAGGAAAGGCAACCTGGAGAACACCTTGGAGTGGAACACACCATCTCTCTACACCCCATACCCAATTTGTAGGCCCAATGCAGCGTAGTTTCCAACAACTACTAAACGAGAGCATGATGATCGAAGCATTGGCGAGGAAACCTGGGGAACACCTTGGAGTGGAACACACCATCTCTCTACACCCCATACCCAATTTGTAGGCCTAATGCAGCGTAGTTTCCAACAACTACTAAACGAGAGCATGATGATCGAAGCATTGGCGAGGAAACCTGGGGAACACCTTGGAGTGGAACACACCATCTCTCTACACCCCATACCCAATTTGTAGGCCTAATGCAGCGTAGTTTCCAACAACTACTAAACGAGAGCCGGAAGATCGAAGCTCAGGAAAGGCAACCTGGAGAACACCTTGGAGTGGAACACACCATCTCTCTACACCCCATACCCAATTTGTAGGCCTAATGCAGCGTAGTTTCCAACAACTACTAAACGAGAGCATGATGATCGAAGCATTGGCGAGGAAACCTGGGGAACACCTTGGAGTGGAACACACCATCTCTCTACACCCCATACCCAATTTGTAGGCCTAATGCAGCGTAGTTTCCAACAACTACTAAACGAGAGCCGGAAGATCGAAGCTCAGGAAAGGCAACCTGGAGAACACCTTGGAGTGGAACACACCATCTCTCTACACCCCATACCCAATTTGTAGGCCTAATGCAGCGTAGTTTCCAACAACTACTAAACGAGAGCCGGAAGATCGAAGCTCAGGAAAGGCAACCTGGAGAACACCTTGGAGTGGAACACACCATCTCTCTACACCCCATACCCAATTTGTAGGCCCAATGCAGCGTAGTTTCCAACAACTACTAAACGAGAGCATGATGATCGAAGCATTGGCGAGGAAACCTGGGGAACACCTTGGAGTGGAACACACCATCTCTCTACACCCCATACCCAATTTGTAGGCCTAATGCAGCGTAGTTTCCAACAACTACTAAACGAGAGCATGATGATCGAAGCATTGGCGAGGAAACCTGGGGAACACCTTGGAGTGGAACACACCATCTCTCTACAGTGGAACACACCATCTCTCTACATCCCATACCCAATTTGTAGGCCTAATGCAGCGTAGTTTCCAACAACTACTAAACGAGAGCCGGAAGATCGAAGCTCAGGAAAGGCAACCTGGAGAATACCTTGGAGTGGAACACACCATCTCTCTACACCCCATACCCAATTTGTAGGCCCAATGCAGCGGAGTTTCCAACAACTACTAAACGAGAGCATGATGATCGAAGCATTGGCGAGGAAACCTGGGGAACACCTTGGAGTGGAACACACCATCTCTCTACACCCCATACCCAATTTGTAGGCCTAATGCAGCGTAGTTTCCAACAACTACTAAACGAGAGCCGGAAGATCGAAGCTCAGGAAAGGCAACCTGGAGAACACCTTGGAGTGGAACACACCATCTCTCTACACCCCATACCCAATTTGTAGGCCTAATGCAGCGTAGTTTCCAACAACTACTAAACGAGAGCCGGAAGATCAAAGCTCAGGAAAGGCAACCTGGAGAACACCTTGGAGTGGAACACACCATCTCTCTACACCCCATACCCAATTTGTAGGCCCAATGCAGCGTAGTTTCCAACAACTACTAAACGAGAGCATGATGATCGAAGCATTGGCGAGGAAACCTGGGGAACACCTTGAAGTGGAACACACCATCTCTCTACATCCCATACCCAATTTGTAGGCCTAATGCAGCGTAGTTTCCAACAACTACTAAACGAGAGCCGGAAGATCGAAGCTCAGGAAAGGCAACCTGGAGAACACCTTGGAGTGGAACACACCATCTCTCTACACCCCATACCCAATTTGTAGGCCTAATGCAGCGTAGTTTCCAACAACTACTAAACGAGAGCCGGAAGATCGAAGCTCAGGAAAGGCAACCTGGAGAACACCTTGGAGTGGAACACACCATCTCTCTACACCCCATACCCAATTTGTAGGCCCAATGCAGCGTAGTTTCCAACAACTACTAAACGAGAGCATGATGATCGAAGCATTGGCGAGGAAACCTGGGGAACACCTTGGAGTGGAACACACCATCTCTCTACACCCCATACCCAATTTGTAGGCCTAATGCAGCGTAGTTTCCAACAACTACTAAACGAGAGCATGATGATCGAAGCATTGGCGAGGAAACCTGGGGAACACCTTGGAGTGGAACACACCATCTCTCTACAGTGGAACACACCATCTCTCTACATCCCATACCCAATTTGTAGGCCTAATGCAGCGTAGTTTCCAACAACTACTAAACGAGAGCCGGAAGATCGAAGCTCAGGAAAGGCAACCTGGAGAACACCTTGGAGTGGAACACACCATCTCTCTACACCCCATACCCAATTTGTAGGCCCAATGCAGCGGAGTTTCCAACAACTACTAAACGAGAGCATGATGATCGAAGCATTGGCGAGGAAACCTGGGGAACACCTTGGAGTGGAACACACCATCTCTCTACACCCCATACCCAATTTGTAGGCCTAATGCAGCGTAGTTTCCAACAACTACTAAACGAGAGCCGGAAGATCGAAGCTCAGGAAAGGCAACCTGGAGAACACCTTGGAGTGGAACACACCATCTCTCTACACCCCATACCCAATTTGTAGGCCTAATGCAGCGTAGTTTCCAACAACTACTAAACGAGAGCCGGAAGATCGAAGCTCAGGAAAGGCAACCTGGGGAACACCTTGGAGTGTAACAAACCCTCTCTCTACACCACGGAAGGGCTGATTCTTAGGAAGGAAGGCTGTCGGAAAGAAGCAGGGCGCGTCCGAGGGTGATTATATTCTTATTAGGTATATACTCACCCTCGGACGCGCCCTGCTTCTTTATTTGTAATGAATGTTTATTTGCAATGTGGTTTTGACTTACTTTTTTTGGTAAATAATGATTTTATTATTTTCATTGTTTTGCATCTTCTTGGCAATAATATAAAGAAGACGGGACAGGACAACACTCGGTGGATGCCATATCTGTGTTTAAAATTGAAAAAACCTTTCAGTTAACTACTTGCAGGAGAAAGTTATTGTAGCTGGTGGCCATTTTTAGTACTGTACCAGATTTTTGTTGTATGTGTTTGTTTTTAATGTTAAAATGTCTGCATTTGATATCTCTCCAGTATTTTCTTTTTTATAAGCAAAATACTTATTTTTATATTTTCTGATGTTGGTTCCAGGGGTACACGGGCAGCAGTGGTGTGGTCAGTGGAGGCCTAGTGGAAGGAGTGACCGCAGACAGGCATCGAAGGCCTAAAATAATAACACATGGCTGTAGGCAATTTTAAATTGGTTCCAGGGGTACACGGGCAGCAGTGGTGTGGTCAGTGGAGGCCTAGTGGAAGGAGTGACCGCAGACAGGCATCGAAGGCCTAAAATAATAACACATGGCTGTAGGCAATTTTAAATTGGTTCCAGGGGTACACGGGCAGCAGTGGTGTGGTCAGTGGAGGCCTAGTGGAAGGAGTGACCGCAGACAGGTATCGAAGGCCTAAAATAATAACACATGGCTGTAGGCAATTTTAAATTGGTTCCAGGGGTACACGGGCAGCAGTGGTGTGGTCAGTGGAGGCCTAGTGGAAGGAGTGACCGCAGACAGGCATCGAAGGCCTAAAATAATAACACATGGCTGTAGGCAATTTTAAATTAGTTCCAGGGGTACACGGGCAGCAGTGGTGTGGTCAGTGGAGGCCTAGTGGAAGGAGTGACCGCAGACAGGCATCGAAGGCCTAAAATAATAACACATGGCTGTAGGCAATTTTAAATTGGTTCCAGGGGTACAAGGGCAGCAGTGGTGTGGTCAGTGGAGGCCTAGTGGAAGGAGTGACCGCAGACAGGCATCGAAGGCCTAACATAATAACACATGGCTGTAGGCAATTTTAAATTGGTTCCAGGGGTACACGGGCAGCAGTGGTGTGGTCAGTGGAGGCCTAGTGGAAGGAGTGACCGCAGACAGGCATCGAAGGCCTAAAATAATAACACATGGCTGTAGGCAATTTTAAATTGGTTCCAGGGGTACACGGGCAGCAGTGGTGTGGTCAGTGGAGGCCTAGTGGAAGGAGTGACCGCAGACAGGCATCGAAGGCCTAAAATAATAACACATGGCTGTAGGCAATTTTAAATTGGTTCCAGGGGTACACGGGCAGCAGTGGTGTGGTCAGTGGAGGCCTAGTGGAAGGAGTGACCGCAGACAGGCATCGAAGGCCTAAAATAATAACACATGGCTGTAGGCAATTTTAAATTGGTTCCAGGGGTACACGGGCAGCAGTGGTGTGGTCAGTGGAGGCCTAGTGGAAGGAGTGACCGCAGACAGGCATCGAAGGCCTAAAATAATAACACATGGCTGTAGGCAATTTTAAATTGGTTCCAGGGGTACACGGGCAGCAGTGGTGTGGTCAGTGGAGGCCTAGTGGAAGGAGTGACCGCAGACAGGCATCGAAGGCCTAAAATAATAACACATGGCTGTAGGCAATTTTAAATTGGTTCCAAGGGTACACGGGCAGCAGTGGTGTGGTCAGTGGAGGCCTAGTGGAAGGAGTGAACGCAGACAGGCATCGAAGGCCTAAAATAATAACACATGGCTGTAGGCAATTTTAAATTGGTTCCAGGGGTACACGGGCAGCAGTGGTGTGGTCAGTGGAGGCCTAGTGGAAGGAGTGACCGCAGACAGGCATCGAAGGCCTAAAATAATAACACATGGCTGTAGGCAATTTTAAATTGGTTCCAGGGGTACACGGGCAGCAGTGGTGTGGTCAGTGGAGGCCTAGTGGAAGGAGTGACCGCAGACAGGCATCGAAGGCCTAACATAACAAAAATGTCAATACAATGGTATTGTCAGTGGCAGGCATTGAAGGATGTCAGCGCATAGACTAAACATTGGTGGAGCTGTGAGATAATTTTGCAAGTGATAGAGCACTGTTTGAGCTGAGGGGGGGGGAACTGTCTTGTGGCCGGCGGTACAGGCCCAGGGCCCCTCATATTACAACGGTGTGTCTGACGTTGGGTGCGCACCACCACCGCCAGAGACACTTTATTGTACTAGGAGGGACCCAGTGGCAGTGCCGTCGACCAAAAGCGGGCTCACCCACCTCTTCAGACAAAGTGCACTCTCACGGGTGCTGCCGCCAAGTGTCGATACCACGGCCCCGTGTGGGGAGTTTGGCCATTTAGTGAGGTGTAAACATGTCGTATGCTGGACAATCAGGTGCAGAAAATTACGAGATTGGAAAAGGCATTCAGAATAGTCCACAGGCAAGACCTTTTCATAGGAAAGCTAGGTGTCAGCCGGGCAAGGTGGGGCAAAAGATTTCGAAATCCAGTTGTGGTTCATTTTAATGAAGGTTAGATCATCTACATTTTGGGTAGCCAGACGAGTCCTTTTTTCTGTTAGTATTGAACCTGCAGCACTGAATACTCTTTCTGATAGGACACTAGCTGCCGGGCAAGCAAGCTCCTGCAATGCATATTCTGCCAATTCTGGCCAGGTGTCTAATTTTGATGCCCAGTAATCAAATGGGAATGACGGTTGAGGGAGAACATCGATAAGGGATGAAAAATAGTTTGTAACCATACTGGACAAATGTTGTCTCCTGTCACTTTGAATTGATGCTGCAGTACCTGTCCTGTCAGCGGTCATAGCAAAATCACTCCACAACCTGGTCAGAAAACCCCTCTGGCCAACGCCACTTCTGATTTCTGCCCCTCTAACTCCTCTGGTCTGCTGGCCCCTGCAGCTCGTGTGAGAACGATCACGGGCGCTGTGTGCAGGGAATGCCAGAAGCAAACGGTCAACAAGAGTTGATTGTTTGGTTGCTAATATTAGTTCCAAGTTCTCATGTGGCATTATATTTTGCAATTTGCCTTTATAGCGAGGATCAAGGAGGCAGGCCAACCAGTAATCGTCATCATTCATCATTTTAGTTATGCGTGTTTCCCTTTTGAGGATACGTAAGGCATAATCCGCCATGTGGGCCAAAGTTCCAGTTCTCAAATCTGCGGTTGTGCTTGGTTGAGGGGCAGTTTCAGGCAAATCCACGTCACTTGTGTCCCTCAAAAAACCAGAACCCGGCCTTGCCGCGCCACCAATTTCCAGTGGCCCCGGAAAAGCTTCCTCATTAAAAATATAATCATCCCCATCATCCTCCTCGTCCTCCTCCTCCTCTTCGCCCGCTACCTCGTCCTGTACACTGCCCTGGCCAGACAATGGCTGACTGTCATCAAGGCTTTCCTCTTCCTCAGCTGCAGACGCCTGATCCTTTATGTGCGTCAAACTTTGCATCAGCAGACGCATTAGGGGGATGCTCATGCTTATTATGGCGTTGTCTGCACTAACCAGCCATGTGCATTCCTCAAAACACTGAAGGACTTGACACATGTCTTGAATCTTCGACCACTGCACACCTGACAACTCCATGTCTGCCATCCTACTGCCTGCCCGTGTATGTGTATCCTCCCACAAAAACATAACAGCCCGCCTCTGTTCACACAGTCTCTGAAGCATGTGCAGTGTTGAGTTCCACCTTGTTGCAACGTCTATGATTAGGCGATGCTGGGGAAGGTTCAAAGAACGCTGATAGGTCTGCATACGGCTGGAGTGTACGGGCGAACGGCGGATATGTGAGCAAAGTCCACGCACTTTGAGGAGCAGGTCGGATAACCCCGGATAACTTTTCAGGAAGCACTGCACCACCAGGTTTAAGGTGTGAGCGAGGCAAGGAATGTTTTTCAGTTGGGAAATGGAGATGGCAGCCATGAAATTCCTTCCGTTATCACTCACTACCTTGCCTGCCTCAAGATCTACAGTGCCCAGCCACGACTGCGTTTCTTTCTGCAAGAACTCGGACAGAACTTCAGCGGTGTGTCTGTTGTCGCCCAAACACTTCATAGCCAATACAGCCTGCTGACGTTTGCCAGTAGCTGCCCCATAATGGGAGACCTGGTGTGCAACAGTGGCAGCTGCGGATGGAGTGGTTGTGCGACTGCGGTCTGTGGACGAGGTCTCGCTTCTGCAGGAGGACGAGGAGGAGGAGGAGGGGGTGCGAACGGCTACAGCCAACTGTTTCCTAGACCGTGGGCTAGGCAGAACTGTCCCAAACTTGCTGTCCCCTGTGGACCCTGCATCCACCACATTTACCCAGTGTGCCGTGATGGACACGTAACGTCCCTGGCCATGCCTACTGGTCCATGCATCTGTTGTCAGGTGCACCTTTGTGCTCACAGATTGCCTGAGTGCATGGACGATGCGCTCTTTAACATGCTGGTGGAGGGCTGGGATGGCTTTTCTGGAAAAAAAGTGTCGACTGGGTAGCTCGTAGCGTGGTACAGCGTAGTCCATCAGGGCTTTGAAAGCTTCGCTTTCAACTAACCGGTAGGGCATCATCTCTAACGAGATTAGTCTAGCTATGTGGGCGTTCAAACCTTGTGTACGCGGATGCGAGGCTAAGTACTTCCTTTTTCTAACCATAGTCTCATGTAGGGTGAGCTGGACTGGAGAGCTGGAGATCGTGGAACTAGCGGGGGTGCCGGTGGACATGGCAGACTGAGAGACGGTGGGAGATGGTATTGTTGCCGCCGGTGCCCTAGATGCAGTGTTTCCTACTACGAAACTGGTGATTCCCTGACCCTGACTGCTTTGGCCTGGCAAAGAAACCTGCACAGATACTGCAGGTGGTGCAGAAAATGTTGGCCCTACACTGCCGGAAGGGATGTTGCGTTGATGACTAGCTTCATTGGCCGAGGGTGCTACAACCTTAAGGGACGTTTGGTAGTTAGTCCAAGCTTGCAAATGCATGGTGGTTAAATGTCTATGCATGCAACTTGTATTGAGACTTTTCAGATTCTGCCCTCTGCTTAAGGTAGTTGAACATTTTTGACAGATGACTTTGCACTGATCAAATGGATGTTGTTTAAAAAAATGCCAGACTGCACTCTTTCTAGCATCGGATACCTTTTCAGGCATTGCAGACTGAGCTTTAACCGGATGGCCACGCTGTCCTCCAACAGGTTTTGACTTTGCTACGCGTTTTGGGCAAGATACGGGCCCGGCAGATGGAACCTGTTGCGATGTTGATGCCTGCTGCGACCCCTCCTCCTCCGCTTCAGAACTGCTGCCGCCTGCACCCTGTTCCCCCAATGGCTGCCAATCGGGGTCAAGAACTGGGTCATCTATTACCTCTTCTTGTAGCTCGTGTGCAACTTCGTCTGTGTCACCTTGTCGGTCGGTGGTATAGCGTTCGTGATGGGGCAACATAGTCTCATCAGGGTCTGATTCTTGATCAGCACCCTGCGAGGGCAATGTTGTGGTCTGAGTCAAAGGACCAGCATAGTAGTCTGGCTGTGGCTGTGCATCAGTGCACTCCATGTCAGATTCAACTTGTAATGGGCATGGACTGTTAACTGCTTCACTTTCTAAGCCAGGGACGGTATGTGTAAAGAGCTCCATGGAGTAACCCGTTGTGTCGCCTGCTGCATTCTTCTCTGTTGTTGTTTTTGCTGAAGAGGACAAGGAAGCGACTTGTCCCTGACCGTGAACATCCAGTAACGACGCGCTGCTTTTACTTTTACCGGTTTCACGAGAGGAGGCAAAAGAGCTAGAGGCTGAGTCAGCAAGATAAGCCAAAACTTGCTCTTGCTGCTCCGGCTTTAAAAGCGGTTTTCCTACTCCCAGAAAAGGGAGTGTTCGAGGCCTTGTGTAGCCAGATGACGAACCTGGCTCCACAGCTCCAGACTTAGGTGCAATATTTTTTTCCCATGACCAACTGATGCTCCATCACTACCACTACCCTCATTACCAGCTGACAATGAACGCCCCCGGCCACGACCTCTTCCACCAGACTTCCTCATTGTTTTAAAAACGTTACCAAACTAACGGTATTTGTTGCTGTCACACAACTTACACGGTGAGCTATAACTTCAGTATGATTTAGCTACCCCTTTACAGGTGGGTGAGACCACAACGTAAATCAGGCACAATGTTACACACTCTGTTGTTGGTGGCAACAAATGAGAGAGATGCCACACACGCAGGACTGTCACTGAAGCGCAAATGTTAATATTAATCTCCCACTGATTTTTTTTTTTTTTAAAAAAGGAGACTTTAGAAAAAAAAAAAATGAGTTTTTTCAGGAATAATTTTGAAACCAAATAAAATAAAATGATTTTTTCAGGGAGAATTTAGAAAACAAATAAAACAAAAAATAGGCTTTCTAGGGCCCACTGAGTGAGAGAGGACGCACACAGGAGTCAGGAGTGGCACACAAGCCCAGAGGCCAATATTTATCTCCCACTGATTGATTAAGTGATTTTTTCAGGTAGATTTTGGAACCCAAATCAAGCAAAAAAATTAATAGGCTTTCTATGGCCCACAATTGGAGAGAGAGAGATGGCACACCCAGGAGTCAAGACTGGCACACAAGCAGAAAGGGCAATATTAATCTCCCACTGATTTGTTTTTGTTTTTTTTTTCAGGGAGACTTTAGAAAAAAAAATACAAAAAAAATTATTTTTTTCAGGAATAATTTAGAAACCAAATAAAATAAAATGATTTTTTCAGGGAGAATTTAGAAAACAAAGAAAACAAAAAATAGGCTTTCTAGGGCCCACTGAGTGAGAGAGGACGCACACAGGAGTCAGGAGTGGCACACAAGCCCAGAGGCCAATATTTATCTCCCACTGATTGATTAAGTGATTTTTTCAGGTAGATTTTGGAACCCAAATCAAGCAAAAAAATTAATAGGCTTTCTATGGCCCACAATTGGAGAGAGAGAGATGGCACACCCAGGAGTCAAGACTGGCACACAAGCAGAAAGGGCAATATTAATCTCCCACTGATTTGTTTTTTTTTTTTTTTTCAGGGAGACTTTAGAAAAAAAAAATACAAAAAAAATGATTTTTTTCAGGAATAATTTAGAAACCAAATAAAATAAAATGATTTTTTCAGGGAGAATTTAGAAAACAAAGAAAACAAAAAATAGGCTTTCTAGGGCCCACTGAGTGAGAGAGGACGCACACAGGAGTCAGGAGTGGCACACAAGCCCAGAGGCCAATATTTATCTCCCACTGATTGATTAAGTGATTTTTTCAGGTAGATTTTGGAACCCAAATCAAGCAAAAAAATGAATAGGCTTTCTATGGCCCACAATTGGAGAGAGAGAGATGGCACACCCAGGAGTCAAGACTGGCACACAAGCAGAAAGGGCAATATTAATCTCCCACTGATTTGTTTTTTTTTTTTTTTCAGGGAGACTTTAGAAAAAAAAAATACAAAAAAAATGATTTTTTTCAGGAATAATTTAGAAACCAAATAAAATAAAATGATTTTTTCAGGGAGAATTTAGAAAACAAAGAAAACAAAAAATAGGCTTTCTAGGGCACACTGAGTGAGAGAGGACGCACACAGGAGTCAGGAGTGGCACACAAGCCCAGAGGCCAATATTTATCTCCCACTGATTGATTAAGTGATTTTTTCAGGTAGATTTTGGAACCCAAATCAAGCAAAAAAATTAATAGGCTTTCTATGGCCCACAATTGGAGAGAGAGAGATGGCACACCCAGGAGTCAAGACTGGCACACAAGCAGAAAGGGCAATATTAATCTCCCACTGATTTGTTTTTTGTTTTTTTTTCAGGGAGACTTTAGAAAAAAAAATACAAAAAAAATGATTTTTTTCAGGAATAATTTAGAAACCAAATAAAATAAAATGATTTTTTCAGGGAGAATTTAGAAAACAAAGAAAACAAAAAATAGGCTTTCTAGGGCCCACTGAGTGAGAGAGGACGCACACAGGAGTCAGGAGTGGCACACAAGCCCAGAGGCCAATATTTATCTCCCACTGATTGATTAAGTGATTTTTTCAGGTAGATTTTGGAACCCAAATCAAGCAAAAAAATTAATAGGCTTTCTATGGCCCACAATTGGAGAGAGAGAGATGGCACACCCAGGAGTCAAGACTGGCACACAAGCAGAAAGGGCAATATTAATCTCCCACTGATTTGTTTTTTTTTTTTTTTTCAGGGAGACTTTAGAAAAAAAAATACAAAAAAAATGATTTTTTTCAGGAATAATTTAGAAACCAAATAAAATAAAATGATTTTTTCAGGGAGAATTTAGAAAACAAAGAAAACAAAAAATAGGCTTTCTAGGGCACACTGAGTGAGAGAGGACGCACACAGGAGTCAGGAGTGGCACACAAGCCCAGAGGCCAATATTTATCTCCCACTGATTGATTAAGTGATTTTTTCAGGTAGATTTTGGAACCCAAATCAAGCAAAAAAATTAATAGGCTTTCTATGGCCCACAATTGGAGAGAGAGAGATGGCACACCCAGGAGTCAAGACTGGCACACAAGCAGAAAGGGCAATATTAATCTCCCACTGATTTGTTTTTTGTTTTTTTTTCAGGGAGACTTTAGAAAAAAAAAATACAAAAAAAATGATTTTTTTCAGGAATAATTTAGAAACCAAATAAAATAAAATGATTTTTTCAGGGAGAATTTAGAAAACAAAGAAAACAAAAAATAGGCTTTCTAGGGCCCACTGAGTGAGAGAGGACGCACACAGGAGTCAGGAGTGGCACACAAGCCCAGAGGCCAATATTTATCTCCCACTGATTGATTAAGTGATTTTTTCAGGTAGATTTTGGAACCCAAATCAAGCAAAAAAATTAATAGGCTTTCTATGGCCCACAATTGGAGAGAGAGAGATGGCACACCCAGGAGTCAAGACTGGCACACAAGCAGAAAGGGCAATATTAACCCCTTTCTGCCATCAGACGTACTATTGCGTCCATGGGGGGTGGGCCCTACTTCCCAAGGACGCAATAGTACGTCATATGCGATCGGCAGCGCTCACGGGGGGAGCGGCGCCGATCGCGGCCGGGTGTCAGCTGCCTATCGCAGCTGACATCCGGCACTATGTGCCAGGAGCGGTCACGGACCGCCCCCGGCACATTAACCCCCGGCACACCGCGATCAAAGATGATCGCGATGTGCCGGCGGTGCAGGGAAGCACCGCGCAGGGAGGGGGGCTCCCTGCGGGCTTCCCTGAGACCCCCGCAGCAACGCGATGTGATCGCGTTGCTGCGAGGGTCTTGCCGCCCTCCCTCCCTGCTCCAGGTCCCGGATCCAAGATGGCCGCGGATCCGGGTCCTGCAGGGAGGGAGGTGGCTTCACAGAGCCTGCTCAGAGCAGGCACTGTGAAGCCTGCACTGCTGCATGTCAGATCAGTGATCTGACAGAGTGCTGTGCAAACTGTCAGATCACTGATCTGTGATGTCCCCCCCTGGGACAAAGTAAAAAAGTAAAAAAAAAATTTTCCAAATGTGTAAAAAAAATTAAAAAAAAATATTCCTAAATAATGAAAAAAAAAAAAAAAATATTCCCATAAATACATTTCTTCATCTAAATAAAAAAAAAAAAAAACAATAAAAGTACACATATTTAGTATCGCCGCGTCCGTATCGACTCGCCCTATAAAACTGGCACACTAGTTAACCCCTTCAGTAAACACCGTAAGAAAAAAAAAAAAAAAAACGAGGCAAAAAACGACGCTTTATTATCATACCGCCGAACAAAAAGTGGAATAACACGTGATCAAAAAGACAGATATAAACAACCATGGTACCGCTGAAAGCGTCATCTTGTCCCGCAAAAAACGAGCCACCATACAGCATCATCAGCAAAAAAATGAAAAAGTTATAGTCCTGAGAATAAAGCGATGCCAAAATAATTATTTTTTCTATAAAATAGTTTTTATCGTATAAAAGCGCCAAAACATAAAAAAATGATATAAATGAGATGTCGCTGTAATCGTACTGACCCGAAGAATAAAACTGCTTTATCAATTTTACCAAACGCGGAACGGTATAAACGCCTCCCCCAAAAGAAATTCATGAATAGCTGGTTTTTGGTCATTCTGTCTCACAAAAATCGGAATAAAAAGCGATCAAAAAATGTCACGTGCCCGAAAATGTTACCAATAAAAACGTCAACTCGTCGCGTAAAAAACAAGACCTCACATGACTGTGTGGACCAAAATATGGAAAAATTATAGCTCTCAAAATGTGGTAACGCAAAAAATATTTTTTGCAATAAAAAGCGTCTTTCAGTGTGTGACGGCTGCCAATCATAAAAATCCGCTAAAAAACCCGCTATAAAAGTAAATCAAACCCCCCTTCATCACCCCCTTAGTTAGGGAAAAATAAAAAAATGTATTTATTTCCATTTTCCCATTAGGGCTAGGGTTAGGGCTAGGGTTAGGGCTAGTGTTAGGGTTAGGGCTAGGGTTAGGGCTAGGGTTAGGGCTAGGGCTAGGGTTAGGGCTAGGGTTAGGGCTAGGGTTAGGGTTAGGGCTAGGGTTAGGGTTAGGGCTAGGGTTAGGGCTAGGGTTAGGGTTAGGGCTAGGGTTAGGGCTAGGGTTAGGGCTAGGGTTAGGGCTAGGGTTAGGGCTAGGGCTAGGGTTAGGGTTGGGGCTAGGGTTAGGGCTAGGGTTAGGGCTAGGGTTAGGGCTACAGTTAGGGTTGGGGCTAAAGTTACAGTTAGGGTTTAGATTACATTTACAGTTGGGAATAGGGTTGGGATTAGGGTTAGGGGTGTGTCAGGGTTAGAGGTGTGGTTAGGGTTACCGTTGGAATTAGGGTTAGGGGAGTGTTTGGATTAGGGTTTCAGTTATAATTGGGGGGTTTCCACTGTTTAGGCACATCAGGGGCTCTCCAAAAGCGACATGGCGTCCGATCTCAATTCCAGCCAATTCTGCGTTGAAAAAGTAAAACAGTGCTTCTTTCCTTCCGAGCTCACCCGTGTGCCCAAACAGGGGTTTACCCCAACATATGGGGTATCAGCGTACTCAGGACAAATAGGACAACAACTGTTGGGGTCCAATTTCTCCTGTTACCCTTGGGAAAATACAAAACTGGGGGCTAAAAAATAATTTTTGTGGGAAAAAAAAGATTTTTTATTTTTACGGCTCTGCGTTATAAACTGTAGTGAAACACTTGGGGTTCAAAGTTCTCACAACACATCTAGATAAGTTCCCGGGGGGGTCTAGTTTCCAATATGGGGTCACTTGTGGGGGGTTTCTACTGTTTAGGTACATTAGGGGCTCTGCAAACGCAATGTGACGCCTGCAGACCATTCCATCTAAGTCTGCATTCAAATGGCACTCCTTCCCTTCCGAGCCCTCCCATGCGCCCAAACAGTGGTTTCCCCCCACATATGGGGTATCAGCGCACTCAGGACAAATTGGACAACACATTTTTGGGTCCAATTTCTCCTGTTACCCTCGGGAAAATACAAAACTGGGGGCTAAAAAATAATTTTTGTGGGAAAAAAATTTTGTTTTATTTTTACGGCTCTCCATTATAAACCTCTGTGAAGCCCTTGGTGGGTCAAAGCGCTCACCACACATCTAGATAAGTTCCTTAGGGGGTCTACTTTCCAAAATGGTGTCACTTGTGGGGGGTTTCTACTGTTTAGGTACATTAGGGGCTCTGCAAACGCAATGTGACGCCTGCAGACCATTCCATCTAAGTCTGCATTCAAATGGCACTCCTTCCCTTCCGAGCCCTCCCATGCGCCCAAACAGTGGTTTCCCCCCACATATGGGGTATCAGCGCACTCAGGACAAATTGGACAACACATTTTTGGGTCCAATTTCTCCTGTTACCCTCGGGAAAATACAAAACTGGGGGCTAAAAAATAATTTTTGTGGGAAAAAATTTTTGTTTTATTTTTACGGCTCTCCATTATAAACCTCTGTGAAGCCCTTGGTGGGTCAAAGCGCTCACCACACATCTAGATAAGTTCCTTAGGGGGTCTACTTTCCAAAATGGTGTCACTTGTGAGTGGTTTCTACTATTTAGGTACATTAGGGGCTCTGCAAACGCAACATGGCGTCTCATCTCAATTCCTGTCAATTTTGCATTGAAAAGTCAAACGGCGCTCCTTCCTTTCCGAGCTCTCCCATCCGCCCAAACAGTGGTTTACCCCCACATATGGGGTATCAGCGCACTCAGGACAAATTGTACAACAACTATTGGGGTCCAATTTCTTCTCTTACCCTTGGAAAAATAAAAAATTGGGGGCGAAAAGATAATTTTTGTGAAAAAATATGATTTTTTTATTTTTACGGTTCTGCATTATAAACTTCTGTGAAGCACTGGGTGGGTCAAAGTGCTCACCACACCTCTAGATAAGTTCCTTAGGGGGTCTACTTTCCAAAATGGTGTCACTTGTGGGGGGTTTCAATGTTTAGGCACATCAGTGGCTTTCCAAACGCAACATGGCATCCCATCTCAATTCCTGTCAATTTTGCATTGAAAAGTCAAACGGCGCTCCTTCCCTTCCGAGCTCTCCCATCCGCCCAAACAGTGGTTTACCCCCACATATGGGATATCAGCTTACTCAGGACAAATTGTACAACAACTATTGGGGTCCAATTTCTTCTCTTACCCTTGGAAAAATAAAAAATTGGGGGCGAAAAGATAATTTGTGTGAAAAAATATGATTTTTTATTTTTACGGTTCTACATTATAAACTTCTGTGAAGCACTTGGTGGGTGAAAGAGCTCACCACACCTCTATATAAGTTCCTTAGGGGGTCTACTTTCCAAAATGGTGTCACTTGTGGGGGGTTTCAATGTTTAGGCACATCAGGGGCTCTCCAAACGAAACATGGTGTCCCATCTCAATTCCTGTCAATTTTGCATTGAAAAGTCAAATGGCGCTCCTTCGCTTCCGAGCTGTGCCATGCGCCCAAACAGTGGTTTACCCCCACATGTGGGGTATTGGCATACTCAGGACAAATTGTACAACAATGATTGCGGTCCATTTTCTCCTGTTACCCTTGGTAAAATAAAACAAATTGGAGCTGAATTAAATTTTTTGTGAAAAAAAGTTAAATGTTCATTTTTATTTAAACATTCAAAAAATTCCTGTGAAGCACCAGAAGGGTTAATAAACTTCTTGAATGTGGTTTTAAGCACCTTGAGGGGTGTAGTTTTTACAATGGTGTCACACTTGGGTATTTTCTATCATATAGACCCCTCAAAATGACTTCAAATGAGATGTGGTCCCTAAAAAAAAATGGTGTTGTAGAAATGAGAAATTGCTGGTCAACTTTTCACCCTTATAACTCCCTAACAAAAAAAAATTTTGGTTCCAAAATTGTGCTGATGTAAAGTAGACATGTGGGAAATGTTACTTATTAAGTATTTTGTGTGACATATATCTGTGATTTAATTGCATAAAAATTCAAAGTTGGAAAATTGCGAAATTTTCATAATTTTCGCCAAATTTCCGTTTTTTTCACAAATAAACGCAGGTACTATCAAAGAATTTTTACCATTGTCATGAAGTACAATATGTCACGAGAAAACAATGTCAGATTCACTGGGATCCGTTGAAGCGTTCCAGAGTTATAACCTCATAAAGGGACAGTGGTCAGAATTGTAAAAATTGGCCCGGTCATTAACGTGCAAACCACCCTTGGGGGTAAAGGGGTTAATCTCCCACTGATTTGTTTTTTTTTTTTTTTTCAGGGAGACTTTAGAAAAAAAAAATACAAAAAAATGATTTTTTTCAGGAATAATTTAGAAACCAAATAAAATAAAATGATTTTTTCAGGGAGAATTTAGAAAACAAAGAAAACAAAAAATAGGCTTTCTAGGGCACACTGAGTGAGAGAGGACGCACACAGGAGTCAGGAGTGGCACACAAGCCCAGAGGCCAATATTTATCTCCCACTGATTGATTAAGTGATTTTTTCAGGTAGATTTTGGAACCCAAATCAAGCAAAAAAATTAATAGGCTTTCTATGGCCCACAATTGGAGAGAGAGAGATGGCACACCCAGGAGTCAAGACTGGCACACAAGCAGAAAGGGCAATATTAATCTCCCACTGATTTGTTTTTTTGTTTTTTTTTCAGGGAGACTTTAGAAAAAAAAATACAAAAAAAATGATTTTTTTCAGGAATAATTTAGAAACCAAATAAAATAAAATGATTTTATCAGGGAGAATTTAGAAAACAAAGAAAACAAAAAATAGGCTTTCTAGGGCACACTGAGTGAGAGAGGACGCACACAGGAGTCAGGAGTGGCACACAAGCCCAGAGGCCAATATTTATCTCCCACTGATTGATTTATTGATTTTTTCAGGTAGATTTTGGAACCCAAATCAAGCAAAAAAATAAATAGGCTTTCTATGGCCCACTATTTGTGAGAGAGATGGCACGCTCAGGACTGGCACACAAGCCCAGAGGCCAATATTAATCTCCCACTTTTTTTTTTTTTTTTTTCCAGGGAAAATTTATAAACCCAATAAAAAAAATAATAAATAGGCTTTCTATGGCCCACTATCTGAGAGAGAGAGATGGCACGCTTAGGACTGGCACACAAGCCCAAAGGCCAATATTTTTCTCCCACCTATTTGATTTATTGATTTTTTCAGGTAGATTTTGGAACCCAAATCAAGCAAAAAAATAAATAGGCTTTCTATGGCCCACTATTTGTGAGAGAGATGGCACGCTCAGGAC
Organism: Ranitomeya imitator; assembly: GCF_032444005.1. NCBI lineage: Eukaryota > Metazoa > Chordata > Amphibia > Anura > Dendrobatidae > Ranitomeya > Ranitomeya imitator. Next base: position 557,468,595 of record NC_091282.1, on the reverse strand, counting down.
TGGCACACAAGCCCAGAGGCCAATATTAATCTCCCACTTTTTTTTTTTTTCCAGGGAAAATTTATAAACCCAATAAAAAAAATAATAAATAGGCTTTCTATGGCCCACTATCTGAGAGAGAGAGATGGCACGCTTAGGACTGGCACACAAGCCCAAAGGCCAATATTTTTCTCCCACTGATTGATTTATTGATTTTTTCAGGTAGATTTTGGAACCCAAATCAAGCAAAAAAATAAATAGGCTTTCTATGGCCCACTATTTGTGAGAGAGATGGCACGCTCAGGACTGGCACACAAGCCCAGAGGCCAATATTAATCTCCCACTTTTTTTTTTTTTTTTCCAGGGAAAATTTATAAACCCAATAAAAAAAATAATAAATAGGCTTTCTATGGCCCACTATCTGAGAGAGAGAGATGGCACGCTTAGGACTGGCACACAAGCCCAAAGGCCAATATTTTTCTCCCACTGATTGATTTATTGATTTTTTCAGGTAGATTTTGGAACCCAAATCAAGCAAAAAAATAAATAGGCTTTCTATGGCCCACTATTTGTGAGAGAGATGGCACGCTCAGGACTGGCACACAAGCCCAGAGGCCAATATTAATCTCCCACTTTTTTTTTTTTTTTTTCCAGGGAAAATTTATAAACCCAATAAAAAAAATAATAAATAGGCTTTCTATGGCCCACTATCTGAGAGAGAGAGATGGCACGCTTAGGACTGGCACACAAGCCCAAAGGCCAATATTTTTCTCCCACTGATTGATTTATTGATTTTTTCAGGTAGATTTTGGAACCCAAATCAAGCAAAAAAATAAATAGGCTTTCTATGGCCCACTGAGTGAGAGATGACACAGACAGGGATGGCACTCTAGCAGAAATGCCAATCTTAATCTCCCACAAAAAAAAAAAAAAAAAAAAAGGAACTGTCCTTCAATTGCTATCTCCCTGCAGTAATCTCAGCCAGGTATGGCAGGCAGCAATAAGGAGTGGACTGATGCACAAATTAAATAAAAAGTGTGGACAAACAAACAAGATAGCTGTGCAGAAAGTAAGGAACAAGAGGATTTGTGCTTTGAAAAAAGCAGTTGGTTTGCACAGCGGCGTACACACAGCAATGCAGCTATCAGGGAGCCTTCTAGGGCAGCCCAATGAGCTACAGCGCTGAGGGGAAAAAAAAAAAAAAAAGTAGCTTCCACTGTCCCTGCACACCGAAGGTGGTGTTGGACAGTGCAAATCGCTACAGCACAAGCGGTTTGGTGGTTAATGGACCCTGCCTAACGCTATCCCTGCTTCTGACGAAGCGGCAGCAACCTCTCCCTAAGCTCAGATCAGCAGCAGTAACATGGCGGTCGGCGGGAACGCCCCTTTATAGCCCCTGTGACGCTGCGGACAGCAAGCCAATCACTGCAATGCCCTTCTCTAAGATGGTGGGGACCAGGACCTATGTCATCACGCTGCCCACACTCTGCGTTTACCTTCATTGGCTGAGAAATGGCGCTTTTCGCGTCATTGAAACGCGACTTTGGCGCGAAAGTCGCGTACCGCATGGCCGACACCGCACAGGGGTCGGATCGGGTTTCATGAAACCCGACTTTGTCAAAAGTCGGCGACTTTTGAAAATGTTCGACCCGTTTCGCTCAACCCTATTGGAGACAGATCGTGCAGGATCATGGGGCAGGATGGATATGATGGAGACAGATGGGGCAGGATGGAGAGATCACATGGGGCGATCATATGGGGCAGGATAAGGAGATCATATGGGGCAGAATGGATACTCATGAGGGCAGGATGGGAGAATATCTGGCTGACGCCAGGAATGAGACACACGGGGCCAGGCTGGGTGATATTATTAATACCATAGGGGCTAATTTAGGGATATTATTACTGCAGTGATGTATTTATTTTATTTTTTGAGTATACTGTTTTAAATGGGGGGCGGTCCTGTTACTGTATAGAGTGATACTATGTCGCCTTCTTCATGTGGTGTAATGTAGAAGTTGTGAAAAATTAAGTAATGTGTTCTGCAAGCGGAGCTCGAGATAACTGTGTTATTTCCTGCAGAGAGAAGTCCTGGCTGGATGAAATGATGGCGGTCTGTGCTGGATGAAAGATGAAGGACTTCACCTAGAGACGTCACTGGTGAGTCAGTGTGTTACCTATACACTGACACTATACACTGTATACAGAGCTCCTGTGTATAATTTCACTAGTGATCACTATATTATCTGTACACAGACATTGCATACTAAGTACAGATCTCCTGTGTATAATGGCACTTATGGTGATAGTATGGTGCTTTTTTAAAAATTACTGATCAGAATTGTAGTATTCAGTCACTATGTGGTGGTAATATGTGGTCTGGACATGGTGTTGTGGTATTTGTTCCTTGTATGTGATATTATTCGATCACTGTGGTGGTAATATGTGGTCTGGTCATGGTGTTGTGGTATTTGTTCCTTGTATGTGATATTATTCGATCACTGTGGTGGTAATATGTCATCTGGTCATGGTGTTGTGGTATTTGTTCCTTCTATGTGATATTATTGGGCATTTTAAAAATTGAAAAATAAATAAAAATATACCTAAATTGTATTGCATATTTTAACAAATATTTAATAGGTTACAGCAGAGTAGGGCCCGGCCAAAAGTGTCTACCGTGTTATGGTGGCGGCTTAAAAAATCTTTTGGCCAAAACAAAAGCTGCCTGCTATATGTGTGATCTGGTGATGGGAACTGTTAATGTGTGATTGGTGAGAAGTGGAGTTTTTCCAAGAGAGAGCGGTGGGACTGTGGACAGTTCGAGGGGTGGAGCCTGGAGGCGGGGCTGGGGTGGAGCCTGGGCGGAGTCTCAAGGGGGCCCCGAAAATTTTGCCAGTATGGGGCCCCGAAATTTCTAGTGGCAGCCCTGTCCCAATCATCCGAGAAGATCAAAATGTCATCCAAGTACACAATCAGGAATTTATCCAGGTACTCTCGGAAGATGTCATGCATAAAGGACTGAAACACTGATGGAGCATTGGCAAGTCCGAATGGCATCACTAGATACTCAAAATGACCCTCGGGCGTATTAAATGCAGTTTTCCATTCATCTCCTCGCCTGATTCGCACCAGATTATACGCACCACGAAGATCTATCTTGGTGAACCAACTAGCCCCCTTAATCCGAGCAAACAAATCAGATAACAATGGCAAGGGGTACTGAAATTTAACCGTGATCTTATTTAGAAGGCGGTAATCTATACAAGGTCTCAGCGAACCATCCTTCTTGGCTACAAAAAAGAACCCTGCTTTTAATGGTGACGATGACGGGCGAATATGCCCCTTCTCCAGGGATTCCTTCACATAACTGCGCATAGCGGCGTGCTCAGGCACGGATAAATTAAACAGTCGACCTTTTGGGAATTTACTACCAGGAATCAAATTGATAGCACAATCACAATCCCTATGCGGAGGTAGGGCATCGCGACGTAGAGAAGCACCTAACGACCTCACCAGATCACCTGAGGGAGGAAACTCAGAAGCCGCAGTACCACTTCCCTCCACCAACAGAAGCTCACAGAGAGAATCAGCCGAAGTACCACTTGTGACCACAGGAGGCAGCTTTGCCACAGAATTCACAACAGATTGGGTGTCCTTTTTGCCTTTGGCTGAGTTCGCCCTTAATAATCGGGCCAGCTCGGCTACTTTGGTTTCGCCGTTTTTCTGCAATTCTGGTTTCCATCCTCGTTTCTCTTCAGGGCAGGTTGAGTCTTCTGACTGTCCTGGTGTGGATACTGTGGTGGATAGGTTGCAGCAGATTTGGACTCATGTGGTGGACAATTTGACATTGTCTCAGGAGAAGGCTCAACGTTTCGCTAACCGCAGGCGCTGTGTGGGTCCCCGACTTCGTGTTGGGGATTTGTTTTGGTTGTCATCTCGTTATATTCCTATGAAAGTTTCCTCTCCTAAGTTTAAGCCTCGTTTCATTGGTATAGGATTTCTGAGGTTCTTAATCCTGTGTCTTTTCGTTTGTCTTTTCGTTTAATCCTGTGTCTTTTCGTTTGACCCTTCCAGCTTCTTTTTCCATCCATAACGTATTCCATAGGTCATTGCTGCGGAGATACGTGGCACCTGTGGTTCCATCCGTTGATCCTCCTGCCCCGGTTTTGGTTGAGGGGGAGTTGGAGTATATAGTGGAGAAGATTTTGCATTCTCGTATTTCGAGACGGAAACTCCAGTACCTGGTTAAGTGGAAGGGTTATGGTCAGGAAGATAATTCCTGGGTCTTTGCCTCTGATGTTCATGCTGCCGATCTGGTTCGTGCCTTTCATTTGGCTCATCCTGGTCGGCCTGGGGGCTCTGGTGAGGGTTCGGTGACCCCTCCTCAAGGGGGGGGTACTGTTGTGAATTCTGTGGTCAAACTCCCTCCTGTGGTCATGAGTGGTACTTCGGCTGGTTCTGTCTATGAGCTTCCTCTGGTGGATGTGAGTGGGGCTGCGGCTTCTGAGTTTCCTTCCTCAGGTGACGAGGTTAAGTCGTTAGGTGCTGCTCTATTTAACTCCACCTAGTTCTTTGTTCCTGGCCTCCAGTCAATGTTCCAGTATTGGTCTTGCTTTCTCCTGGATCGTTCTTGTGGCCTGTCTGCCCTGCATAAGCTAAGTTTTGCTTGTGTTACTTTTGGTTGCTATATTTTCTGTCCAGCTTGCTATATTGGTTTTTCTTGCTTGCTGGAAGCTCTGAGACGCAGAGGGAGCACCTCCGTACCGTTAGTCGGTGCGGAGGGTCTTTTTGCCCCTCTGCGTGGTTGTTTGTAGGTTTTTGTGCTGACCGCTAAGCTATCTTTCCTATCCTCGGTCTGTTCAGTAAGTCGGGCCTCACTTTGCTAAATCTATTTCATCTCTGTGTTAGTATTTTCATCTTAACTCACAGTCATTATATGTGGGGGGCTGCCTTTTCCTTTGGGGAATTTCTCTGAGGCAAGGTAGGCTTATTTTTCTATCTTCAGGGCTAGCTAGTTTCTCAGGCTGTGCCGAGTTGCATAGGGAGCGTTAGGCGCAATCCACGGCTACCTCTAGTGTGGTATAATAGGATTAGGAATTGCGGTCAGCAGAGTTCCCACGTCTCAGAGCTCGTCCTATGTTAGTAACTATCAGGTCACTTGTGTGCTCTTAACCACTAGGTCCATTGTGGTTCTGAATCACCTGTTCATAATATCTGCCCCAGTGTGTCCAGCATTGCCCCCAGACAGTGTGTCCAGCAGTCTGCCCCAGTGTCTCCAGCATTTCCCTCAGTGTGTCCAGCAATCATCTGCCCCAGTATGTCCAGCAATCTGCCCCAGTGTGTCCAGCATTGCCCCCAGTGTGTCCAGCAATCTGCCCCAGTGTCTCCAGCATTGCCCCCAGTGTGTCCAGCAATCATCTTCCCCAGTGTGTTCTCCAGCATATTGCCCCCAGACAGTGTGTCCAGCAGTCTGCCCCAGTGTGTCCAGCATTGCCCCAGTGTGTCCAGCAATCTGCCCCAGTGTCTCCAGGATTGCCCCCAGTGTGTCCAGCAATCATCTGCCCCAGTGTGTCCAGCAATCTGCCCCAGTGTGTCCAGTATTGCCCCCAGACAGTGTGTCCAGCAATCTGCCCCAGTGTCTCCAGCATTGCCCCCAGTGTGTCCAGCAATCATCTACCCCAGTGTGCCCTCCAGCATATTGCCCCCAGACAGTGTCCAGCATTCTGGCCCGCCCGGGCCCCCCGGATTGCCGTTAGCAAAAAACGAGTTCTCCTCACCTGACCTGCGCTCCAGGCGGCGAGCTCCTTCCAGCAGCACGCACTTGCCAGCAACTGACATTGACGTCAGACGCCGGCGACGTGTGCGCTGCGCCTGCGGCAGACTTCATCTGCCAGCCTCCAATTGGCTTGTGGCTGTTGTTAACTATTGACGTGCGGGCGCGCGCCCGCAAATCAACAGGTGAGACTGCCGCAGCGCCAGTAGGGGCCCGGTGAGCAGATGAGACGGGGCCCGATGCGGGCCCCCTCTCTGCCCACCAGACCCAAATGATACGCCAGTCAGGGCACGGGCAGTAATGCCCTGATGGTGGCGGGCAATCCGAGCGGTAGCCCAGGGCCCCCCCACACCACTGGGCCCTGGGCTACAGCCCAGATTGACCCTCTTATAATCCGCCCCTGCCCACGCGGGTTTACTTTATTGAAATGCAGAACAGTTTATCAGCCCCCCTACGGGCTCTCTGTATCTTCTTTCAATTTTATTCAAAGTACATCATCTCAGACTATCTAACTTTAATTCTACCATATCGGCTACATACTATCAACTATGTAAACATTATCACTATCTAAACCTAAATTTTCAACTTTATTTGCTATAGTACTCTATAATATATTAACTCTTTAGCAAAGTGCAATGATTAAATATTCCCTTTAAGGGCAAAGTCAAGTCTTTTCAATGAGGTAGTGCTTGAATCTCTCTGTCACTGCCCAGACGATGGCAAGGAACTCCAGCTTAAAGGAACTGTAGTTTTCAGGGTTCCTTTCAGTGGGATGAAGTTTCCTGCTGGCATAGGCAATTACCCTTTCTTTGCCTCTCTGGACCTGGGATATCACTGCTCCTAGTCCCATGTTGCTGGAGTCTGTATACAGCACAAACAGTTGGTCATATTCAGGGTAAGCCAGCATCTCATCTCCCATCAGAGCCAACTTCAAATGAGTGAAGGACCTCTCCAGTCTGTCGTTCCAGTCAAATGGGGTATTCTTATCCTTGGTTTTCTTGGAGTGGCCCACTAACAGGTCTTGTAGTGGTGCGGCTTTCTTGGTGAAGTCTTTGATAAATCTCCTGTAGTAGCCTAACAACCGAGGAACTGCCGGACTTCATGGAGGTTGCTAGGCTTCGGCCAGTCTCTGATCACAGTGACCTTGTCAGGGTCTGGGGCCACTCCTTCGGTGCTCACCACATAGCCCAGGTACTGCACTTTGGGCTTTAACAGATGACAATTGGATGGTTTTACCTTTAGGCCAAAGTTGGACAGGGCTTCGAACACCTCGGCCAGGTGCTCCAGATGGTCCTCAAGTCTTGGAGAAGACAATGACATCATCCAAATACAGCAAGACTGTTTCAAAGTTCTTGTGTCCAAGACAGCACTCCATCATCCTCTGGATTGTTCCTGGAGCATTGCATAGTCCGAATGGCATGTAGTTGAACTCACAGAGACCCATCGGTGTGGTGAAGGCCATCTTTTCCTTGTCCGCCTCTGCCAGTACCCACTGGTGAGATCCAAGGTAGAGAAGTAGTTAGCAGATTTTAAAGCAGCTAATGATTCTTCTATTCTAGGCAAAGGGTATGCATCCTTGTGTGTAATGCGGTTTATCTGCCTATAATCTACACACATCCTCATTGTGCCGTCCTTCTTTCTGACAAGGACTAATGGGGCTGCCCAAGGGCTACAACTGTCTCTAACTATCCCAGCCTCCTTCATCTCTCGCAATATGTCTTTGGCACACTGATAATGAGCAGGAGGTGCAGGACGGTATCTCTCTCTAATGGGTGGATGATTTCCCGTGGGGATATGATGTTGAATCCCTTTTACCTGCCCAAAATCTAGGGGGTGCTTGCTGAAAACCCGCTCATACTCATGGACCAACCTGTAAGCCCCTTGTTTTTGGTGTGATGGTGTAGGGTGTAGAATCAGTGCCAACGTGTAATTTCTGACACCAATCTTCCATTTGTCCTGCAGAGCCATTGTTCTCCGCCTGGTTGGACAGGACCAAGGGTTCTGTTGCCTGTATCACATTGTTATCAACAGTAAACAGTTTGACAAGTGTGGCATATTTGGTTAGGTGGAGGTCTGTCTCTCCACAGTTAAGGACACGTACTGGCACCCTGCCCTTGCGGACTTCAACCACCCCTCTGGCTGTCAGGATTGTGGGCCTACTTTCTGAATACACAGGTTCTACCAGGGCCTGGTAGTCTTTACCTCTGAGGCCTATTACTGCCCGACACCATATTAACATTTCACTCCTGGGGGGTATTGCAATGGGGATTGAATCACTCACTGTGGCACGGCCAATTTCTCCACCAGATAGTTCTACCTGCTGTCACTATACAAGAGCTCTGATTTCTTTCTGCAGGACACGTTGCTCACTGGAACCAGCTGTTTCTGCCACCTGTTGTAACAAGACAATAACCTCTGCAAGACAATTTTCTATGACATTAGTACCAATGGTCATCATAGGGTTACATTCACGGCGATCGATATCAACAATCACGATCCCTTGGGATTTTAACTCTACCCGCCCCACTTTAATGGTGACCTCTTTATATCCCACTTGGGGTAATGGCTGACCGTTACTGGCGACTATGGTGAAATCGTCGTCAGGGCCACGAGTAATGTCGGTGTCCTCCCAATAACATTTATAAAGGACGTAAGGCATAGTTGTCACCTGAGCACAGGTGTCCAACAGAGCGTTTATGGGGATACCGTCGATCACAATGGGGAGAACAGGTCGTCCTCCAACGTACTTGGCTCTCCAGTTTTGCGGGCCTGGTCGTCCTACTCCTGGGGATTGGCCCTCTGCCCCAGGGGTTGCTCGTTTAAGTGTCAGTACCTTGCAATATGGCCTGCCTGATTGCAGCGGCGGCAGATGGGTCGTCCTTCCTGATGATAGTGATCGTCGTCTCTGCCTCTGGTCGGTGGGATCCTCTTCTGTCGTCGCCAGGGAACATCCTCCGGTCTGGAAGCCAGCTTGATCTTCTCCTTGGGGGCCTCCTGTAGGGACTGCATGGTCCGGGCTAATGCAGCAACGTTCTTGGTCAGCTCTTGTAGCTGGAGGCGTAGTCTGGCGGGAGAATCATCTTCAAGGATCTGGGCATCGGCCTCAGCAGAGACTTGAGGGTGGGGCGCCACCTCCTGGTGGTACGTGAGGGCTAGACACCTAGGGAGAACTTCACGGTTGAACTGCCGTTCCTGTAGCACCTGGATGGCCTTGTCTTTGAACTGCGCAAAGGCTAGGTCAGGATTCTGCATGGCCAGGAGGTGCGGTTGGACCCTTTGGTTATTACACAGGAGTCCCTCAATGAACCGCTCCTTTAAGAGTTTGTCCTCATCTGGCACACTGTTAGGGTCAACCTGCCTGATTGCCCACAGTGCTTCCTGGAGATTAAGGGCATAGTCACGTAGGCTATCCTGCGGCCTCTGCTTGCACCCATAGAACGTCAATTTAATTTCTGTAGAGGTGCGGGTGTCAAAGGTGGTCTTAAGTTTGGCAAAGACCCGCTGCACAGTCTCTTTATCCGCAGCTGGCCAGGATTTCACCTCCCTCTGGGCCGCTCCAAGCAGTTGGCCCGTTACAATGTGAACTTTCTGATGCTCTGTCAGGGGGTAAACTTCAAGCAGGCTGCAGAGTCTCTCTTTAAAGTCAGTTAACATATGCGATTCCCCAGAATATTGCGGGAGCCAGGCTGCTTCAGGTATGTATGGCATGGAGAAGGGCATGATGGCCGCTGTAGCTGAGGCGGCAACCGGCTGGCTGATAGAAGCGGCGGGCTCTGCGGCTGCGCCTAACGCAGGGCCTGCGGGCACGTCCGCTGCAAAGCCTGGGAGTGCTATTAGGTCTGCGGTTGCGACCGCAGCCAACTCCCCTCCCGGATGAGACATGGCAATTTCCCCTCGCTAACCTGATAGAAGCCGGCGTCTCCTTTTGCGGCTCCGCTGTACGACTTCTTCACTTCCGGCTTTCCAGGCAGCAGCGCGGCACCCGTCCTTCCTGCTTCGCGCTCTTTTGGCTGGCTCCGCCCACAAAGGTATGTCTCCTCCTCCTCGTGCTCCACGCTACGCCGCAATGGCGGGTTTTGGCGGGAAATGGCAATACACAGTTTTTCAGCACAAACAGTTCAAATACAATTCTGGCACAGTTCTTAGGTGCACATGACCTGATTTTCAGGCTTAAGTAGATCCCGTTCGTGACAACAAAGTTTGGAGCACCCCTGTAGGGCAGTGGGGTACTCGGTACCGGGCCCTTCGGTTCTCAAGGGAGATGTCATGGTGGCTGACCCGGTCCATGGCCCTCGGGAGGTCCGTTGAAAAAGGGGGAAAAGGTGTTTAAAGGGGAAATGTTCGTGACACCACCTGTGGTATTCAGTCAGCGTGACCGACGCTGCTTAGGGGTCCGCTGGGGTGATGTTATGGCAGCTGGATGGTATACCTTCCCACAGGTGAAGTGTGTCCCCAGGGCTTCCCAGTGTGTGGATGGTGGATGGTGAAAGGCGCAGTGAAGAACGAGGACACAAGGGTGCAGTCTCTTTACCTTTTTACTGAAGGCTTCAGCATCCACAGTCCAGAGCACTAGATCACAGGGCAGGCAGAGTCCGGCCGGTCTGAAGGTAAATCCAGAGTCCCCTTATCCAGGTGGAAATCAGTAGCCTTCCTCTAGCACCTGCATGTTGTAGTACCTTACTGCTGAGCCTCTCATAAGGTCCTCACAACTGTTGTAGATGTTCTAGATGTTATGTTTTTCTCTCTGTCCCCCAGATGGATAGGAACAACCCATATGACTGATGGCCTGAGGCTTTTTACAGGGACTCTAGCACGCCCCAGCCCCCACAAGTTGCCACCATGCCTCCTGGGTATAGGTCAGGCAAGTAACGTGGAATTATCTGTCCTGCCGGTCTCTGGAGCAAGGCATGGAGACGATTGCTCCCTTGGTGTTCCGGCCACCGGATCCTGCGCCTCAGAAGGAGGCAGCCTTTTACAGGGCAGAACTCCTTCTGGTTTCCTCTCCTTTTGCTATGACTTCGTTTCTCACCCTCTACAATACAATTCTCTTTCGTGTCCTTCCTTAGGAGGCTGTCGCACGCCGGGCCGACGCAGCTCCGTGACCTTCTGTCTAGGCCTCTGACAGGCTCCCACCCCTGTCAGGGACCCTCCTGTCTGCAGCTGCTTGATGTTCCTCCTTTCCTCTGGCTGCCTGACAGGTGCTGCCTGGGTCAAGCCCAGTCAGCTTCTGCCTAACTTCCTATCCAGACCACCAGTTTTACCTAATTGTGAAGAGTGCCCTACTAAATAGGAGCATAGCTCCCCCTGGTGGACTGGAGTGTGAAGTGTGTTGAATGGTTTGTGATACCTGGTAAAGAGATTTCCTTTATTGCCTTCTGACGTAACATCACGACATTACTGCAACGACCAGGACCCTGGGGCGCTACAGGGCTCATGGTACCAGACAAACTGTTAGACTAGGTTCAGATTGCGTTAGAGCAATCCGTTTAGCGCTAAGTGCTAGCGGATTGCGCTAACGCAATGTCTTTTTCGGGGTCGCGTTTAACGTCCCCGCTAGCGCAGATCCCCGATCTGCGAGAGCGGGGAACAGACCTCAAGCAGCGTCCGAGGCGCGTCACAAAACACCAGCACATCGCTAGCGCGTGCCGAAAATGGCACGTGCTAGCGATGCGCGTTACCATTGCTGCCAATGGGCGCGCTAACGGACGCGTTGCACGGTGTTAATTTCGCCATGCAACGCTGTCCGTTAGCGCGGACCCATTAACGCAATGGGAACCTAGCCTTAGTAAAGGTGCAGGAGCTGAGGAACAAATTGAGAAGGATGAGGAGAAAGGTGATGGGCGCACAACAGTCAGAAGATTAAGAGGATAATGATCCCCTCTCTGTTGTCTGTGGTTGGTGAGAGGGGACAGAGGAATCAAGCTTGTGTGTTACCTCGCCACCAACACACCATGGACTTGGACCTCATGGAAGCGCCCGACACATGAGCACCTTCTTGCTGCATTATCTTTAACATGATGCCCATATTTTTAGGGTTATAAATAGTGCTGACTACTGGGTTGCCACTTTGTTAGATTCATGGTACAAGAGTACATTTTGCCAGATGCATCTCCCCTGTAAAGGGACGCACACATGCTGGAATATTGAAGCACGCTTGTAGACAATCTTAAGAGTGGTGTTCCCCAAGACAGCAGTGAAACATACAGTGTGCATCGCAGTTATATACTTCCAACTGGGGCAGCACGGTGGCTCAGTGGATAGCACTGCAGCCTTGCAGCGCTGGGGTCCTGGGTTCGAATCCCACCATCCCAACATCTGCAAAGAGTTTGTATGTTCTCTCCGTGTTTGCGTGGGTTTCCTCCGGGCACTCCGGTTTCCTCCCACATTCCAAAGACATACTGATAGGGATTCTAGATTGTGAGCTCCATTGGGGACAGCGATGATAATGTGTGCAAAGCGCTGCGGAATATGTTAGCGCTATATAAAAATAAAGATTATTATTATTTATTATAAAGATTAACTCCAGGAACTTTGAGTCATCAATGCAAAAATATTAACAGCATCTTAAGTGGAAGCAGCAATTTCTGTGAGTCGATTCAGATATTTTTTTCAATAATTCCATGCACCAGCAGAACAGAGTACAAGTCTGACACATTGTGAATGACTTGAGAGGATGGTGCAGGACTATATCTTGAGCTCAATATCAATGCCACCAGGGGAGGTTTGGACCCGCTTGCATTTTAGTCTTCAAAAATGAAAGAGTGGCCTGAGCTCGGCTCTCATGCCTTGGAGGTTTTGTCATGCCCAGCAGCCAGTGTTCTCTCAGAATGTGTCTTCAGCGGTGCTGGTTGTGTCCTGATGGATAAGCGCAACTGGCTGTGCCTTGAAAGTGTAGTAACTTTCATCAAGATGAACAAGTCATGGATCTCCAATAACCTTTGCACCCCAGCTGCAGACCTGGCTGACTAGGCGATGGTATAGTTTTTAATGTGCTGCACTGATCTCGCGTTATTGCAGTTTGTGACACCTTTGTTGTGGCTTCTGTGCCTACTGTTGCTACTGCTGCTTAGGTTACAAATAATTTTTGAAATGTGAAGATTCCAAATTGGGTCTCCGTCTGGTGGGAGCCTGCAGTGGAAGGGGTATCAGAGCCCCATTATATTATTTCTATTGTGGAGAAATTGATGCCGCCAAGTTAGGTCTCCATCTGGGTGGGTTGCCTGTAGTGAAAGGGGTGTCAGAGCCCCTTTATGCTGTTTTACTCTGGGGAAATTGATGGCACTTTAGTGGTGTATGGTAATAATTTTGTGGTACTATCCTTACATTTCTCTATCAATAGTAGTGTATGAAACTGATATTTGTGCCTCCTGAGTGTGGCTGAGCAGAAAAGCAGTTTGAGCTGTGGTCTGAGGTATCAGGGCTCCCAGCACAGTGGGCCTACACTGGTCCCTCAGCCACCTCATTTTAATTTAAACTTAAATTCAAAGCTGTAAATGCTGGCCTGGCCCAGACCCTGATACCTCATACATGGCCCATGGCTGACTATTGCTCTGCCATTATCAAATTTCTACTGTGGGTCAATTAATGCCACTTTTCCTGATGCCTTCCCCTAATTAGTGGAAATGTCTGGACTCCAAGATGGGTCTCCTTCATGTGTGTTGCCTGAATTTGGCAGGTCTCTTAGAGCAGGGGTCCCCAAATCCAGTCCTCAAGGCCCACCAACATGTCATGTTTTCAGGATTTCCTTAGTCTTGCCCAGGTAATAATTGCATCACCTGTGCAATGCAAAGGAAATCCTGAAAACATGACCTGTTGGTGGGCCTTGAGGACTGGAGTTGGGGACACCTGTCTTAGAGCACCAGGCCTACACCTGTCACTCATCTACCTGTTACTGATCAATGTTTAAGCTAGGATTGCTGGTCCAAGCCCTGGCCTATGCATCCATGCTACACAATTAAACTATTTGCACTCTGGGTCAATTGATACCACTTTTCCTGTTGTCTGCCCCTAATTTGAGCGGTTTTGGCAGCTTTTTGGCCCTACTGAAGGGGCCGTCTAAGCGTTTGGTTTATCCTCCCATTGAATTCGATGGGGTTTGGATATGTTTGGTGAACAGTTCAACAATCCGAATAGAACCCAACCTTGAAAGGTTCGCTCATCTCTAGTTCGGATACCGAGCAGAACTTTCAACTGTAGTTCGGCCGAACCCAATGAACCCAAACATCTATCGGTCTGCTCTTCCTTAATTGGAACTTAACTAAGACATTTATTTAATAATAATTTGTAGTGCAGTAGTGTTAACACAGTGCGACAGATAGGCAGGGACCCAAAAAAGTTCAACATAAAACATCTTTATTCCAGAATACTCACAAAAACAGGTAAGTGATATCCTCCAGTTTGCAGCCAGATCTTCAAAACAGTCCGTATCCAAAACCAACTGCACACGGTTGGTTGCATCACCAGCTTTGAAGTCCCTGGCTCTGTGTTCAACCTCACACAGGTCTCCTGTTCTGCAGCTTGTAAAACAAAATACTGCCACACCGAAGAGAAAACTGAGTTTAAGGCCATGTTCACACAGTCCGTTTTTTACTGCGGAACCGCAGCGGTTTTGCCGCTGCGGTTCCGCAGCTGTTTTCCATGCAGGGTACATAACAATGTAACCCTATGGAAAACAGTCACTGCTGTGCACATGATCCGTAATTTCGTTTAAAAAGCCGCGCAGAATAGCTGCGGCAAAAAAGAAGGAGCATGTCACTTCTTTTTCCTGAACCGCAGCGGTTCTGCACCCATAGACCTCCATTGTGAGGTCAAAATCGCAGTAAAACCCGCAGATCAAAAATATATCTGCGGGTTTTACTGCGATTTGATGTGCAGAACCGCTGCAGCAGGAAGTGCGGGGGAGCAGGCGGAAGTGCGTGGGCGGAGTGTGGCTGCCCCCCCGTGCTCCGATCCCGCCCCCCCGTGCTCCGATGCCCCCCCCGTGCTCCGATGCCCCCCCCAGTGCTCCGATGCCCCCCCCGTGCCCTAATGCCCCCCCTTATACTTACCCGGCGTCCCGGTGTCCGTCCGGCCGTCTTCTCCCTGGGCACCGCCATCTTGCAAAATGGCGGGCGCATGCGCAGTGCGCCCGCCGAATCTGCCGGCCGGCAGATTCGCTCCAAAGTGCATTTTGATCACTGAGATATAACCTATCTCAGTGATCAAAATAAAAAAATAGTAAATGACACCCCCCCCACTTTGTCACCCCCATTGGTAGGGACAATAAAAAAATTAAGAATTTTTTTTTTTTTTTCACTAAGGTTAGAATAGGGGTAGGGGTAGGGTTAGGGGTAGGGTTAGGGTTAGGGGTAGGGTTAGGGGTAGGGTTAGGGTTAGGGTTAGAGTTAGGGGTAGGGTTAGGGTTAGGGTTAGGGGTAGGGGTAGGGGTAGGGTTAGGGTTAGGGGTAGGGTTAGGGTATTTTCAGCCATTTTAGCCCTAAAAAGCTTCCTAGGAAACACACAGTCTCTGCATAGAAAACTGCATAAAAAAAGGATAAAAAAACGCATCAAAAAAACGCATCAAAAAAGGACAAAAAAAGGACCAAAAAAAGGACCTGCGTTTTCTGCCAAGAGCTGCAGTTTTTTAAAAAAACTGTCCTGAAAAAAAAAGGATGGAAATCCTGAACGTGTGAACATACCCTAAGGGTATGTGCACACGATGCAGATTTAGTGCAGAACTGCAGCAGATTTTTCTGCAGCAGAAACGCTGCAGAACTGCACTGTGATTTACAGTACAATGTAAATCAATGTGAAAAAAAAAGCTGTGCACATGGTGCAGAAAAATCTGCGCAGAAACGCTGCAGATTTCAAAGAAGTGCATGTCACTTCTTTTGTGCAGTTCTGCAGCATTTCTGCACCCCTCTATATAGAAATCCATTGGTAAAAAACGCATAAAAAACGCATCAAAAACACACAAAAAACGCACCTGCGGATTCTGCCAGGAGATGCAGATTTAGGCTGTGTGCACACGTTGCGGTTTTTTCGCCGTTTTTCCCGATAAAAACGCTATAAAACCGCAAAAAAAAATGCGTACAATAAGCATCCCATCATTTAGAATGAATTCCGCATGTTTTGTGCACATGATGCGTTTTTTTCCGCGAAAAAAACGCATCACGGCAAAAAACGCAGCATGTTCATTAATTTTCTGTTTTTTTTTGCGGATTTCCCACTCCAAAATGCATTGGGAAGTGTTCAGAAAAAACCGCGGCAAAAACGCGTCAAAACTGCGGCAAAAACGCTTCAAAACCGCGGCAAAATCGCGGCAAAAACGCATGCGCTTTTCTTGCGGATTTCTTGCAGAAAATGTCCAGAATTCTCAGGAATTTTCTGCACATAGCCTTAGTGCAGAAAATTCTGCACCAAATCTGCATCGTGTGCACACAGCCTAAATGGGAATCGTGGACATAGAGCCACTCCCAAAACCCAGAGTGGAGGAAGGGATTCATTCATCCTTCTTTGGTTATATCCATGTTTGTCAAACTGAACAGATTTATATGCACATTTTGAATTAGATGGGTAGAGTTGCCGCCAGAAGGAATTTTATTATTATTAGGCTGCGGTCACACGTTCAGTATTTGGTCAGTATTTTACCTCAGTGTGTGTAAGCCAAAACCAGGAGTGGGTGATAAATACAGAAGTGGTGCATATGTTTCTATTATACTTTCCCTCTAATTGTTCCACTCCTGGTTTTGGCTTACACATACTGATGTGAAATACTGAACGTGTGCAAGTGGCCTTACTATATATATTGTGACAGACTTGATGTCATCTGTGCTCCCAGGGATAACTTCTCGGCTCAAAACAATAGCTAGGACCTTTTGAACTACTTAAGTCTTTTTCCCACCCGTTATTGTAGGTGTCTTGTGATCTGTTTGTCGATTGTTAAATAAAAGGATTGAATTGAATAAGTAGATGGGGTTTGGTTAAATATGGCATCAGGTGTAACTAATATATTGTTGGTTTTTTTAACATATCTTTCATTGTTTGAGCTTGCAATATGTTTTGGTGCCACTAGAGGGCAATGTTTCTCATCAGTTAAACTTTAATGTACTGTTAAAAATGTCTAAAACTTAATACAAACTATATCTATCTATCTATCTATCTATCTATCTATCTATCTATCTATCTATCTATTCATACAGGCTTTATTGGCAGGCCTAAATAAACATTAGTTTTATCAAAGGACGTGTACAGTAAGGATTTCTCGCAGCCTATGGCACGTACTTACATACTGCGCTGCTATCTCCACCACGCTCTCTTCTTCCTCTAGCCGGATATATGTTTTCTCTTTCTCCTTCATGGAACTGAAATCCGGGAAGAGACCGGATAGTCTCCTGAAGTGATTATCCCTCACTGCTGAGTATTTGGGGCAGTGTAGCAGGAAGTGGGTCTCATCCTACAGGGCCTTCAGGTCACAGTATGGGCACAGTCTGTCTTCGCTGGGCTTGTTGCTCTGTCTGTGCCGGCTGACCTCGATGGCCAGATTGTGGGCACTGTGGCTATACCGGCTCAGGATTTGGTGGTTTCTGAAGTCCGAGAGTTTCTGTGAGATGCAGATATCACTTTTCATGTCACTGACGTACCTCTCCTACCCCTCATTTACCATCTTCCTGATTCTGACTTTCGGCAAGTACCTTTGGTTGACAGTTTGGTCAGGTTGGGTTTGGGTGAACTATTCCAAAAGTCCTGGTTTGTATGGACCACCTACAGTGGGTATGGAAATAATTCAGACCCTCTCACTCTTTGTTTTATTGCAGCCATTTGGTAAATTTAAAACAGTTCATTTTTTTCTCATTAATGTACACTCTGCTCCCCATCTTGACTGAAAAAAAACAGACATGTAGAAATTTTTGCATATTTAATAAAAAAACTGAAATATCACATGGTCATAAGTATTCCGACTAGTGATGAGTAAGTATACTCGTTGCTCAGGTTTTCCCACATATAATCAAGCTGTCTAGTAGCTGTAAATCTTTCAGCTGCAGCCTTGAAAACTAAATCTCCGAACACTAACAAATACTCGGAGGTCACTCGAGCGTGCTCAAAAACCCGAGCAACGAGTACACTCGCTCATCACTAATTCAGACCCTTTGCTCAGTATTGGATAGAAGCACCCTTTTGAGCTAGTACAGCCATGAGACTTCTTGGGAATGGTACAACAAATTTTTCACACCTGGATAGGTCAGGGCTCTAGCTGAACTAATCAAGAATGGTCACACAGTTGTTCTGAAGCCACTCCTTTCTTATTTTAGCTGTGTGCTTAGGGTCATTGTCTTGTTGGAAGGTGAACCTTCGGCCAAGTCTGAGGTCCAGAGCACTCTGGAAGAGGATTTTCATCCAGGATATCTCTGTACTTGGTCGCATTCATGTTTCCTTCAATGGCAACCAGTTGTCCTGTCCCTGCAGTTGAAAAACATCCCCATAGCATGATACTGCCACCACCATGTTTCACTGTTGGGATTGTATTGGGCAGGTGATGTGCAGTGCCTGGTTTATTCCACACATACTGCTTAGAATTATCACCAAAAAAGTCTATATTTGTCTTATCAGACCAGAGAATCTTATTTCTCATAGTCTGGGAGTCCTTCATGTGTTTTTTAGCAAACTCTATGCAGGCTTCCACATGTCTTGCACTGAGGAGATACCAAAAAGAAGTGAAGGACAGCATCCAATCTGGGTGAAAGATCATAAATTCTTTATTTTGCCAGATGCAACGTTTCATCCATACAAGGTCTTTTTCAAGCATGATTTGATTTTTGCACTGAGGAGAGGCTTCCGTCGGCCACTCTGCCATAAAGGCCTGACTGGTGGAGGGCTGCAGTGATAGTTGACTTTGTGGAACTTTCTTCCATCTCCCTATGGCATCTCTGGAGCTCAGCCAAAGTGATCATGGAGTTCTTCTTTACCTCTCTCACCAAGGCTCTTCTCCCACGATTGCTCAGTTTGGCTGGATGGCCAGATCTAAGAAGACTTCTGGTTATCACAAACTTTTCCCATTTAAGAATTATGGAGGCCACTGTGCTCTTAGGGACCTTGAGTTCTGATGTAACCTTGGCCAGATCTGTGCCTTGCCACAATTCTGTCTCTCAGCTCCTTGGCCAGTTCCTTTGACCTCATGATTCTCATTTGGTCTGGCATGCACTGTAAGCTGTGATGTCTTATATAGACATGTGTGTGCATTTCCAAATCAAGTCCTAGCAGTTTAATTAAACACAGCTGGACTCCAATGAAGCAGTAGACCCAACCCATTGGAGGAGCAATAGGTCTGAATACTTATGACCATGTGATGTTTCAGTTTTTCTTTTTTAATAAACATGCACAAATTTCTACATTTCTGCTTTTTTTCAGTCAAGATGGGGTGCAGAGTATACATTAATGAGAAAAAAATGAACTTTTTTGAATTTAACAAAATGGCTGAAATGAAACAAAGAGTGAAAAATTTAAAGGGGTCTGAATACTTTGCGTACCCACTGTACAGTATATTATACAATGCTCAGGGAACGGAACACTTAAACAACAGAATATAACTCCAAATAAATCAAATTTCTGTGAAATTAAACTGTCCACTTAGGAAGCAACACAGTTTGACAATCAATTTCGCATGCTGTTGTGAAAAATGGAATAGACAACAGATGGAAATTATTGGCAATTATCAAGACACACTCAATAAAGGAGTGGTTCTGCAGGTGGGGACCACAGACCACATCTCAATACCAATGCTTTCTGGCTGATGTTTTGGTCACTTTTGAATGTATGTTGTGCTTTCACACTTGTGGTAGCATGAGGCGGACTCTACAACCCACACAAGTGGCTCAGGTAGTGCAGCTCATCCAGGATGGCACATCAATGCAAGCTGTGGCAAGAAGGTTTGCTATGTCTGTCAGCGTAGCATCCAGAGGCTGGAGGTGCTACCAGGAGACAGGCCAGTACACCAGGAGACGTGGAGGGGGCCTTAGGAGGCAACTACCCAGCAGCAGGACTGCTACCTCAGCCTTTGTGCAAGGAGGAACAGGAGGAGCACTGCCAGAGCCCTGCAAAATTACCTCCAGCAGGCCACAAATGTGCATGTGTCTGCACAAACGGTTAGAAACCGACTCCATGAGAATGGTCTGAGTGCCCGATGTCCACAGTTGCTGGTTGTGCTCACAGCACAACACTGTGCTGAATGCTTGGCATCTGCCAATGGCGCTCTGTGCTCTTCACAGATGAAAGCAGGTTCACACTGAGTACATGTGACAGACATGACAGAGTCTGGAGATGCTGTGGAGAGTGATCTGCTGTCTGCAACATCCTTCAGCATGACCAGTTTGGCAGTGGGTCAGTAATGTTGTGGTGTGGCATTTCTTTGGAGGGCCGCACAGCCCTCCATGTTCTCGCCAGAGGTAGCCTGACTGCCATTAGGTACCGAGATGAGATCCCCAGACCCCTTGTGAAACCATATGCTGGTACGGTTGGCCCTTGGATCCTCCTAATTCAGGACAATGCCAGACCTCATGTGGCTGCAGTGTGTCAGCAGTTCCTGCAAGATGAAGGCATTGAAGCTATGGACTAGCCCGCCAGTTCCCCAGACCTGAATTTGATTAAGCACATCTGGGACATCATGTCTCGCACCATCCACCAACATCACATTGCACCACAGACTGTCCAGGAGTTGGCGGATGCTTTAGTCCAGGTCTGGGAGGAGATCCCTCAGGAGACCATCTGCCGCCTCATCAGGAGCATGCCCAGGCGTTGTAGGGAGATCATACAGGCACGTGAAGGCCACACACAACTGAGCATCATTTCCTTTTTTTGAGGCATTTCCACTTAAGTTGGATCAGCCTGTAACTTAATTTTCCACTTTGATTTTGAGCATCATTCCAACTCCAGACCTCCGTGAGATATGAATTGTGATTTACATTGATCATTTTTAGGTTTTATTGTTCTCAATACATTGCACTATGTAATGAATAAAGATTTACAACTGGAATATTTCATTTAGTGATATCTAGGATGTGAGATTTTAGTTTTCCCTTTATTTTTTTTTTTTTTTTGAGTAGTGTATGTAGCCACATACACTACCTGCCTACCTAGCACTGATATCTATATACCCCATAATTAGTCCTTAGAAGGACTGTTGGTTTAGCTGATTTTCAATAATGGTATGCCCACACTAACTAATACAATTATAATTCTCTCCCTATCACTGCAGCAACTGTCCCTACACTGGCTGATTCCTGAGCTGTGTGACGAGCAGGGCGGTGCCAGGTCTTATATAGACCTGATGACGCTGTGTGGCCAGCCAATCACTATAATGCCACAACCAACATGGCTGTGGCATTGCGTGGCAGACAATCCCTGCATGTTGATTGGCATTCTAAAGAGTGCCAAACATGCAGGGCTGTGACCCAAACTCCCGCCGAGCAACCCCGGAAATGCTCACCGCTCACCGAACATTGCGAGCATTGTGATGCTCGGGTGAGCACCGAGCATGCTTGCTCACAACTATTTATGCCAGATGTATTGTTCCTTTGTTTAGTAGGTCAAGAGACATGAGCCATTGTTTCATGTAAGTCTGTCCGTTGACCTTTGTTGTATGTTAATTTGTGGAATACCTGCTGATTACATATTGCATCATCCCCCTGCTTTATACTAGTCTGCACAATTTAAAGGACAAATATGCAGGCTAATCGAACAATGAGGTATAACCTCCCGACACCTTCCCCCAATCCTGTGAGAGAATGCCCTGAATGCGAGCTGTGAAATATAAAAGAGGTCTACCTCTGTTTCCAGACAGACACTACAGGACATCAGCCCAAGGAACCACGGCTCTAGCTGGTGGAATGCAGATGCCAATCACTGAACCCACAAAGACATTTGGAGAACCCAGATTGGTACAATCAGGTCACCTGGCCACATACCTCAATATGCTGGGTCAGCTTCCTATGCTTGCCAGTACCTCCTCTCTGTGGGTGCTAACCAAAAGCGAGGTTCTACTAGTTTGGGTAGTTGCCACTGGATGCCCCGAAGTCCCAGAGGTTCTAATCCCCGACAATCCTGAGGAATGGTGAAACTCTGTCATTTGTATCATCTTGTGTATTTGCTGGTAATTTACTATATGTTGTTGACTGTTGGTGATCCAATAAAGTACTACCGCAGTGTGTTACTCTCACCCTGTGTTGCCTTAGTAATATTCTGACCACGGGGATGGATTATGGGTGTTTAATTGGATGAGCCCTGGCCCGTGCGGTCTTTCTAAAGACAGCAAGGCCAGCGGACGAGAGCACCCACTAACCCTTGTGTTTCCACACTTGGCAATAGTGGGATTCTACTCAGCCCAGGGGCACTGGTGTTAGTAGACACTATCCAATGACTCCAGAATCAGGGAGGCATATAGGCAGACCCAGGAGACCATACACTGGGTAAAAAAGTATTTAGTCAGCCACCAATTGTGCAAGTTCTCCTACTTAAAAAGATGAGAGAGTCCTGTAATTGACATCATCGGTAGACCACAACTATGAGAGTCAAAATGAGAAAACAAATCCGGAAAATCACCTTTTCTGATTTGGCAAGATTTATTTAGCAAATTCAAATTAGAAAATAAGTATTTGGTCATTAACAAAAGTTCATCCCAATATTTTGTTATACACTTTGTTGGCAATGACAGAGGTCAAACATTTTCTGTAAGTCTTCACAAGGTTGGCACCCATTGTTGGTGGTATGTTGGCCCATTGCTCCTTGCAGATCTCCTCTAGAGCAGTGATGTCTCCACCTCTCGTGTCTCCCCTTTTCCCCATAGTTTGTAAGCTTGCGAGCAGGGCCCTCACTCCTCCTGGTATCTGTTTTGAACTGTATTTTTGTTATGGTGTAATGTCTATTGTCTGTACAAGTCCACTCTATAATTTGTAAAGCGCTGCGGAATATGTTGGCGCTATATAAATAAAAATTATTATTATTATTATTATTATTATGTTTTGGGCCTGTCGCTGGGCAACACGGACTATCAACTCCCTACAAAGGTTTTTTATGGGGTTGAGATCTAGAGACTGGCTAGGCCGCTCCAGGACCTTCATATCCTTCTCACGAAGCCACTCCTTTGTTGCCCTGGTGGTGTTCTTGGGATCATTATCATGCTGAAAGACCCATCCACGTTTCAGTTTCAATCAATCAATCAATCAAAATCTCACAATACATGGCCCCATTCATTCATCAGTCATCCTGGTCCCTTTGCAGAGAAACAGCTCCAAAGCATGATGTTGCCACCCCCATGTTTCACAGTAGGCATGATGTTCTTTGGATGCAACTCAGCATTCTGTCTCCTCCAAAGACGATGAGTTTTGTTTCTACCAAACAGTTCTACTTTGGTTTCATCAGACAATATGACATTCTCCCCATACTCTTCTGGATAATCCAAATTCTCTCTAGCAATCTTTAGACGGTCCTGGACATGTACTGGATTAAGCAGGGGGACATGACTGGCCCTGCAGGATCTGAGTACCCGGTGGTGTGTTCCTGATGGTAGCCTTTGTTATGGTGGTCCCAGCTCTATGCAGGTTATTCACTAGGTCCCCCGTGTGGTTCTGGGATTTTTGCTCACCGTTCTTGTGATAATTTTGACCCCACGGGGTGAGATCTTCCATTTTCTTATTATTGCTCCCACAATAATAATAATTTCATCCCAGCAAGCTGCTCGCATATTGCAGATTCAGTCTTCCCAGGCTGGTGCAGGGCTACAATTTTGTTTCTGGTGTCCTTTGACAGCTCTTTGGTCTTCACCATAGTAGAGTTTGTAGTGTGACTATTTGAGGTTGTGGACAGGTGTTTTTTCTCTTAAAGAAGAAGTTGCAGGTCTGTGAGAGCCAGAAATCTTGCATGTTTTTAGTTGACCAAATAGTTGTTTTCCACCATAATTTACAATATAAATCTTGCCAAATCAAACAAGGTGATTTTCTGGATTTGTTCTCTCATTTTGACTCTCATAGTTGTGTGATGGAAATATGTATATTTCATATAGATCTCAGCTAATATATATACTATAATCAATTGCATTAAATGGCTGACATAAACTGATATAAGCCAGACAGACTATTTGGGGCCTTCCAGATGAAAAAGCGGAACAACACCAGATGTGCTAAGCAATGAATAGACATCTCAACTTTGTCCTCGTTGCAGAAAAGTTGACAGTTACACTTTAGTTGCTTAATCAGCATTCATATGTGCATTAATCACAATATTCCATATATTTAGATAACCAATAACAGAGTAGCTTGACAATATGGTAGATAACTAACCACCCCCTTTCTATATGCAGTTATAAAACCATGTATGTACAATAAACCATCAGAATTGGTGGAATGGTATTCTGTCACCACGGTGTACAGTGTCATTCTTGATGAGCGCTCAAAATACTCAGTCTTATTGGGAGCGGCCGCAGCACACACAGGGATAGATTTATCCAAACCAAATTTCCAGTTGTGATCTACTATTACAGGCCTCTCTCATCTTTTTAAGTGGGAGAACTTGCACAATTGGTGGCTGACTAAATTCTTTTTTTCCCCACTGTAGGTGAGGCATACACAGCAGGTTTTGGATGCCACCATGTGCAATCCCACAAGCTCAGCCATGGGAAAAAGACTGGGTTGGATATACAGCTTCAACAGGAAACGGAAACTACAGGAGCTGTGCCAGTTTCAAAGGATCAAATGCAGGGCCACCAACACTTTTTGGATCTGATCCAGGAATTGGTCCATTGAGGTGACCAGAACTTTGTGGAGGTTTCATGAGGTTGACTCAGAGTAATTAAATTGCTTGCCAAATGAAGGATCCAATGGCAGACTGGAATAAACAACCCAGTTTGAAGCCACCAAAATCCAGGAGATGGCAGTTGCATTGGGGCTTGGTGCCTGGGTGGGAGAGGGCTTGTGTTATGGAATCAGTTTTTGGAGTTCTAGTTCCACTACCGGCAGTGCCAACCCCTACCTCCATGATGGTCCACATTCAAGGTAATCATCACTGCCACTGAGATGAGCCAGTATTTAATAAGTCCAACACAGATTGATGAAGATCTGCACAGCTTTCAGATGCTGATGCACAAGGTGCCCACAATTGGGCCAAATATCTGTCGACTGGTTTGACTGGCCAGGCCCAAAATGCTGTCCAGTGGCTTGGGCCTCAGGACTGCCTGGACAATGGGATTATTAAAGACACCTTGTTGGCCCTTTTTACCATCAATCCTGAGATATATCGCACTAAGTTTAGGACTTTGTCTCTCCAGGGGGCCTCCTCTGGCATGTAATCGGTAGCCGACCGTAAACCTGACACCCCAGAGCAAGCAGCCCAATTGGACTACAAATTTACAGCCAATCAACCCCACTGGGGACTCAGTGTTCCCACTGATCCCAGTAGACACCTCAACCAATGTCTCGAGTGGCCACCAACCACTCGAGCATGACTATCCCTCCACCCAGCAGAACCCCCACCAGGTTTACAAACAGGGTCCATGATTTGCCCAACCCTAGATGCTGTTATTATATGTGTGGGTGCTTTGGACACTTGGTATCACACTGGGTGAAGGATAAGTAAAAGCACAACAATGGAGAGAGGGACGGGGGAGCAAAAACACTAAGGAAGTGGGGAGTGGAGACTCTCAGGCATATTTAAAATCACCCTGACTTCCCTAAATGTCCCTATATAGTTTATGCACCTATTGCCTTGCAGGAACCTAATCCCTGCCTGACCCTAGCAATAGTCCCTGGTTAGTGAGGGGATGGGGTGGGCAGAGAGGGTTGGCGAACGAGGGGAACACTTAGCTAGAGAAGACCACTGAGATGTCATGCAAGCTATGCTCCAAGAGACCTCTGCGAAGGCACTAGCAGACAGCTAGAACATCCAACTAGGCAGAGACAATTAAGAGCTAACACCAGCACCATGCTGCAGCAATTGAATGTATTTAAACCTACAATGCATATGTGTAATTAACAGCAGAAGGTGGAGGTAACTGTCCTGTCCTAGAGGGAGAAGGATATCGCTCCATAGCAAAGATAGCAAAAATCAAGAAAGGTGCTTGAGCTAATCGCAAAGATCTTCTACAGCTGGATCCAGGATGACAGTCTGTCAAACCTGACACACCCGTGATACACAGCCAAAGATTGTCTCCAGGGCTGGGGCCCCATGCCTTGAGCCTGTCTGCCGGCCTGACACACCAAGATCTGCTGAGATGAGCCATCGGGGTCTGACAGACTGTTGGTGATCAAATAAAGTATTGCAGCAGTGTCTTACCCTCACCCTGTGTTGTCTGCGTAGTATTTTGCTCACAATGAAGGATTATTCAGTTGGATGAGCCCTGGCACCCATTAACCCCTGTGTCTCCACAGTGATAGTGTGGATAGTTGTATATTTTAGGTTTAATTATTGTTATCTTTGACTCACATAGTATAGAAGCCTTGATTATGTAAAAATTTCTCCGTATAAAATAAGCCTTACATTGGGAAACAAAATCTGTATCACTGACAGATAATTGCACAGCAACAAAAAAGTCTGTTTAATTTTCTTACATAGAATATATACTTTTATTATTTATAAAAAAATATATTTTTTAACAGATAAGATTACTTCAATATTTATACAATGCTCATGAACTTGTAAGGAAGTTGCTGGTCAGAAAAAGGAAACTACTTACATTCAAAAATGCTGCGTCTCTCTGCATGCAGGACCTCTATCTTCCTATGCCTTCTTCCTTGAAACTTCAACTTCTCAACCCCTCCTCTGCTATGTCGCCACGATCAAGAGGTAGCAGCTCTTTGGACGCAGCAAATTTTCTATAAATCCCATCCATTGTGCTTCATCTAAAATGCTGCTATTAAGGATCGTGGGCATGTACCTGTCACTGGTGTGCCACATGTTACAGACAGTCACTCTGCATCTGGCTGCAGAAAGTCTCTGTGTTTGGTATTGCAGACGCCTTCTTAATCCTTCCAACTTTTGAACCCAGTGGATCCCTCCCTTCGGCTCTAATTGAGACACCTGGACCTGGGTGTTTATAGACTCCCAGTCTGCTTCAGTGAGTCACCGGCGATATTCACATTTTCGCTTGTGAAGGCTTGGAGCAACAGCAGTCGGCTATCTTCCTCTCTGGTACTGTTGGAGGATGTTTGGTGTTACTGCTCTGAGTCTGCTCAAGATAAGTTTCTTTCCCGTTGTTTGTTTGTCTACCTTCTTCTCTTTAGTATACAGTGGGGACTGACCAGTGCTCATTCCCCTTTCCCTATTCAGGGCCTACCTTTAGGGATATACAGGGTTTAGGTTTCTGCTGCGTGATTGATGTGGAAAAAATATAGGGATGGTAGGAGAGGCTGGGTGTTATTAGATATGCCTAGGGGTCTCCACTCCCCCTTTCTCTAGCATTTGGGCTTCCTTTCCCTCTTCCACTGGTGTTGCACTTAGTCTTCCCACACTCTACAGGACTGAAAATGGGATGGTGGGTTCCTGCATGTTGGTCTGTGAACCCACCAAGTAGCAATTTTAATATCTGGATCTCATTAAGCAGGATTTTTACCTCTCTGGTTGGGCCACCTGGATGCTACCCAGCCAATAATAATCTACTGTAGACAGGCCGGCAATGCGCTTTTTTTGCCCAATGTCTTTTGTAGGCAACTTCAGATCCCTGTATAGGGTGAACAGAAGAACACCAGGGAGCCCTTTGGACTTGCTTAGCAGAGGGGCTGCTGCCAAGACTGTTGATGGTAACCTTTTTTAGTTGGAGGATTCTTTACATAGATCCTTCTAAAATTGTACGATACAAGTTCATTCTCCTGCTGCGGTTTCATTTGATTAGACTGAAAATATATTTTATACTTTGTAGGTTGATATCTAATAATTATCCAGTGGCAGAATATTTCATGAAGAACTCAATGCCTCAGTGTATAGTTTACAATATTCAGATCATTTTTGTGTGTGTGCTGATTTCCTATATCAACCAGTTCACTTTGCATATTTGATGGTTTCAACAGGAAGCTTTATGTGGTCAGGTAGGCTCCTTCACAGGAAACATGCAATTTGCTTTTTAAAAACTTGCATGACACTAGCACGTATATTTAAAGTCCGCAAGAAGGGCAAGAAATACTCATCAAGGGAGCTAAGCGTTCATATCTGATGAAAGGCATAAAAATGCTTTGACTACTCATCCGTCAATGGACTCGCAGCCTCTGTATAACCTAATAAAGATCAGTCTTAATCGGACTTGCCATTATTTGTACTTTGTTCTCAGAAGCTGACGTGGGACCCTGGTTAAGGTAATAGTCCATACTTTACTAACATGGTAACAGTATAGAATGATATCATGGGACTAGTTAGTATATGGTTGTGCTTTTACCATCTGGTTCAAGTTTTCAACAGTTGAGTTGAAATATCTGATGATAATAACAGGTAATAGGCATTAAACGGCATTCATAAATTCAGTTGCAGAATGTTTTAAAGTATCTATATTTGCACTAATGAACATGTTATAGCTGCAGTATTACACATTGAGCAATTGACTATCCTGATTATCTTTTGTTATGCAGTTTAAACAGCCAGGCAATTAGAAATAACGTAGCCAAGTGATCTGGGCGACTAGATAAGAAATTGCAGACCTTTGTTATATTATTGGGGGAATAACACAAATGTTCCATAGCCTACATCATTGTGGGGCACAAGTTTGATTTTGCTTTAGCACCCTCCCTCCACCATGTACTCTGCTGTTCTAAGCTACTGTTGTTTCTCCATCTAAATCTTCAAGTCTTTTACTGGATTCATCTGAATTGATAGTCCAAGCGGCCTCATTTTCTCTCTCATGAGAAAATCCCTGCCATCAACTTTAAATATGCGATGTATAAATATATATATGTCTGTACATACATGAATAATGTTAGAAATATATGGCAGCTTCTAAGGGGTGGCAAGGGGTTATCATTTTTCTATGCACGTCAGTATATGTAAGCCAAAACCAGGAGTGGGTGATAAACACAGAAGTGGTGATGTGTTTCTATTATACTTTTCCTTTGATTATACCACTCCTCGTTTTAAGAACTATAAATGCCTGAAGGAGATTAATATCACTTCAAATTTAAATAAATCTTTTATTAACACATTAACCAACATCACAAGTTAAAAGGGGAATTAAAGGGAACCTGTCATCCCCCAAATCGATGGTGAGGTAAGCTCACCGTCATCAGGGGCTTATCTACAGCATTCTGTAATGCTGTAGATAAGCCCCCAATGTAACCTGAAAGAGGAGAAAAAGAGGTTATATTATACTCACCCAGGGGCGGTCCCGCTCCGATGGGTGTCTCAGGTCCGGTACAGCACCTCCCATCTTCATTCCATGACGTCCTCTTCTGGTCTTCACGCCGAGGCTCCGGCGCAGGCGTACTTTGTCTGCCCTGTTAAGGGCAGAGCAAAGTACTGCAGTGCGCAGGCACCGGAAAGGTCAGAGAGGCCCAGCGCCTGCGCACTGCAGTACTTTGCTCTGCCCTCAACAGGGCAGACAAAGTACGCCTGCGCCGGAGCTGCGGCATGAAGACCAGAAGAGGACATCATGGAATGAAGATAGGAGGCGCCGGAGCAGACCTGAGACACCCATTTGACCGGACCGCAGCGGGACCACCCCTGGGTGAGTATAATCTAACTAGCTGAAGAGCCCGGCGTTGCCTGGGCATAGTAAATATCTGTGGTTAGTTATAGCACGTCACTTCTCTTATTTTCCCAATCACATCTTTAATTTTCCCCCTCACACCTCTCATTTTCTCCCTCACTCCTCATTCCCGCCTAACACTTGTCATTTCGACCTCACATCTGTCATTTTCCGATCACTACACTATATTCCCTCACTCCTCTCATTTTGCACTCACACCTTTTCATTTTCACCTCACACCTCTCATTTTCACCTCAGTATATACATGTTTGTCATCTCCCTTATATATAGTATACACCTGTATGTCATCTCCTGTATATAGTATATACCTGTATGTCATCTCCCCTGTATATAGTATATACCTGCTGTGTGTCATCTCCCCTGTATATAGTATATACCTGTATGTCATCTCCTCCTATATATAGTAAATACCTGTATGTCCTCTCCTCCTATATATAGTATATACCTGTATGTCATCTCCTTCTATATATAGTATATAGCTGTATGTCATCTCCTCCTGTATATAGTATATACCTGTGTGTCATCTCCCCTGTATATAGTATATATCTGTGTGTCATCTCCTCCTGTATATAGTATATACCTGTATGTCATCTTCTATATATAGCATATACCTGTATGTCATCTCCTTCTGTATATAGTATATACCTGTAGGTAATCTGCTCCTGTATATAGTATATACCTGTGTGTCATCTCCTCCTGTATATAGTATATACCTGTATGTCATCTCCTCCTGTATATAGTATGTACCTGTATGTCATCTCCTCCTCTATATAGTATATACCTGTGTGTCATCTCTCCTGTATATAGTATATATCTGTGTGTCATCTCCCCTGTATATAGTATATACCTGTGTGATCTCCTGTATTAGACCTCGTTAACACGTTATTTGCTCAGTATTTTTACCTCAGTATTTGTAAGATAAATTGGCAGCCTGATAAATCCCCAGCCAACAGGAAGCCCTCCCCCTGGCAGTATATATTAGCTCACACATACACATAATAGACAGGTCATGTGACTGACAGCTGCTGTATTTCCTATATGGTACATTTGTTGCTCTTGTAGTTTGTCTGCTTTTTAATCAGATTTTTATTTTTGAAGGCTAATACCAGACTTGTGTGTGTTTTAGGGCGAGTTTCGTCTGTCAAGTTGTGTGCGTTGAGTTGTGTGTGGCGACATGCATGTAGCGACTTTTGTGAGATGAGTTTTGTGTGGCAACATGCGTGTAGCAACTTTTTGTGTGTCGAGTTGCATGTGACAGGTTAGTGTAGCAAGTTGTGTGCAGCAAGTTTTGCGCATGGCGAGTTTTGCACGTGGTGAGTTTTATGTCTGGTGCCTTTTGAGTATGTGCAAGTTTTGTGTGAGGCAAATATTGCATGTGTTGCAAATTTTGTGCATGTGGCAATTTTTCCGCGTGTGCAAGTTTTGCATGTGGCGAGTTTTCCATGAGGTGAGTTTTGCACTTGTGGCGAGTTTTGCGTGAGCCTAGTTTTTGCATGTGGCGAGTTTTGCGCGTGGTGAGTTTTGAGCGGCGACTTTTGTGTTTCGACTTTTATGTGGCGAGGTTGGTGTATGTGTGGTGAAATGTGTGCTGAGGGTGGTATATGTGTTCAAGCACGTGGTAGTATGTGGCGCATTTTGTGTGTGTGTTCATATCCCCATGTGTGGTGAGTATCTCATGTCGGGGCCCCACCTTAGCAACTGATCGGTATATACTCTTTGGCGCCATCGCTCTCATTCTTTAAGTCCCCCTTGTTCACATCTGGCAGCTGTCAATTTGCCTCCAACACTTTTCCTTTCACTTTTCCCCATTATGTAGATAGGGGAAAAATAGTTTGGTGAATTGGAAAGCGCGGGGTTAAAATTTCACCTCACAACGTAGCCTATGACGCTCTCAGGGTCCAGACGTGTGACTGTGCAAAATTTTGTTTCTGTATCTGCGACGCCTCCAACACTTTTCCTTTCACTTTTTTCCCCATTATGTAGATAGGGGCAAAATAGTTTGGTGAATTGGAACGCGCGGGGTTAAAATTTCGCCTCACAACGTAGCCTATGACGCTCTCGGGGTCCAGACGTGTGACTGTGCAAAATTTTGTGGCTGTAGCTGCGACGGTGCAGATGCCAATCCCGGACATACACACACATACACACACACACACATACACACATTCAGCTTTATATAGTAGATCTCTTTTTCTCATCTTTCAGGTTACATCGGGGGCTTATCTGCAGCATTACAGAAAGCTGTAGATAAGCCCCTGATGACGGTGAGCTTACCTTACCATCGATTTTGGGGGTGACAGGTTCCCTTTAATGAAGATAGTGTAGCATTTTCTTGGTTTACATGGTACCATTTCCAACACAATTGTCCTTACTAAGGATTTTACACCACAAAAGAAATGTACTATCAAAGTGATAAGGCCCCCACAGAGTTCGACTTACATATGCATTTAGGTCCTACACCATATAAACTTATGTAAAGTGCCTAGTGTATACAGTACAGGTACAGTGATAAAATACTAGTAACAAATAAAAGTGCATAACCAAAATGTGTACTTTCTGGGCAGTGTTCAAAGTCTGAAGACAAATACATGATTGAAAATGCCCTTATTGATTCGAATTATAACATAGCAATGTTAGTAGATGTTCAAAAATTAGTATGACCTATCCCCCAGGAAGAAGCTATACGTGAAACGCACATTGGGGCTCTGCGCTGCACTCTCAGGTTGTATATTCCTTCCTTTATATATGCGTACTGAACTATATTTTAATCAGCACATTATTTCAGTTTGTTATCAATGTGTTTGTCCTGCTGAAATACTCTCCTATATTGTGCTAGGTGTTCTTTATTTAGTAATATTACCTTAGATTTTAACTACCGTACTTACATTTTGGAGGCATACATTGCCCCTATTACATGTTATATACGTACCTGTGCCACTCACATTTGTATGACATTGGTTATAATATATGCATTGAGCAGCTTTATATCTTTCATACATTCAGTCAATCCACACGATAGGGCATACTAATTTTTTCACATCTACTGGAATTACTATGTTATGATTCAAATCAATTAGTAATTTTCAATCACGTATTTGATTATTTCAGACTTTGAACACTGCTCATAATGTACGCATTTTGGTTATGCACTTGTATTTGATACTAGTTTTTTTATCACTGTACTGTATGCACTAGACACTTTGCATACGTTTATATTAACCCCTTAGTGACAGAGCCAATTTGGTACTTAATGACCGAGCCAATTTTTGCAATTCTGACCACTGTCACTTTATGAGGTTATAACTCTGGAACGCTTCAACGGATCCCGCTGATTCTGAGATTGTTTTTTCGTGACATATTGTACTTCATGTTAGTGGTAACATTTCTTCGATATTACTTGCGATTATTTATGAAAAAAACGGAAATATGGCAAAAATTTTTAAAATTTTGCAATTTTCAAACTTTGTATTTTTATGCCCTTAAATCAGAGAGATATGTCACGAAAAATAGTTAATAAATAACATTTCCCACATGTCTACTTTACATCAGCACAATTTTGGAAGCAAAATTTTTTTTTGTTAGGGAGTTATAAGGGTTAAAAGTTGACCAGCAATTTCTCATTTTTACAACACCATTTTTTTTTAGGGACCACATCACATTTGAAGTCATTTTGAGGGGTCTATATGATAGAAAATAATGAAGTGTGACACCATTCTAAAAACTACACCCCTCAAGGTTCTCAAAACCACATTCAAGAAGTGTATTAACCCTTTATGTGCTTCACAGGAACTGAAACAATGTGGAAGGAAAAAATGAACATTTAACTTTTTTTTGCAAACATCTTAATTCAGAACCATTTTTTTTATTTTCACAAGTGTAAAAACAGAAATGTAACCATAAATTTTGTTATGCAATTTCTCCTGAATACGCCAATACCCCATATGTGGGGGTAAACCACTGTTAGGGCGCACCGCAGAACTTAGAAGTGAAGGAGCGCCGTTTGACTTTTTCAATGCAGAATTGGCTGGAATTGAGATCGGACGCCATGTCACGTTTAGAGAGCCCCTGATGTGCCTAAACAGTGGAAACTCCCCACAAGTGACACCATTTTGGAAACTAGACCCCTTAAGGAACGTATCTAGATGTGTGGTGAGCACTTTGAACCCCCAAGTGCTTCACAGAAGTTTATAACGTAGAGCCGTGAAAATAAAAAATCGCTTTTGTTTACACAAAAATGATCTTTTCGCCCACAAATTCTTATTTTCACAAGGGTAACAGGAGAAATTAGACCACAAAAGTTGTTGTGCAATTTCTCCTGAGTACGCTGATACCCAATATGTGGGGGTAAACTACTGTTAGGGCGCACCGCAGAGCTTGGAAGAGAAGGAGTGCCGTTTTACTTTTTCAATGTAGAATTGGCTGGAATTGAGATTGGACGCCATGTCGCGTTTGGAGAGCCCCTGATGTGCCTAAACAGTAGAAATCCCCCACAAGTGACCCCATTTTGGAAACTAGACCCCTTAAGGAACTTATCTAGATGTGTGACGAGCACTTTGAACCCCCATGTGCTTCACAGAAGTTTATAACGTAGAGCCGTGAAAAAAAAAATTTGCATTTTTTCTACAAAAATGATCTTTTTGCCCACAAATTTTTATTTTCACAAGGGTAACAGGAGAAATTAGACCACTAAAGTTGTTGTTCGATTTCTCCTGAGTACGTCGATACCCAATATGTGGGGGTAAACCACTGTTTGGGTGCACCGCAGAGCTTGGAAGAGAAAGAGTGCCGTTTTACTTTTTCAATGTAGAATTGGCTGGAATTGAGATCGGACGCCATGTCGCGTTTGGAGAGCCCCTGATGTGCCTAAACAGTGGAAATCCCCCACATGTGACCCCATTTTGGAAACTAGACCCCCCATGGAACTTATCTTGATGTGTGGTGAGAACCTTGAATGCCCAAGTGCTTCACAGAAGTTTATAATGCAGAGCCGTGAAAATAAAAAATATTTTTTTTTCCACACAAAAGATTTTTTTGCCCCCAAGTTTTTATTTTCACAAGGGTAACAAGAGAAATTGGACCCCAAAAGTTGTTGTCCAATTTGTCCTGAGTATGCTGGTACCCCATATGTGGGGGTAAACCACTGTTTGGGCGCACGGCAGAGCTCGGAAGGAAGGAGCGCCGTTTTGGAATGCAGACTTTGATAGAATGGTCTGTGGGTATTATGTTGCATTTGCAGAGCCCCTGATGTACCTAACCAGTAGAAACCCTCCACAAGTGACCCCATTTTGGAAACTAGACCCCCCAAGGAACTTATCTAGATGTGTGGTGAGAACTTTGAATGCCCAAGTGCTTCACAGAAGTTTAGAATGCAGAGTCGTGAAAATAAAAAATATTTATTTTTCCACAAAAAAGATATTGTAGCCCCCAAGTTTTTATTTTCACAAGGGTAACAGGAGAAATTGGACTGCAATAGTTGTTGTCCAATTTATCCCGAGTACGCTGATGCACCATATGTGGGGGTAAACCACTGTTTGGGCGCACGGCAGAGCTCGGAAGGGAAGGAGCGCCTTTTTGGAATGCAGACTTTGATAGAATGGTCTGTGGGCATTATGTTGCGATTGCAGAGCCCCTGATATACCTAAACTGTAGTAACCCCCCACAAGTGACCCAATTTTGGAAACTAGACTCCCCAAGGAACTTATATAGATGTGTGGTGAGAACTTTGAATGCCCAAGTGCTTCACAGAAGTTTAGAATGCAGAGTCGTGAAAATAAAAAATATTTTTTTTTTCACAAAAAAGATTTTGTAGCCCCCAAGTTTTTATTTTCACAAGGGTAACAAGAGAAATTGGACCCCAGAGGTTGTTGTCCAATTTATCCCGAGTACGCTGATGCCCCATATGTGGGGGTAACCCACTGTTTGGGCGCACGGCAGAGCTCAGAAGGGAGGGAGCACCATTTGACTTTTTGAGCGCAAAATTGGCTGTCGTGTTTGGAGACCCCCTGATGTACCTAAACAGTGGAAACCCCCCAATTCTAGCTCCAACCCTAACCCCAACACACCCCTAACCCTAATCCCAACCTGATCCATAATCCTAATCACTAACCCTAACCATAATCACAACCCTTACCCCAAAACAACCCTAATGTCAACCCTAACCATAACCCTAATCAAAACCCTAAATCCAACACACCCCTAATCCTAATCTCAACCCTAGCCTCAAACCTAACCCTAATCCCAATACACCCCTAATCACAACCCTAACCTTAACCCTAATCCCAAACCTACCCTAATCCCAAGCGTAACCCTAATGCCAACCCTAACCCTAATACCAACCCTAATCCAAACCCTAACCCTAATCCCAGCTCTAACCCTAACTTTAGCCCCAACCCTAGCCCTAACTTTAGCCCCAACCCTAACCCTAGCCCTAAGGCTACTTTCACACTTGCGTCGTTTGGCATTCCGTCGCAATCCGTCGTTTTGGACAAGAAACGGATCCTGCAAATGTGCCTGCAGGATGCGTTTTTTGCCCATAGACTTGTATTGCCGACGGATCGTGACGGATGGCCACACGTCGCGTCCGTCGTGCACTGGATCAGTTGTGTTTTGGCGGAGCGTCGGCACAAAAAAAGTTCAATGAAACTTTTTTTGTACGTCGCATCCGCCATTTCTGACCGCGCATGCGTGGCCGTAACTCCGCCCCCTCCTCCCCAGGACATAGATTGGGCAGCGGATGCGTTGAAAAACTACAGCTGCTGCCCACGTTGTGCACAATTTTCACAACGTGCGTCGGTATGTCGGGCCGACGCATTGCGACGGCCCCGTACCGACGTAAGTGTGAAAGAAGCCTAACCCTAAATTTAGCCCCAACCCTAACCCTAAATTTAGCCCCAACCCTAACCCTAAATTTAGCCCCAACCCTAGCCCTAACCCTTCCCCTAACCCTAGCCCTACCCCTAACCCGGGGGGTTTGCAGAGCGCAGAGGTCGGTTAGGCCAATATACAGAAATGAGGGAGGAGATGTAAAGAGGTGCAGCACTGTGAAGAGCTTTGTGGCTGAGAACAAGTACTTTGAATTGTATCCTGTAATGAATGGGCAGCCAGTGTAATGACTGGCGAAGAGTGGATGCGTTTGAGTAACGATTAGCTAGATAGACGACCCTGGCTGCGGCATTAAGGATAGACTGGAGAGGGGAAAGTCGAGTGAGGGGGAGGCCAATTAATAGAGCCTTGCAGTACTCCAGGCGGGAGTGGATCAGGGCAACAGTGAGGGTTTTTGTTGTTTCTATAGTGAGAAAAGGGTGGATTCTTGAGATGTAGGTGTAAGCGGCACGAGCGGGTAAGAGATTGTATGTGGGATGTGAAGGAGAGATCAGAGTTAAACATAACACCCAGACAGCGCTCCTGCTGCCGGGGTGTTATTATGGTGCCACCCACGGAGAGGGAAACAGGTTTAGGGAGGTTAGTAGATGGTGGGAGCAGAAGAAGTTCAGTTTTGGAGAGGTTAAGTGTAGGACGGGCCTACTAAAGGAGATCTTGATAGACAAAGGGACACCCTTCATGAGCAAGGTGATGAAGGAACTGTGTAAGGTCTTCCAGATTGCCTAGCTGCAAATATCCGTCTATCATGAGCAGATGGATGAAATGTAGCACCTCTATATACAGTAATTATCATTCACAATAGTTGATGTCATTGTTCATTTCCCCCTTCCTCTATTTGACATTTGCCAAGATTAGTGCATTGTTGTGGTCCTTTTGATTTTCTCGTGCTCCATGTTGGGCTTTGCAAGTAGCCTGGCATTCTCCCATGTAATAAACTTTCTAGGCCTATTTAAGGCTACCAACTAACTCTCTTAGTTAGCTGTGCACAGTTCCAACCTATATTCATCAGGACATCTCCTGCTTGCCTGTGGTTTCCAGTCCCTCAGTAACTTGTCTGTTTTCAGTAACATTGTTACCTAGCTGCCTGTGGTTTCCGGTATCGCTACCTACTTGCCTGCGTTTTTCAGTATCGCTACCTACTTGCCAGTATCAACCTGTATGCGGTTTCCAGATCATCTTACTGGCTGTCTGCAGCTTCCAAGGTATTCAGACTGCCTAGTTTCTTCAGACGTCTTCCAGGCTGTGTTCTTGTTACGCCAGAGTCCTGTCTGCTACCTGTCTGCGCCTCCAAGATGCCTCCTGTTTGTCTGCGTTCTATCTGCCTGAAGTCTTCAGTAACTCCGCAAGCTGCCCAAGGTCTTCAGTAACGCTGCAACCTCTCCGGGGTGTTCTGTAACTTTGCTATCTGTCTGTGGATTACAGGACTTTATTAAACTTCCAGTTTGCATTCTACAGGTCTGTGTTCTGAGTGTGCCCACCGGGACCTTGGGCTTTAATGATCCATCTCACTGTGTGAGCATGCTGTATGTAACATCCATCCTGGTATAATGCTTCTATTCAAAGAAATGAACAGAAGCACTAATGTCAGTATATTGCTGCTAATATGCATATGAAGAGCCTAATACTAGATTTAGTACTCAGTGAGAACATTTCAAGTGTTTTTTATAGTATATAAAGTGATAGAAAAATAAGCGTATTTTAAAAATATTTTGCTAAAATGTTTCAACATAAAAATCTGATTTAAAAATAGGTAATTGTCTTATTATTATTTATTGTTATAGCGCCATTTATTCCATGGCGCTTTACATGTATGACACATTCCCTTAAAATGAATCTTTATTTAATATGCAGTAATAATATATTGACTGGATTATAGCACCCTTATCCTCAGACAAATAGTGTCCGGTATGTTTTACTTTACTGTATGTGTGTGGCCAATTCTTCACCATATTGAGGAACCTGTTCAGACCTGTACAGCAGGAGTATTTACCATATAATTGCTACTTTTAAAACTTCATGCCCAGCAGCATTTCATCAACAACCTGGGTGCACCTCACCTAAATTTTGATAAGTACTTATTTCCTCAATAGTTTCATGTTCTGTGCTATAAATGCATTTACATAATATACATTCAGGTTAGTAAGCCAAAGTATTTTTCATAAGACTTTCAATGATTCAGAGACCATTTTTAGTTTAATCCAAATGAATAAAAAATATTACTTATAGAGATTGTAGAACCTCAATTCCAAAGAAGTTGGGAAGCTGTGTAAATTGTGCATAAAACAAGAATACAATGATTTGGAAATCTCTTGTAGCCAAAACACAGATCAGAAAGTGAAAGTTTGAAATGTTTTCATCTCACTTATCCTTTACGACCGTATACATATCCATATGTCCAGGTCGGTAGGTATTTACTGACCTTGAACATATGCATACATCATAACTTTAATGCAGCACCATGTTCGCAGTCACGGGATCATATTCAAGTGCCTGCTGATTCTCACAGTAGGGTGGAACGCCCGTCAGGGCCGTGGGGTACTCGATACCTGGGCCGGTACTTAAAGGGATGTGTCATGGCGGTGACGACCCAGTCCGTGGCCCTGGGCGCCCATGTACAAGTGGTTTGAATAAAGCTTATGTTCGTGATGCCACCTGTGGTTCTCGGTCAGAGGTGACTGACGCTGCTTAAAGGGGTCCACTGGGGTGATGTTATGGCAGCTAAGATGGTATAACTTGCCACAGGTGAAGCTGGGTCTGTAGAAAGAAACAGAGGACATAGGTTTGCAGTCTCTTTACCTGGTTTACTGAAGACTTCAAGCAGCCACAGTCTAGGGCACCAGATCACAGGTACAGGCAAGTCTGGCCGGCTTGTAAGCAAGTTCAGAGTCCCCTTTAGCAGGTGTAGTTAGAAGCCTTCCTACTATCGCTATCGCCTTCCCAAAATCCTGTCTGATGACAAATGCACATTTAGCAGGATGTAGCAGGCCTCCACTGATAAAGGCAAGGGGCAGAACAGGTGCAAACTACTGATATGAACAGCCACCCCTACACCAGCCAGACATTGCAGGGGTTGGCTGCCTAGTAGAAAAAATGCACATTGATATAACTTGCATAGGACGCCAGTCACACAGGTAAGTGTGATGCACAGTATCTGGTGTGCAGCCTATGGGTTTATGACGGGTCCCCCGCTTCGTTGTTGCTGTTTAAAAGTTATTCAATTACTTGAATATTGATTGCACAATTAAATGCAATACCTCCGTATAAAGAATGTTAACATTTGTTGCACTTTAAGAAAGTGATTAGTGTTGTTAGAATAAATGAGCTAGTATAATGGATGTCAGATAGCTAAAATATGCAGATAGTGTTGAGAATTATAGTGAGAGCTTGAAAATTGAGAGTAAAGCTGAAGTTTTGCACTTTGATTGAAGAGAGTCCGTTTTATAGCATGTTATAGGGAAGTCTTATATTTTTGGAAAAAAACAGTTATTTTCTACCATGTAAATATGTTCCTGCAATGTTAAAGTAATAATTACCTCCCATAAAGGTAAGCCATAGTTTAACCTGTTTAAAATCATTTAAAAAAATAATTGTATGTCTTTTATTTAACCTATTATTGTTATTACTCTTTTCCCAGTCCAGGAGTACTGGATTTAATGGAGGAGGGGGGGGAGTGACACGCAAGGGGGTCCCGTTTGTCACAGTGGCATTGCTTTCCTCACGTGGAGAGTGATGTCATGCTTGGAAGCGAGGGAAGATATTCTTTATCAGGTAAACACAAACATACAACATGTTCACACTCCAGGCCAGAAGGGAGAGCTCTGATTCAGCTTATGGGTGGCTCCCCTATAAGTAAATATTCTGGACTGAAGGGAAAGTTAGTTAGTTCCTGACAGAGAGTGCCAGACAGCAGACTGGTGCAGTTTGAGGCGGAAAGTGAGGGGCTGTGCAGCCACGAGGGTGCTGCAGCTCCTGGATAAAGATAATACAGATGGAAGAACGCATTGTAGTGAGCATGGAGGAGAGGGAAGCAAAGGAGAGTAACAAACTGGGGAGAATAGCTGCCATTGAGCTACCTCCTTGCAGAGCGCAGATACCGGTAGCCCGAAGACCGAGGTTGTGTCAGACTCTAAGAGGCACAGCAGAAAACGGCAGGATAGCTGGACTACACATCACCTGTCCACCCTAACACCTGGAGACACAGTGACGAACAGAGCCAGGGTAGTGATTGAGACCCTGTAAAAAAGGCTTCAGCCACCTGTCATAGGGGTTAGTGTCCCACCTTTAAGGAGGACAGAGAGAACAGTGAGGACCTTTACAGAAGCCACAGGGAGTTGAAATGCACTGTGAATAAAAAGCCTTTTCCTCATCATGATTTCGGAAGAATTTATTTACTCCAGCATGCAGCCCACCTACATGTTCATCCAAGTGGATTGAAAAGAAATAATTACGATAAGTTGGTAGGACTAGGTTAGGGACAGTAAAAATATAATGTGGTATATTTTTCTTTGTGTATTGTTTTCTTCTTTTTTTTCTACCTTCTAAATAAAAAACTTTACACCAAGCACCCTCTCACACACACCTTAATAAAATACAGTACAAATACCGCATACATGAAAAAATGTCCCGCTTGTCCCAATCACTGTTTTCAGTGGAGGAGGCATACGCCTTCCTTGCCTCCGACACTGAAATCGAGGTAGCGGATGCCACCTTCCTTTACTTTTCCTCATCCTCCTCAAGTGATAGTGAACTGCTGCGCAGATGTCCCAGGACAGAAAATTAATCAGCGCCTCACCCCCCAAAGCTTAGTAGCCATTGATTCCTGGTTTTGTGGCACAATGAGGAATCAAATTTGACACCACTGGCCTCACAGAAATAGCCTTTTTCAATTTCTTTTTCTCTGAGGATTTTGTAAACCTCATGGTGGCCGAGACAAGCTTGGACACCCAGCAATTTTTGGCACAAAACCACCCTTAATCATTTTCTAACTAGACCTCTGTAGATGCAGTAGATATGATGACATTTTGGGGTTTGGTCCTTCCTATGGGTTAGTGAAGAAGCCAAATCTTTGGCAATATTGGGGTGTTGATGTTTTATACAACACTCCAGTGTTCCATATGGCTATGACCCATAAGCAATTTGAAGCAATCCAACAATTTTTGTGTTACAATGAAAATGCACAATGTGCTCCACGAGATGATCCCAGTTTTGACGGACTTCAAAGTTTGGACGATCATTGATCACTCCAGCAACAAGTTTGCTGAGTTGTACATTCCCCAAAGGGATATCTGCTATCTGCATGGAAGAGTCCCTAATACCTTTCAAGGGGAGGCTCAAATGTCATCAATACCTGCCCAGTAAGAGGGCCAGGTAAGGAAATAAACTCTGCAAGCTGTGCGAGAGTACCTCAGGATACACTCACAGATTTAGAGGTTATGAAGGGAAGGACACCAGAATTGAATCCCCTTTCCTGGGAGTGAGTGGGAAAATTGTGTGGGATTTGGTGCACCCACTGCTAAATCAAGGTTACCACCTTTACGTAAATAACTTTTAAACTACCATCCCACTCTTCAATTCCTTCTCTGCACGATCTACCACAGAATTGGGCACTGTCTGCAAAAATCAGAGAGACCTCCCTAAAACGCTAATTGGGCAGCTGCTCAGAAAGGGTGAGATTAGAGCCCAATGTAGTGACAACATGCTGGTGGTCAAGTACAAGGACAAGCAAGATCTCCTTTCCTTTTTTTGACCACTATACATGGTGATGGCAGCACTCCCACAGCTGTACGAGGAACCAATACACACGCCACCAAACAATACTGTGTACTGTGGTACAACAAGAACATGGGGTGAATTGATCTCTCTGATCAAGACCTCCAGCAAGTTCCATAAGAAAAGCCAAGGTGTGTTACAAGAAGCTGGCCGTGCACATTGTACAGATGGCAATGTAGAACACTTACGTGGTATCACAATGTGCAGGGCAGACCAGTACGTTGTACCTTTAGTTCCATGAGGTAGTGATCAAAGCCCTAATCTTTGAAAGTCAGGATGGAGCGGGCCCCTATACTTCTGGAACTGAAGGGGCTTGTATCGTAACAGGCCAACATTTCCCCGGGGAGGTCCCTCAACCCACAAAAAAGGAAGGTCGCAAACAAGTGTGTTACAGAAAAGGGGATACACAAGGATACCACTTACCAATACGACACCTGCACCGACAAACCCAGCCTGTGGATAAAATAATGCTTCAAACTTTACCACACATCCATGGACTATTACATTTATTTCTGACTTAAATAACTCATGTATACCAGACTGACATACAATACCCAGCTGACGTATGCAACCTGACGTACCCTACACAACTCACGCATGCCAAACTGATGCACTGTGCACCACTCACATATGCCAACCCAATACACAACTTATGAATGACACTACATTTTAAAATTCACATACCAGGAATCACTAGATCAGTTCCAAAATAGGGTCACTTGTGGGGTGTTTCCACTGTTTAGGCACATCTCAGAGGCTCTCCAAAGGCGACATGACGCACACAGACCACTCCATCAAAGTCTGCATTCCAAAACGTTACTCTTTCCCTTCTGAGCCTTGCCGTGCACCCAAACAGTAGTTTTCCTCAACATATGGGGTATAAGTTTAATCAGAATAAAGTGCACAACAGATTTTGTAGTCAATTTTCTCCTATTACCCTTGCAAGAAAAAAATTGGGCTAAAATAACATTTTTGTTAAAAAAAATTGGATTTTTTTTATTTTCACGACTTAACGTTATAATTTTATGTGAAGCACCTTGGGGTTCAAGATGTTCACAACACATCTAGATAAGATCTTTGGGGACTGGTCTAGTTTCCAAAATGGGGTCACTTGTACGGGGGTTTCCACTGTTTAGCCACATCAGTAGGAACCCTGTTTAGCCACATCAGTAGGTCTCCAAACGCAACATGACAAACACACACCATTCCATCAACATGTGCATTCCAAAATGTCACTTCTTCCCTTCCGAACCTTGCCTTGTGCCCAAACAGCAGTTTTCCTCCACATATGGGGTATCAGCATACTCTGGAGAAATTGGAAAACAGATTTTGGTGTCCATTTTTCCTGTTACCCTTGTAAAAATAAATAAAATGGGGCTAAAATAAAATTTTTTTGCAAAAATGTGAATTTTTTTATTTTCTCAGGTCAACTTTAGAATTTTCTGTGAATCACCTGGGGATTCCGCACATCTAGATGTATTCCTTGAGGGGGGGGGCTAATTTCCAAAATGGAGTCACTTATGGGCGGATTCCACCATTTAGGCACATCAGCAAATCTCCAAACGCGATTCCAGGAATTTTGTATTCAAATAGTCAAACAGTGCTCCTTCTCTTTCAAGCTCTGTCATGCGCCCAAACAGTGGCTTTTCCCCCACATACTAAGAATCTGAGTTCTCAGAAAAAATTACACAACAATTTTTGCCATCCATTTTCTCTTGTTACCCTAGTGAAAATAAAAAAAAATTGAGGCTAAGAAAAATTTTTGTGGAAAAAATTTGATTTTTAGTTTTCATGGCTCTCTGTTATAAATTTCTGTGAAGAACCTGGGGGTTCAAAGTGCTCACCACACATATAGATAAGTTCCTCGAGGGGTCTAGTTTCCAAAATTGGGTCACTTGTGGGGGATTTTCACTATTTAGGCACATCAGGGGCTCTCTAAACGCGACATGGCATCTACTCTTGATTCCAGACAATTTTGCGTTAAAAAAATTCACATGGTGCTCCTTACCTTCCAAGCCCTGCCGAGTGCCCAAACAGTAGTTTTTCCCCACATATAGGCCATCAGCATGATCAGGAGAGATTGCTCAACAAATTTTGGGGTTGATTTTCTCTGGTTACTCTTGTGAAAATAAAAAAATTGGGTCTAAATTAACATATTTGTGAAAAAAAGTTAAATGTTAATTTTTTCTTCCACATTGCTTCAGTTCCTGTGTAGCATATTAATGGGTTAATAAACTTCTTGTGTTTTTGAGCACCCTGAGGGTTGCAGTTTTTAGAATGGTGTCATTTTTGTTTTTATTCTGTCACACAGTGGGGAAAAAAGTATTTAGTCAGCCAGTTGTGCAAGTTCTCCCACTTAAAAAGATGAGAAAGATGAGAGAGGCCTGTAATTGACATCATAGGTAGACCACAACTGTGAGAGTCAAAATGAGAAAACAAATCCAGAAAATCACCTTGTCTGATTTGGCAAGATGAATTTTGCAATTT
This sequence comes from Ranitomeya imitator, assembly GCF_032444005.1. NCBI lineage: Eukaryota > Metazoa > Chordata > Amphibia > Anura > Dendrobatidae > Ranitomeya > Ranitomeya imitator. The sequence continues at coordinate 557,423,998 of NC_091282.1, read as the reverse complement.
ATGGTGGAAAATAAGTATTTGGTCATTAACAAAAGTTCATCTCAATATTTTGTTATATATCCTTTGTTGGCAATGACAGTAGTCAAACGGTTTCTGTAAGTTTTCACAAGGTTGGCACACACTGTTGTGGTATGTTGGCCAATTCCTCCTTGCAGATCTCCTCTAGAGCAGTGATATTTTAGGCCTGTCACTGGGCAACACAGACTTTAATCTCCCTCAAAAAGTTTTCTATGTGGTTGAGATCTGGAGACTAGGCCACTCCTGGACCTTCATATGCTTCTTACGAAGCCACTCCTTTGCTGCCCTGGTGGTGTGTTTGGGATCGTTATCATGCTGAAAGACCCATCCATGTTTCATCTTCATTGCCCTGGTGGTGTGTTTGGGATCGTTATCATGCTGAAAGACCCATCCACGTTTCATCTGCAATGCCCTTGCACTAAAAATCTCATGATACATGGCCTCATTTATTTTTTCATGTACATGGATCAGTCATCCTGGCCCCTTTGCAGAGAAACAGCCCCAATGCATGATGTTGCCAACTGTTGTGAGTTCTGTTTTTGGGCTCCCTCTGGTGGTTACTGATGGTACTTGGTGACTTGTCTTTCCTGGGTCTCTGGGTTCCACCTGTTCCATCAGGATATGGAAGTTTCCTATTTAACCTGGCTTTGCTGGCATTTCCTCGCCGGTTATCAATGTATCCAGTGTGTCTTGTTACCTCTGCTCCCTGCTCCTAGAACCTTCTGGTCAAGCTAAGTTTGGATTTTCCTGTTTTGGTGTTTTGCTTTATTTGGTTTTTAGTCCAGCCTGCAGATATGTGATTCTTTGCTGCTGGTTGCTCTAGTGGGCTGAAATTGCTCCTCATGTACCATGAGTTGGCACATGAGTTTAAGTAATTTCAGGATGGTTTTTTGAAGGATTTTTTGCTGACCGCGCAGTTCACTTTTGTATCCTCTGCTATCTAGCTTTAGCGGGCCTCATTTTGCTGAAACTGTTTTCATACTGCGTATGTGCTTTCCTCTCATTTCACCGTCATTATATGTGGGGGGCTGTTATTTCTGTGGGGTATTTCTCTGGAGGCAAGAGAGGTCTGTGTTTCTTCTAATAGGGGAAGTTAGATCTTCGGCTGGAGCGAGACGTCTAGGATCATCGTAGGCACGTTCCCCGGCTACTTTTATTTGTGTGTTAGGTTCAGGGTCGCGGTCAGCTCAGGTTCCATCGCCCTAGAGCTTGTTTGTATCTGTGCTTGTCCTTTAGTGATCCCCTGCCATTGGGATCATGACAGTATAACCGGCCCACAAAGTGTTAATTGTATTGGCTGAAGTAGGAGGATAAGTAGTCTGAGGAAGTTTTTTTTTTTTTTCTCTTTCCCTCAGAGTTTGCTGCCTAGCCTTATTGCAGCTTGGCTACTTCCTCCTCCTCTTAATCTTTGAATGGCTCTGATCCCAGCTGTTTATCATGGACGTCCAGAGTTTGGCTTCCAGCCTGAATAATCTTGCCGCTAAGGTTCAAAATATACAGGATTTTGTTGTACATGCTCCTATGTCTGAACCTAGAATTCCTGTCCCAGAGTTTTTTTCTGGAGATAGATCTCGTTTTCTGAATTTTAGGAATAATTGCAAGTTGTTTCTTTCTTTGAAATCTCGCTCCTCTGGAGACGCTGCTCAGCAAGTCAAGATTATTATATCTTTCCTGCGGGGTGACCCTCAGGATTGGGCATTTGCATTGGCACCAGGGGACCCTGCGTTGCTTAATGCGGATGCGTTTTTTCTGGCATTGGGTTTGCTCTATGAGGAACCTAACCAAGAGATTCAGGCTGAAAAAGCTTTGTTGGCCCTCTCTCAGGGGCAAAATGAAGCAGAAATTTATTGTCAAAAATTTCGGAAGTGGTCGGTGCTTACTCAGTGGAATGAGTGTGCCCTGGCTGCAAAGTTCAGAGATGGCCTTTCTGAGGCCATTAAAGATGTTATGGTGGGGTTCCCTGCGCCTACTGGTCTGAATGAGTCTATGACTATGGCTATTCAGATTGATCGGCGTTTACGGGAGCGCAAACCTGTGCATCATTTGGTGGTGTCGTCTGAACCGTCACCTGAGATAATGCAATGTGATAGAATTCAGTCCAGAAGTGAACGACAAAATTATAGGCGGAAAAAAAGGTTGTGCTTTTATTGTGGTGATTCAGCTCATGTTATATCAGCATGCTCTAAACGCACAAAAAAGGTTGATAAGTCTGTTGCCATTAGTACTTTACAGTCTAAGTTCATTCTGTCTGTGACTCTGATTTGTTCATTATCATCCATTTCCGTCGATGCCTATGTGGATTCAGGCGCTGCCCTGAGTCTTATGGATTGGTCATTTGCCAATCGCTGTGGGTTTAGTCTGGAGCCTCCGGAAGTCCCTATTCCTTTGAAGGGAATTGACTCTACACCTTTGGCTATGAATAAACCTCAGTACTGGACACAAGTGACCATGCGTATGACTCCTGTTCATCAGGAGGTGATTCGCTTCCTGGTACTGTATAATTTGCATGATGTCCTAGTGCTTGGTCTGCCATGGTTACAAACTCATAATCCAGTCCTTGACTGGAAATCAATGTCTGTGTTAAGCTGGGGTTGTCAGGGGGTTCATGATGATGCACCTCCAATTTCTATCGCTTCATCTACTCCTTCTGAGATTCCTGTGTTTTTGTCTGACTATCGGGATGTTTTTGAGGAGCCTAAGCTCAGTTCGCTTCCTCCTCACAGGGATTGCGATTGTGCTATAAATTTAATTCCAGGCAGTAAATTTCCTAAAGGTCGTTTGTTCAATCTGTCAGTGCCAGAGCATACTGCTATGCGGGATTATGTTAAGGAGTCCTTGGAAAAGGGACATATCCGTCCATCTTTGTCCCCTTTGGGAGCAGGTTTTTTTTTCGTGGCCAAAAAAGATGGTTCCTTGAGGCCTTGTATAGATTATCGTCTTTTGAATAAGATTACCGTAAAATATCAGTATCCTTTGCCATTGTTGACTGATTTGTTTGCTCGCATTAAGGGGGCTAAATGGTTCACTAAGATTGATCTTCGGGGTGCGTATAATCTTATACGAATAAAGCAAGGTGATGAGTGGAAAACCGCATTTAATACGCCTGAGGGCCATTTTGAGTATTTGGTAATGCCTTTTGGACTTTCTAATGCTCCTTCAGTCTTCCAGTCCTTTATGCACGATATTTTCCGTGAATATCTGGATAAATTTATGATTGTGTATTTGGATGATATTTTGTTTTTTTCTGATGACTGGGAGTCTCATGTTCAGCAGGTCAGGAAGGTGTTTCAGGTCCTGCGGGCCAATTCCTTGTTTGTAAAAGGCTCAAAGTGTCTCTTTGGAGTCCAGAAGATTTCTTTCTTGGGGTATATTTTTTCCCCTTCTACTATTGAGATGGATCCCGTCAAGGTTCAGGCTATTTGTGACTGGACGCAGCCTACATCTCTTAAGAGTTTACAGAAGTTCTTGGGCTTTGCTAATTTCTATCGTCGTTTTATAACTAATTTTTCTAGTGTTGTTAAGCCTTTGACGGATTTGACTAAGAAGGGTGCTGATGTTGCTAATTGGTCTCCTGCGGCTGTGGAGGCCTTTCAGGAACTTAAGCGCCGGTTTTCTTCTGCTCCTGTGTTGCGTCAGCCAGATGTTTCGCTCCCTTTTCAGGTTGAGGTTGATGCTTCCGAGATTGGAGCGGGGGCGGTTTTGTCACAGAGAAGCTCCGATGGCTCAGTGATGAAGCCATGCGCGTTTTTTTCTAGAAAGTTTTCGCCGGCTGAGCGGAATTATGATGTTGGTAATCGGGAACTTTTGGCCATGAAGTGGGCATTTGAGGAGTGGCGTCATTGGCTAGAGGGTGCTAGACATCGTGTGGTGGTCTTGACTGATCACAAAAATTTGATTTACCTTGAGTCTGCCAGGCGTCTGAATCCTAGACAGGCTCGTTGGTCACTGTTTTTCTCTCGTTTCAATTTTGTGGTTTCATACCTGCCAGGTTCAAAGAATGTGAAGGCGGATGCTCTTTCTAGGAGTTTTGTGCCTGACTCCCTTGGAAATTCGGAGCCCTCTGGTATCCTTAGGGATGGGGTGATTTTGTCTGCTGTCTCCCCAGACTTGCGACGTGCTTTGCAGGAGTTTCAGGCGGGTAAACCTGATCGTTGTCCGCCTGAGAGACTGTTTGTTCCGGATAATTGAACCAGTAGAGTCATCTCCGAGGTCCATTCTTCTGCGTTGGCAGGTCATCCTGGAATATTTGGTACTAGAGACTTGGTGGCCAGGTCTTTTTGGTGGCCTTCCTTGTCGAGGGATGTGCGTTCTTTTGTGCAGTCTTGTGAGGTTTGTGCTCGGGCTAAGCCTTGCTGTTCTCGGGCCAGTGGATTGTTGTCACCTTTGCCTATCCCGAAGAGGCCTTGGATGCACATTTCCATGGACTTTATTTCGGATCTCCCTGTCTCTCAAAAAATGTCCGTCATCTGGGTTGTGTGTGATCGCTTTTCTAAAATGGTTCATCTGGTACCCTTGCCTAAGTTGCCTTCTTCCTCTGAGTTGGTCCCTCTGTTTTTTCAGAATGTGGTTCGTTTGCATGGGATTCCTGAGAACATCGTTTCTGACAGGGGATCCCAGTTTGTGTCTAGATTTTGGCGGACGTTCTGTGCTAAGATGGGCATTGATTTGTCCTTTTCGTCTGCATTCCATCCTCAGACGAATGGCCAGACTGAACGAACTAATCAGACCTTGGAAACTTATTTAAGGTGTTTTGTTTCTGCTGATCAGGATGACTGGGTTACCTTTTTGCCTCTGGCCGAGTTTGCCCTTAATAATCGGGCTAGTTCTGCTACCTTGGTTTCTCCTTTCTTTTGTAATTCGGGGTTTCATCCTCGTTTTTCCTCTGGTCAGGTGGAACCTTCTGATTGTCCTGGAGTGGACATGGTGGTGGATAGGTTGCATCGGATTTGGAGTCATGTGGTGGACGATTTGAAGTTGTCCCAGGAGAAGGCTCAGCAGTTTGCTAATCGCCGTCGCCGCGTGGGTCCTCGACTTCTTGTTGGGGACTTGGTGTGGTTGTCTTCTCGTTTTGTTCCTATGAAGGTCTCTTCTCCTAAGTTCAAGCCTCGGTTCATCGGTCCCTATAGGATCTTGGAAATTCTTAACCCTGTGTCGTTTCGTTTGGATCTCCCGGCATCGTTTGCTATTCATAATGTGTTCCATCGGTCGTTGTTGCGGAAGTATGAGGTACCTGTTGTTCCTTCGATTGAGCCTCCTGCTCCGGTGCTGGTGGAGGGAGAATTGGAGTATGTTGTGGAGAAGATCTTGGATTCTCGTGTTTCCAGACGGAAACTCCAGTATTTGGTCAAGCAAGTGGAAGGGTTATGGTCAGGAGGATAATTCTTGGGTGGTTGCCTCGGATGTTCATGCTGATGATTTGGTTCGCGCTTTTCATAGGGCTCATCCTGGTTGCCCTGGTGGTTCTCGTGAGGGTTCGGTGACCCCTCCTCAGGGGGGGGTACTGTTGTGAGTTCTGTTTTTGGGCTCCCTCTGGTGGTTACTGATGGTACTGGGTGACTTGTCTTTCCTGGGTCTCTGGGTTCCACCTGTTCCATCAGGATATGGGACTTTCCTATTTAACCTGGCTTTGCTGGCATTTCCTCGCCGGTTATCAATGTATCCAGTGTGTCTTGTTACCTCTGCTCCCTGCTCCTAGAACCTTCTGGTCAAGCTAAGTTTGGATTTTCCTGTTTTGGTGTTTTGCTTTATTTGGTTTTTAGTCCAGCCTGCAGATATGTGATTCTTTGCTGCTGGTTGCTCTAGTGGGCTGAAATTGCTCCTCATGTACCATGAGTTGGCACATGAGTTTAAGTAATTTCAGGATGGTTTTTTGAAGGGTTTTTTGCTGACCGCGCAGTTCACTTTTGTATCCTCTGCTATCTAGCTTTAGCGGGCCTCATTTTGCTGAAACTGTTTTCATACTGCGTATGTGCTTTCCTCTCATTTCACCGTCATTATATGTGGGGGGCTGCTATTTCTGTGGGGTATTTCTCTGGAGGCAAGAGAGGTCTGTGTTTCTTCTAATAGGGGAAGTTAGATCTTCGGCTGGAGCGAGACGTCTAGGATCATCGTAGGCACGTTCCCCGGCTACTTTTATTTGTGTGTTAGGTTCAGGGTCGCGGTCAGCTCAGGTTCCATCGCCCTAGAGCTTGTTTGTATCTGTGCTTGTCCTTTAGTGATCCCCTGCCATTGGGATCATGACAGCCAACCCCATGCTTCTCAGTAGGTATGGTGTTCTTTGGATGCAACTCAGCAATTTGTCTCCTCCAAACACAACGAATTTTGTTTCTACCAAACAGTTCTACTTTGTTTTCATCAGACCATATGACATTCTCCCAATACTCTTCTGGATAGTCCAAATGCTCTTTAACAAACTTCAGACAGGCCAAGAACATGTACTGGTTTAAGCAGGGGGACACGTCTGGCATTGCAGGATCTGATTCCCTGGCAGCGTAGTGTGTTACTGATGGTAGCCTTTGTTCCGGTGGTCCCAGCTATGCAGGCCAATCACAAGGTCTCCTGTGTGGTTCTGGGATTTTTGCTCACCGTTCTTGTGATCATTTTCACCCCACGGGGTGAGATCTTGCCCCAGATAGAATTAGATTATCAGTGGTCTTGTATGTCTTCTATTTTCTTATTATTGCTCCCACAGTTGATTTCATCACACCAAGCGGCTTGCCTATTGCAGATTCAGTCTTCTCTGCCTGGTTGCAGGGCTACAATTTTGTTTCTGGTGTACTTCGACAGCTCTTTGGTCTTCACTAGGGTTGAGCGACTTTTAGTTTTTTAGGGTCGAGTCGGGTTTCGCGAAACCCGACTATCTCAAAAGTTGAGGCGAGTGAAATCAGCCAATTATCGCGAAAAGTCGGGGATCGACCGAAACACGAAACCCAATGCAAGTCAATGGGGGAGCATAGTCGGCAGTGAGTGGAGGCCAGGAAAACACCTACAGTGCCCATTTTAATGGCAAAAACATCCATTCTTGTTACTGAAGCTTGTCAATCTTAATTTTCCTTATAGTAATAGTAAGGCATTGGAAATTGGGGGTAATCTGGCTAAAGTTGTGGGGGGTAGGGCTGGTTCAAGTATTTAGTGGGCCCAGGAAATCTGGACCACGTCACGGCAGTGGAGCAGGGAGAGGTAAGTATTTAAACTTTGCAAGTGCTGTGATCCTGAGCAAGCAGGGGGGGCTCACTCGTTGGCATTGGCACTGGCACAGGGCCCCTCAAAGTACAGCGGTGTGTTTGCACGGCGGGGGCGCCTCCCACCGGCAGCGACACTTTTGCGTACTATGAGGGGCTCTGTGCCAGTGACGTCGCCAACGAGTATTCCCCCCCACCTGATGAAGGAACCTGCACTTTCATCTGCACCTTCCTCTTTGTCCCCGTGTAAGGTGGTATGGTATGCGGGAAGGGGAACCTGACTTTCAGCAGGGTCATATTCTGGCTGTGTAGCGTGCACGGGGAATGTAGCGTTCTGGGTCAATGTACCAGCAGACTCATCTATCACTGGCTGGGCAATGGGCAGGATGAGGAGGAAACACAGATATAGACCCAAATAATAAAGTGGGCTAAATGCAATTTAAAATTGGTAACAGGACTAACCAGGGGGCATTGCTTTGTTCAGTGGAGTACAACTGTAATTAGACACAGTGAGTAGGCCCAAATCAGTAAGTAGGCTAAATGCAGTTCAAAATTGGAAACAGAAGTAAACAGGCGGCACTGGTTTGTTCAGTGTAGGAGAACATCAAGGAGCCGCAGACACCGTTAGCAGGGCCAACAAAACAAGTAGGCCAAATGCAGTGTTATATTAAAAACAATTTAACGAGAGCCTGAAGATAGAAGCTAGGGAAAGGCAACCTGGAGAACACCTTGGAGCAGAAGACACCGTTTGTAGAACCCAGACCCAACCTGTAGGCCTAATGCAGTGTGGTTTCAACAACTACTTAACGAGAGCTTCAAGATAGAAGCTAGGGAGAGGCAACCTGGAGAACACCTTGGAGCGGCAGACACCGTCTCTACATCCCAGACCCAACTTGTAGGCCTAATGCAGTATTGTTTCAACAACTACTTAATGAGAGCTTGAAGATAGAAGCTAGGGAGAGGCAACCTGGAGAACACCTTGGAGCAGAAGACACCGTTTGTAGAACCCAGACCCAACCTGTAGGCCTAATGCAGTGTGGTTTCAACAACTACTTAACGAGAGCTTCAAGATAGAAGCTAGGGAGAGGCAACCTGGAGAACACCTTGGAGCGGCAGACACCGTCTCTACATCCCAGACCCAACTTGTAGGCCTAATGCAGTATTGTTTCAACAACTACTTAACGAGAGCCTGAAAATGGAATTTCGGGACAGGAATCCAGGAGAACAGCACGGAGCGGCATACACCGTTAGTAGGCCCCAACCAAACTAGTAGCCCCACTGCAGTTGTTTGATTAAAAAACTATTTAACAAGAGCCTGAAGATTGAAGCTCAGGAAAGGCAACCAGGAGAACACCTTGGAGCAGCAGACACCATTAGTGGGCCCAAACCAAACTAGTAGCCCCACTGCAGTTGTTCGATTAAAAAACTATTTAACAAGAGCCTGAAGATTGAAGCTCAGGAAAGGCAACCAGGAGAACACCTTGGAGCGGCAGACACTGTTAGTAGGCCCCAACCAAACTAGTAGCCCCACTGCAGTTGTTCGATTAAAAAACTATTTAACAAGAGCCTGAAGATTGAAGCTCAGGAAAGGCAACCAGGAGAACACCTTGGAGCGGCAGACACTGTCTCTACAACCCAGACCCAACTTGTAGGCCTAATGCAGTGTTGTTTCAACAACTACTTAACAAGAGCTTAAAGATAGAAGCGAGAGAGAGGCAACAGAGAGACACCTTGGAGCGGAAGACTCAGTTTGTAGACCACAACAAAACTTGTGGCCCAATTCAGTTTTATAATTCTGACAAGCTGAAAATCAGCCTTTTTTTTTTTTTTTAAGAGGAGGACAGCTGTATTAAGTGGCACAGACAGACACTGCTAGTAGGCCTTACACCACAAAGTAGGCTCACTGCAGGTTGAAAAAAAGTTACATGGGTACACAGTTGGCATTGTTGTGCTCAGCGGAGGACAAATGGAAGGTGGGACCGCAGACAGACTTAGTAGGCCTAAAATTTTAAAAAATAGGCTCAAAGCAGTTTGAATTATCTTGCAGGGGTACACAGGCAGCATTGGTGTGGTCAGCGGAGGACAATTGGAAGGAGGGACCGCAGACAGACTTAGTAGGCCTAAAATATATAAAAATTAGGCTCAATGCAGTTTGAATTATCTTGCAGGGGTACACAGGCAGCATTGGTGTGGTCAGCGGAGGACGATTGGAAGGAGTGTTTGACACAGTTAGTACTCCCAAAAAATAAATAGATGTTAATGTCTCGCAAAACAACAAAACCAAAAAACAAAAGGGTGGCATACTTAGGTACAGGGGTGGGCTCCTCTGCTGAGTTTCAGACATAGTAATTTGGCGCTAAGTATTTACTGGTGTCAATATAGGACACTGACCCTGACTATTTTAACTAGCATCTTACATGTCAACAAATTGGTGTTGTCAATGCCAGGCATTGAAGGATGTCAGCGCATAGACTAAACATTGGTGGAGCTGTGAGAGACACTTTATTGTATTATGAGGGACCCAGTGGCAGTGCCGTCGACCAAAAGCGGGCACACCCACCTCTTCAGACAAACGGCACTCTCATGGGTGCTTGCGCCAAGTGGCGAGACCACGGCCCCGTGGGGGGAGTTAGCCCATTTAGGGAGGTGTAAACATGTCATATGCTGGACAAACAGCTGCTGCAAATTAAGAGATTGGAACAGTCAGTAAGACCAGTCCACAAGCAAGACCTTTTTATAGGAAAGCTAGGTGTCAGCTGGGAAAGGTAGGGCAAAATAATTCGAAATCCATGAGTGGTTCATTTTAATGAAGGTTAGATCATCAACATTTTGGGTAGCCAGACGAGTCCTTTTTTCGGTCAATATTGAACCAGCAGCACTGAATACTCTTTCTGATAGCACACTAGCTGCTGGGCAAGCAAGCTCCTGCAACGCATATTCTGCCAATTCAGGCCAGGTGTCTATTTTGGATGCCCAGTAATCAAATGGGAATGACGGTTGAGGGAGAACATCGATAAGGGATGAAAAATAGTTAGTAACCATACTGGACAAATGTTGTCTCCTGTCACTTTGAATTGATGCTGCAGTACCTGTCCTGTCTGCAGTCATTGCGAAATCACTCCACAACCTGGTCAGAAAACCCCTCTGTCCAAAGCCACTTCTGATTTGTGCACATCTAACACCTCTGCCCTGTTGCCCCCTGCAGCTCGTGTGAGAACCATCACCGGTGCTGTGTGCTGGGAATGCCTGAATCAAACGGTCTACCAGAGTTGCTTGTTTGGTTGCTAATATTTGTTCGAGGTTCTCATGTGGCATGATATTTTGCAATTTGCCTTTATAGCGAGGATCAAGGAGGCAGGCCAACCAGTAATCATCATCGGTCATCATTTTAATAATGCGTGGGTCCCTTTTGAGGATACGTAAGGCATAATCCGCCATGTGGGCCAAAGTTTCAGTTGTCAAATCTGCGGTTGTGTTGGGTTGAGGGGCAGTTTCAGGCAAATCTACGTCACTTGTCTCCCTCAAAAAACCTGAACCCGGCCTTGCAACGCCACTAGTTTCTATTGGCCCCTGGAGAAGCTTCCTCATTCAAAAAATACTCATCCCCATCATCCTCCTCGTCCTCCTCCTCTTTGCCCGCTACCTCATCCTGTAGATTGCCCTGACCAGACAATGGCTGACTGTCATCAAGGCTATCCTCTTCCTCGGCTGCAGACGCCTTTATGTGCGTCAAACTTTGCATCAGCAGACGCATTAGGGGGATGCTCATGCTTATTTACATAGTTACATAGTTACATAGTTATTAAGGTTGAAGGAAGACTATAAGTCCATCTAGTTCAACCCATAGCCTAACCTAACATGCCCTAACATGTTGATCCAGAGGAAGGCAAAAAAAACCATGTGGCAAAGAGTAAGCTCCACATTGGGGAAAAAAATTCCTTCCCGACTCCACATACGGCAATCAGACTACTGTTAGGGCTAGCGGAACGCACCGAGTAGAAATAGATATTTATTATAAATGGTGCGTTCGCAGCCCGGGGTCCACCGTGCAGGGAGAACCTGCTGCTAGTGAATGGTGGCACTGTTTGGCGGTATAGACTAGCTCTGTTACCTAACAGAGCAGCCGCGAGAGGAAAGCACTGCGCCCTGTTAGCCTCACAGGAGCACAAGCTTACTGCCAAGCTGTTAGCAGTCTGTGGTTATACAACATGCAATCTCCTCACCGGAGAAGCCGGTATTCTAGGGGCTTATTTCAGCCGGGTCCCTGAACACTCTCATACAATCTCCTCACCGGAGGTGCCGGTATTCTAGGGGCTTATTTCAGCCGGGTCCCTGAACACACTTATGCATAACCACACTGGCGCAAAGCACATATGACTTGATACTAGCGCATGGCCGTGCGGCCATGCGAGCCTTAAATAGTTGCAGCATGTTTAGGACCTTACAAAGAAGGACCAATGGAGTGCTGCAGCACCTGAGCATGTGACCCTGGATCTCCACTGAGAGATCTCGCCCTGGGCATGCTCAGAGTGCAAAGCAGGATTTAGTCCTAGCAGCTACAAGGACCTTAGCTGCAGTGTCTGATCATGTGACCCTCGATCTCCACTGAGAGATCTTACTCAGGGCATGCTCAGAATGTGAAAAGCAGGACTTAGCCCCAGAAGCGTCCGCTCGCTGCTGCCCAGCACTGACTTCAATGGGAGAAGCAGGAAATGCAGCAGTAACTCTTAGCACAGAGTCAGACTGAGCGAGACGCTGGGATCGACGTCTCCGCTGAGCAGGCTCCACTGCGGCAGGAGAAGAATGGGAGACCGCAGCGGAGATGGCCTGAGATTCCCCCTGTGCAGAGGCAGGAACTCGACCCATAACATTACCCCCCTCCTAGGGCCCCCCCCTCCTTGGACCTCGCTACGTTCGAAGGCAGCAATGAGCTGCGGAGCCCGAATGTGCTCAGCAGGCTCCCAGGACCTATCCTCAGGGCCGTAACCCTTCCAGTCCACCAAATAAAATTTTTTGCCACGTACCACCTTGCACCCCAAAATAGCGTTTACCTCGTAATCGTCCGTAGACGAACCCGATGTCCCAGCAGATGACTCGGAAAACCGGGACATATACACGGGTTTCAAGAGGGACACATGAAAGGTGTCGGTGATACCCAGGCGTGGCGGAAGGGCCAAACGATAGACCACAGGATTAACCTGTTCGAGGACCTTGAATGGACCCAAGTAGCGAGGAGCAAACTTAGTGGACTCAACTCGCAGCCTGATGTTACGGGCGGAGAGCCACACCAAGTCGCCAGGAGCAAAGGTCGGAGCGGGGCGCCGATGTGCATCGGCGGAGGACCTCATTCTCTCCTTGGAGGCCCGAATGGCATCCTGAGTGCGGTCCCAAATATCCCGTGCCTCCACAGCCCAGTCTGCCACCCTGAAGTTGGCGGAAGACACGGGCATAGGCACAGGTACCCGCGGAAGCTGACCATAGTTGAGGAGGAATGGCGTTTGTCCAGTGGAGTCAGCTACAGCATTGTTCAGTGCAAACTCTGCCCATGATAGCAAGGATGTCCAGTCATCCTGCCTGGCTGAAACAAAATGTCGCAGGTATGTGACCAAGGTCTGGTTGGCCCTCTCTACCAACCCATTCGTCTCGGGATGATATGCGGAAGAGAGATTCAACTCAATGCTGAGAAGACGACAAAGCTCTCTCCAGAACCGAGACGCAAACTGGGGACCCCGGTCACTGACAATTTTGTCTGGCATACCATGTAGGCGGAAGATGTGTTTTATGAACAATGCTGCCAAGGCCCGTGCAGAAGGTAACCGTGGTAGCGGCACCAAATGCACCATTTTTGAGAAATGATCGGTGATGACCCAAATGATGGTACAGCCGCGAGACTTGGGTAAACCCACAACAAAGTCCATCCCGACCATCTCCCAGGGCCTATCTGCCACCGGCAAGGGATAGAGTAACCCAGCTGGCCTTTGACGAGGAGATTTATTTTTGGCGCAGGAGACACACGCTTGAATATAATCTCTGACATCCCGGACCATATGTGGCCACCAGTACGTCCTCGCCAGTAGCTCAGATGTCCTCTTTGTCCCAAAGTGTCCACCCACCCTGGACGAATGAGCCCAAGAGAGAACCTCCGGTCTCAAATTAATGGGCACAAAAGTCTTGCCGGGAGGCAAAGACTCAAGCAAAACCGGCGCTACGGTCCTCATGCTCTATGAAGGGACAATAAGCCGAGGCTCCCCCTCCTCCTCCTCAAATGACACAACAGAGCGAGAGAGAGCGTCTGCACGAATGTTCTTCTCCCCAGCGAGATAATGAAGGGTGAAGTGGAACCGGGAGAAGAACAAGGACCATCTGGCCTGGCGAGAATTTAGCCGCTGGGCTGTTTGCAGGTATAACAAGTTTTTGTGGTCCGTGAAGACCTGAAAGGGAAAACGAGCTCCCTCCAAGAGATGTCTCCACTCCGAGAAAGCCAGCTTCATCGCTAGCAACTCCCTGTCCCCAATGGAATAATTCCTCTCCGCAGGTGTGAAGGTCTTGGAGAAGAAGAAGCACGGATGCTTCCGACCTTGAGCATCCTTTTGGAAGAGGACTGCTCCTGCACCAACGGAAGAGGCATCCACCTCCATTATGAACGGCTTATCAACATCGGGACGATGCAAGATGGGAGCGCTAGCAAAACGGGATTTAATAGAAGAAAAGGCCCTGGAGACCTCTTCAGACCACAATTTGGGATTCGCTCCCTTCTTGGTGAGGGCTACCAAGGGAGCTACCAAAGTTGAGAAGTGGGGAATGAACTGGCGGTAATAATTAATGAACCCCATAAAGCGCTGCACCGCTTTAAGAGAATGGGGTTCTTGCCAGTCCATCACAGCCTGTAGTTTGGCAGGATCCATAGCCAATCCCTGGGCGGAGATGATATAGCCCAGGAAAGGTAAAGACTCCTGCTCAAACATACACTTCTCCAACTTTGCGTAGAGAGAATTTGCCCGTAAGAGGTCGAAGACTCTGCCAACATCTCTCCGGTGGGAGTCAATATCTGGAGAAAAGATGAGAATATCATCCAGATAGACTACGACCGAGGTGGAAAGCATATCCCGGAAGATGTCATTGACAAAGTCTTGGAAAACGGCTGGGGCATTACAGAGCCCGAAGGGCATCACCAGATACTCATAGTGCCCATCTCTGGTGTTAAACGCCGTCTTCCATTCGTCCCCCTCACGGATGCGAATCAGGTTATAAGCACCCCGCAGACCCAATTTGGTAAATACCTTAGCTCCCCTTAGCCTATCAAAAAGCTCAGAAATCAGGGGCAGCGGATACTTATTTTTAACGGTGATGGCGTTAAGACCCCTGTAATCTATGCAAGGACGTAATTCTCCATTCTTCTTCTGCACGAAGAAGAACCCTGCCCCTGCTGGTGACACTGACTTCCTAATGAACCCTCTTGCCAAATTCTCTTGGATGTATTGGGACATGGCCTCCGTTTCCGGAAGAGAGAGGGGATAGACACGTCCCCGAGGAGGTTCTGCTCCAGGCAAAAGATCTATAGGACAGTCATAGGGGCGGTGAGGTGGAAGGGTCTCCGCAGCCTTTTTGGAGAAGACGTCTGCATAGGACCAATAGTATTTGGGGAGAGAAGAGAGATCTGCGGGTATCTCAGTGGTGGAAACCTGAACGCACTCTTTCACACATCTGCCCTTACAGGATTCACTCCAACCCAATATCCTCCCAGAGGACCACTCAATATGTGGGGAGTGGAAACGGAGCCAGGGTATTCCCAGCAGAATCTCATCCATTCCCTCGGGAAGGACAAGAAGGGAAACTATCTCCTGGTGGGATGGGGACATAGCTAACGTGAAAGGGACAGTCTGGTGTGTGATCTGAGATGGAAGTGTTGACCCGTTCACTACTCTGACAGTCACCGGTTTGGCGAGCATCACCAGAGGTATTGCATGGCGCAGAGCAAAAGCCGAGGACATGAAATTCCCCTCAGCTCCGGAGTCCACACAAAGCTCGACTGTCAGAGAGTGAGAGCCTAATATGATTGTCCCCTTGAAGGACAGCTTGGAGGAAAAAGCTGCTGTGTCTAGAGAACCTCCTCCAAGGGTCACTAGACACGGTCGTTTACCCAACCGCCGTGGACATTTATTGGCATAATGTCCCTCTTGTTGGCAATTTCTGCAAACCACGGGTACTCGAGCGGTCCGAGACTTAGGTCCCGCTCGAGAGACCTCCATGGCCTCCTGGGAGTCGGACGCCTGAACGGAAGATTCTAGAGGTCTGGCAAAGGTGGGAGCCAGCCGAAACCTTTGCCTACACTGGGCCCGCTCCAACCTCCGCTCGTTAAAACGGAGGTCGATGCGGGTAGATAGAGAAATAAGCTCCTCCAGTGTGGCGGGAATCTCCCTGGTGGCCAAGGCGTCCTTCACATGGTCTGCCAGTCCTCTCCAGAACACCGGAATAAGGACTTTATCCGGCCACTCCAGCTCTGAGACCAGAGTCCAGAATTGAACGGCGAACTGGCTGACCATGGATGAACCCTGGGTTGTAGCCAACAATTGGAGCGCGGCATCGTGGGTGACACGAGGTCCCAAAAAGACCTGTTTCAGAGCGTCCAAGAAGAGAGGAGCACTCTGTACCACACGATCATTGCGCTCCCATAGCGGCGTTGCCCACTCCAACGCCCTGCCCGATAAAAGGGATAAAATAAATCCCACTTTCGCCCGTTCCGTAGGAAAACGTGCAGCCAAAAGCTCAAGATGTATGGAGCACTGACTCACGAATCCCCGACATTGTTTACTGTCACCAGCAAACTTGTCTGGAAGCGGGAGACAGGATAAAGTCGGAGCAGGGGTGGCAGAGGACAAACTGGCTGCAGCTACACTTGCAGCCTGAACAGCGACTGCGGTAACATCCACAGCTGAGGTTGTGCGCTCGAGAGCCGCCAACCTACCCTCCAGCTGCTGGATGAACCGCTGTAAATGCTGACCGTCTGCCATTTACCAGCCAGACCCTGGCGCTAGTATACTGTTAGGGCTAGCGGAACGCTCCGAGTAGAAATAGATATTTATTATAAATGGTGCGTTCGCAGCCCGGGGTCCACCGTGCAGGGAGAACCTGCTGCTAGTGAATGGTGGCACTGTTTGGTGGTATAGACTAGCTCTGTTACCTAACAGAGCAGCCGCGAGAGGAAAGCACTGCGCCCTGTTAGCCTCACAGGAGCACAAGCTTACTGCCAAGCTGATAGTAGTCTGTGGTTATACAACATGCAATCTCCTCACCGGAGAAGCCGGTATTCTAGGGGCTTATTTCAGCCGGGTCCCTGAACACTCTCATACAATCTCCTCACCGGAGGTGCCGGTATTCTAGGGGCTTATTTCAGCCGGGTCCCTGAACACACTTATGCATAACCACACTGGCGCAAAGCACATATGACTTGATACTAGCGCATGGCCGTGCGGCCATGCGAGCCTTAAATAGTTGCAGCATGTTTAGGACCTTACAAAGAAGGACCAATGGAGTGCTGCAGCACCTGAGCATGTGACCCTGGATCTCCACTGAGAGATCTCGCCCTGGGCATGCTCAGAGTGCAAAGCAGGATTTAGTCCTAGCAGCTACAAGGACCTTAGCTGCAGTGTCTGATCATGTGACCCTCGATCTCCAGTGAGAGATCTTACTCAGGGCATGCTCAGAATGTGAAAAGCAGGACTTAGCCCCAGAAGCGTCCGCTCGCTGCTGCCCAGCACTGACTTCAATGGGAGAAGCAGGAAACGCAGCAGTAACTCTTAGCACAGAGTCAGACTGAGCGAGATGCTGGGATCGACGTCTCCGCTGAGCAGGCTCCACTGCGGCAGAAGAAGAATGGGAGACCGCAGCGGAGATGGCCTGAGATTCCCCCTGTGCAGAGGCAGGAACTCGACCCATAACAACTAGTTCCCTGGATCAACGCCCTATCAAGGAATCTAGTGTATATACCCTGTAACATTATACTTTTCCAGAAAGGTATCCAGTCCCCTCTTATATTTAAGTAATGAATCACTCATTACAACATCATACGGCAGAGAGTTCCATAGTCTCACTGCTCTTACAGTAAAGAATCCGCGACTGTTAATATGCTTAAACCTTTTTTCCTCCAAACGCAGAGGATGCCCCCTTGTCCCTGTTTCAGGTCTATGATTAAAAAGATCATCAGAAAGGTCTTTGTACTGTCCCCTCATAAATTTTACATTAAAATAAGATCACCCCTTAGTCTTCGTTTTTCCAAACTAAATAGCCCCAAGTGTAATAACCTATCTTGGTATTGCAGACCCCCCAGTCCTCTAATAACCTTGGTCGCTCTTCTCTGCACCCGCTCTAGTTCAGCTATGTCTTTCTTATACACCGGAGACCAGAACTGTGCACAGTATTCTAAGTGTGGTCGAACTAGTGACTTGTATAGAGGTAAAATTATGTTCTCCTCATGAGCATCTATGCCTCTTTTAATGCATCCCATTATTTTATTTGCCTTTGTAGCAGCTGCCTGACACTGGCCACTGAATATGAGTTTGTCATCCACCCATACACCCAGGTCTTTTTCATTGACGGTTTTGCCCAGAGTTTTAGAATTAAGCACATAATTATACATCTTATTACTTCTACCCAAGTGCATGACCTTACATTTATCCCCATTAAAGCTAATTTGCCATTTATCAGCCCAAGCTTCTAGTTTACATAAATCATCCTGTAATATAAAATTGTCCTCCTCTGTATTAATTACCCTGCAGAGTTTAGTGTCATCTGCAAATATTGAAATTCTACTCTGAATGCCTCCTACAAGGTCATTAATAAATATGTTAAAAAGAAGAGGGCCCAATACTGACCCCTGTGGTACCACACTGCTAACCGCTACCCAGTCCGAGTGTGCTCCATTAATAACCACCCTTTGTTTCCTATCCCTGAGCCAGCTCTCAACCCACTTACACATATTTTCCCCTATCCCCATTATTCTCATTTTATGTATCAACCTTTTGTGTGGCACCATATCAAAAGCTTTTGAAAAGTCCATATACACTACGTCCACTGTGTTTCCTTTGTCCAGTCCGGAACTTACCTCTTCATAGAAGCTGATCAGATTAGTCTGACATGAACGGTCCCTAGTAAACCCGTGCTGATACTGGGTCATGAGGTTATTCCTCTTCAGATACTCCAGTAAAGCATCCCTTAGAATTCCCTCCAGGATTTTACCCACAGTAGAGGTTAAGCTTACTGGCCTATAATTACCGAGTTAAGTTTTTGTCCCCTTTTTGAATATTGGCACCACATTTGCTATACGCCAGTCCTGTGGTACAGACCCTGTTATTATGGAGTCTCTAAAGATTAAAAATAATGGTCTATCAATGACTGTACTTAATTCCTGCAGTACTCGAGGGTGTATCCCATCCAGGCCCGGAGATTTGTCAATTTTAGTGATTTTTAGACGCCGCCGCACTTCCTGCTGGGTTAAGCCGGTGACATTTAATTGGGAATTTTTATCACTAGTCATTTTGTCTGCAATGGGATTTTCTTGTGTAAATACTGATGAAAAAAAGTCATTTAGCATATTGGCTTTTTCCTCATCCTCATCCACCATTTCACCCAGACTATTTTTAAGGGGGCCAACACTATCATTTTTTAGTTTCTTACTATTTATGTAGTTAAAGAATATTTTAGGATTATTTTTACTCTCTCTGGCAATGAGTCTCTCTGTCTCAATCTTTGCTGCCTTAATTTGCTTTTTACAGAATTTATTTAATTTTTTGTATTTATTTAATGCCTCATCACTACCTACTTCCTTTAATTCTCGAAATACTTATTGCGCTCCTTACAGCTCTATTTAGCCATATTGGTTTCCTCCTATTTCTAGTATGTTTATTCCCATACGGTATATACTGTGCACAGGTCCTATCCAGGATGCTAATAAACGTCTCCCATTTTCTTTGTGTATTTTTATGTCTCAGTATATCGTCCCAGCTAATTGCACCAAGATCCTCTCTCATCCGTTGGAAATTTGCCCTCCTGAAATTTAGTGTCCTTTTAAGCCCTCTACTACAAATCTTATTATGGCGTTGTCTGCACTAACTAGCCGTGTGCATTCCTCAAAACACTGAAGGACTTGACACATGTCTTGTATCTTCGACCACTGCACACCTGACAACTCCATGTCTGCCATCCAACTGCCTGCCCGTGTATGTGTATCCTCCCACAAATACATAACAGCACGCCTCTGTTCGCACAGTCTCTGAAGCATGTGCAATGTGGAGTTCCACCTTGTTGCAAAGTCGATGATTAGGCGATGCTGGGGAAGGTTCAAAGACTGCTGATGGTTCTGCATACGGCTGGAGTGTATGGGTGAACGGCGGATATGCGTGCAAAGTCTGCGCACTTTGAGGAGCAGGTCGGGTAACCCCGGATAACTTTTCAGGAAGCACTGCACCACCAGGTTTAAGGTGTGAGCCAGGCAAGGAATGTGTTTCAGTTGGGAAAGGGCTATGGCAGCCATAAAATTCCTTCCGTTATCACTCACTACCTAGCCTGCCTCAAGATGTACAGTGCCCAGCCATGACTGAGTTTCTTTCTGCAAGAACTCGGACAGAACTTCCGCGGTGTGTCTGTTGTCGCCCAAACACTTCATTGCCAATACAGCCTGCTGACGCTTGCCACTAGCTGTCCCATAATGGGACACCTCGTGTGCAACAGTGGCAGCTGCGGATGGAGTGATTGTGCGACTGCGGTCTCTGGACGAGCTCTCGCTTCTGCAGGAGGACGAGGAGGAGGAGGAGGGGGGGCGACCGCCTACAGCCAACTGTTTCCTAGACCGTGGGCTAGGCAGAACTGTCCCAATATTGCTGTCCCCTGTGGACCCTGCATCCACCACATTAACCCAGTGTGCCGTGATGGACACGTAATGTCCCTGGCCATGCCTACTGGTCCATGCATCTGTTGTCAGGTGCACATTTGTACTCACAGATTGCCTGAATGCATGGACGATGCAGTCTTTTACGTGCTGGTGGAGGGCTGGGATGGCTTTTCTCGAAAATAAGTGTCGACTGGGTAGCTCGTAGCGTGGTACAGCGTAGTCCATCAGGGCTGACTGCTTTGGCCTGGCGATGAAACCTGCACATTTACTGCAGGTGGTGCGGGAAATGGTGGGCTTACAGTGAAGATCGGGATGTTGCGTTGCTGATTAGCTTCATTGGCCGAGGGTGCTACAACTTTAAGGGACGTTTGGTAGTTAGTCCAGGCTTGCAAATGCATGGTGGTTAAATGTCTATGCATGCAACTTGTATTTAGACTTTTAAGATTCTGACCTCTGCTTAAGGTAGTTGAACATTTTTGACAGATGACTTTGCGTTGATCATTTGGATGTTGTTTAAAAAAATGCCAGACTGCACTCTTTCTACTATTGGATACCTTTTCAGGCATTGCAGACTGAGCTTCTTTAACCGGATGGCCACGCTGTCCTACAACTGGTTTTGGTTTTGCCACGCGTTGTTGGCCCGATACGGGCCCGGCTGATGAAACCTGTTGCGATGTTGATGCCTGCTGCGGCTCCTCCTCCTCCGCTTCAGAGCTACTGCCGCCTGCACCCTGTTCCCCCAATGGCTGCCAATCGGGGTCAACAACTGGGTCATCTATGACCTCCTCTTCTATCTCGTGTGCAACTTCGTCTGTGTCACCGTGTAAGCCTGTGGTATAGCGTTCCTGACGGGGCACCATAGTCTCATCAGGGTCTGATTCTGGATCAGTACACTGCGAGGGCAATGTTCTGCTCTGAGTCAAAGGAACAGCATAGTAATCTGGCTGTGGCTGTGCATCTGTGCACTCCATGTCCGATTCAACTTGTAATGGGCATGGCCTGTTAACTGTTTCACTTTCTAACCCAAGAACGGTATGTGTAAAGAGCTCCATGGAGTAACCCATTGTGTCGCCTGACGCATCCTTCTCTGTTGTTCTTGGTGAAGAAGACAAGGAAGCGACTTGTCCCTGACCGTGAACATCCACTAACGACGCGCTGCTTTTACATTTAGCAGTTTCAGAAGAGGAGGCGAAAGAGCTAGAGGCTGAGTCAGCAAGGAAAGCCAAAACTTGTTCTTGCTGCTCCGGCTTTAAAAGCGGTTTTCCTACTCCCAGAAAAGGTAGCGTTCGAGGCCTTGTGTAGCCAGACGATGAAGCTGGCTCAAGAACCCGAGACTTAGGTGCTATATTGCTTTTCCCATGACCACCTGATGCTCCACCACCACTACCATCATTACCAGCTGGCAATGACCGCCCACGGCCACGACCTCTTCCACAAGACTTCCTCATTGTTTGAAAAATGTAACCCAACTAATGGTATTTGTTACTGTAAAACCAGTTACAAGGTGAACTCAAACTTCTGTTGGATTTATATATCCCTTTATAGGTGGGTGAGACTGCAGGGAAAATCAGGCCCAATGTATAACAGTACACAGCTTCAGTGGCAGACAGATATGCCACTAACAGGACTGACGCTGATGCAGACACTACCAATAAAAAATCTCCCCCTTTTTGTTTTTTCTGGGAGAATATTGAAGAAATGTGGCCCACTCTTATACAGTATATGTTCTGTGGCACAAAATTAGAGACAGATGCCACACACAGCACTGGCAATGAGGCAGAATTGCCAATCTTAATCTCCCACTATTTTTTTTTCAGGGAGAATTTAAAAGAAATCTGGCCCAGTATTACACACTAGGTTTAATGTGGCACAACATTTGAGACAGGTGGCACACACAGGACTGGCACTGAAGCACAAATGCCAATCTTAATCTCCCACTTTTTTTTTCAGGGAGAATTGAAAAGAAATCTGGCCCAGTATTACACACTAGGTTTAATGTGGCACACAATTTGAGACAGGTGGCACACACAGGACTGGCACTGAAGCAGAAATGCCAATCTTATTCTCCCACTATTTTTTTTTTCAGGCAGAATTTAAAAGAAATCTGGCCCAGTATTACACACTAGGTTTAATGTGGCACACAATTTGAGACAGGTGGCACACACAGGACTGGCACTGAAGCAGAAATGCCAATCTTATTCTCCCACTATTTTTTTTTTCAGGGAGAATTTAAAAGAAATCTGGCCCAGTATTACACACTAGGTTTAATGTGGCACACAATTTGAGACAGGTGGCACACACAGGACTGGCACTGAAGCAGAAATGCCAATCTTATTCTCCCACTATTTTTTTTTTCAGGGAGAATTTAAAAAAAGCTGGCCCAGTTTTACACACTAGGTTTAATGTGGCACAAAATTTGAGACAGGTGGCACACACAGGACTGGCACTGAAGCAGAAATGCCAATCTTAATCTCCCACTTTTTTTTTTCAGGGAGAATTTAAAAGAAATCTGGCCCAGTATTACACACTAGGTTTAATGTGGCACACAATTTGAGACAGGTGGCACACACAGCACTGGCAGTGAGGCAGAATTGCAAATCTTAAACTCCCACTATTTTTTTTTCAGGGAGAATTAAAAAAAAAGCTGGCCCAGTTTAACACACTAGGTTTAATGTGGCACACAATTTGAGACAGGTGGCACACACAGGACTGGCACTGAAGCAGAAATGCCAATCTTAATCTCCCACTGTTGTTTTTTTCAGGGAGAATTTAAAAGAAATCTGGCCCAGTATTACACACTAGGTTTAATGTGGCACAAAATTTGAGACAGGTGGCACACACAGGACTGGGATTGATGCAGAAATGCCAATCTTAATCTCCCAGTTTTGTTTTTTTTCAGGGAGAATTGAAAAGAAATCTGGCCCAGTATTACACATTAGGTTTAATGTGGCACAAAATTAGAGACAGATGCCACACACAGCACTGGCACTGAGGCAAAATTGCCAATCTTAATCTCCCACTATTTTTTTTTATTTATGGGAGAATTGGCAAGAAATCAGGCCCACTGTTAGACTGTATGTTTTCTGTGCCAGAAAATGAGACACAGATGCCACACACAGGACTGCCACTGATGCAGATTTGCCAATTTTAATCTGCACCCTTTTTTTTTCCTTCAGGGAGACTAGTGAATAAATCTGGGCCACTGTATTAGAGTATATTTTCTGTGGCAGAAAGTGGCTTGAAGAGATATAACGAAACAAAAAAAAAAAGGGACTGTCCTACAATTACTATCTCCCTGCAGTAATCTCAGCAAAGTATAGCAGGCAGCAATAACAAGGAGTGGACTGCTGCACAAAAAAGTCAAAAGTGTGGACAAACAAGATAGCTGTGCAGAAAGGAAGGAGCAACAGGATTTGTGCTTTGAAAAAAGCAGTTGGTTTGCACAGCAGCGTACAAACAGCAATGCAGCTATCAGGGAGCCTTCTAGGGCAGCCCAGTGCGCTACAGCGCTGAGGAAAAAAAAAATGTAGCCTCCACTGTCCCTGCAAACAAAAGGTGGTGTTGGACAGTGGAAATCGTTACAGCACAAGCAGTTTGGGGGTTAATGTACCCTGCCTAACGCTATCCCTGCTTCTGACGAAGCGGCCGCAATCTCTCCCTATGCTCAGATCAGCAGCAGTAAGATGGCGGTCGGCGGGAACGCCCCTTTATAGCCCCTGTGATGCCGCAGAAAGCAAGCCAATCACTGTAATGCCCTTCTCTAAGATGGTGGGGACTGAGACCTATGTCATCACGCTGCCCACACTCTGCGTCCACCTTCTTTGGCTGAGAAATGGCGCTTTTCGCGTCATTGAAAGTCACGTATCGCATGGCCGACCCCACACAGGGATCGGGTCGGGTTTCATGAAGAAAAAGAGAAAAGCAAGCCAGCTCACCAATATCCACCGCAGGTGCCCGGAAATCCGCTGCAGGCAAGCGTTGAAATCAGAGAGAGAAAAAAAAAAAGGGTGTAGTTCCAGCTCCTTAAAAATTCCTTTATTTATATCAAATATTACCATGCCCGCAGCACAACACACTTCCGAGTCCAGGGAATAGAGCACGTTCGTGTGCCGTCTCCCCATTCAATCTAGATCAGAGTGTATGAACCGCTTTCAAGAAAGTGTAGAGAGGGAATTAAAAACTCTTTACAATGACACCAAAACTAAAATAAGAAAATATAGAAATCTATCTAAACAACAACGAAAAGCAGTTAATGAATTGAGAGATATGTCAGATATAACCATTAAAATGTTGGATAAGGGAGGAGTTGTGGTGGTATTAAATACAGCAGATTATCACAAAAAAATGTCAGAATTACTGTCAGACCAAAACACATATGAAAAATTAAAACAAAATCCATCTCATGAAATTAAAAAGAAAAGTGATCTAATCATTAAGGAGGAGGAAAGCTTGGGTGTTCTAACTAAAAAGCAAACAGAATATTTAACAGTGGATAATCCAATTCTTCCTATTATTTACGGAGTACCTAAAATCCACAAAACCGATGATATCCCCCCCATGCGACCTATAGTCTCAGGAATTGGGTCATGTAATGAAAAATTATGTCAATGGGTGGATTCATTACTGCAGCCCCTTGTAAAAAGAACTCCAGGACATATCAGAGACTCAAAAGAAGTTCTAGGAATTCTTGGGGATAAGGTTTGCCTACCAATTATTCTTGGTTATGCTGCGATGTAGTATCCCTGTATACGTGTATCCCTCATGATTTGGCAATATGAGCTGTACATTTTCATTTGACTAAGTTTAGTAACTATTCTGTGGATTTGGTTGAATATTTGTTAGAGGTGGTTCATTTTTTGTTGACACATAATTTTTTTTCATTTGACAGAGAGTATTATTTACAGAAAACCGGAGTGGCCATGGGTGCCAAATTCTCACCATCCCTTGCTAATCTTGTCATGGCATTTTGGGAGCTGGAATTTATTTTCTCCGCTACCAATCCGTTTTTGGAGTATGTTGAGTGGTATGGCAGATACATAGATGATACCCTCATTATATGGGGGGGGAGGGAATGTATCTGCCATACCACGCTTCATTCATTATCTCAATTCTAATGAATATATCAAATTTACATATAGGCATGACAGCACAATTATTTCCTTTTTGGATTTGGAACTTGTAGGAAATATTAATGGGACTATTACAACTAAGACATATCATAAACCTCTCAGTGGCAATACCATCTTACACGCCAACAGTAGTCACTGTAGACATACAATTAAATCTATCCCAGTTGGGGAATTTACAAGAATAAAACGGAACTGCAGTCTAGAGGGGGATCTGGCGGGTGAATTAAAGCAGGTATCAAATGTGGCACCCCTAGGGGTATTTGCCACAAAAATAGTTACTGACAGTAAGTACAAATACTAAAATAGCAAGACTGCACTACCACCTCCGGCCAGAAGGGGGAGCTCCAGAGACTCCCCTTGATCCATTCTGGTCTGAGAGAAGAAATGGCAGTTGGGCTAAGGAGCTGAAAGTGAGAGGTCATACAGTTGAATCTCTAACAGCCCTGTGACTGTTACCAGGCCTAAATCACCGGCCTGAGGAGAAGAGGGATAGAGAAAAAGGACATTGTGAGAACCGGGTAGCATTAATCACTACCCAGAACAGGCGCAAAGACGGATACCGGATCCGTGGCTGTATTCATTATATATAATACAGCAACCGGAAAAACGTGAGGTGATATCAGCTTCACTAGGGCCGGACGCAGCAACAGACACAGAGTTCAGCGGTACTCCCAGAGGGGGTAAACCGATAAAAGGACTCGGGTTGCCCGTCGAACCAGGACCCGGAGGGGACAGATTGGGCCGGCAGCCAGTTCACATACAGCAGCAGGGCCACACAGAAATTGCGCACAATAAGAGGCGAAGACCCCGGCAGGGTCAAAGTAACTCAGAGTTCCCATACAGACTCCGGTGACAGGACTGGTTGTAAATCCTTTTATGTTAAAGTAAACTGGTTAAACGTTTCAGTGCCTCAGTCTTTCATTTGGACAATAGCCATCTATCCAGGATCGGGATCGTCACCGCTGGGAGAACCTGCTGCTGATCAAGTAAGTGCCTGTCCCCTCATGATACCCCTTACACTGTGCATCGCCTGAGGCCACAGCACCGGGTCAAGCCACCCGTGACATCCCCCTCAAGAGACAGACTCCATTGGTCCGGTGCTGGGTATCCCGGTCTCCTGGGCGTCACACAAACAAATTAAAACACCGCAAATATCCACAGTGGACTATTAATAGAGCAAAAAAGATCATTGACAATAAAGACCGCAAAGACCTCATCATGTCTCAGAAAAATACCAATTCAGATATGGGAAAAAAAACGTACATATGTTTTCAGTATAGTCCTCAATTTACCAAAATTAAGGGTATTATCTACAAGTATTTGCCTATTTTATATGAGGATCAACAATTGTGTGGCATACTGGAATCAGGCATTAATGTAGTGTCTAGAAGAGCTCCAACAATTGGGAGTAAAATAGCCCCCAGCATGTTCCGTTCTGAAAGCAATAAATCCACAAAAACCTAGCTTAGGCTACGTTCACATTAGCGTTCCGCTAATGTGCGTCGCTGTTGCGTCGGCGACGCAGCGGCGATGCAGCGGCGACGCAGCGGCGACGCGCCCCTATGTTTAACATGGGGGACGCGAGCGTTTTTTTTGTTGCGTTTTCCGACACGTGTGTCGTTTCCGACGCTAGCGTCGGACGCAAGAAAATGCAACAAGTTGCATTTTTCGTGCGTCCGATTTTCGTCAAAAAACGACGCACGCGTCGCAAAACGCAGCGTTTTTGCGTGCGTTTGCGCGCGTTTTTTTGTGCATCGTGCGTTGCGTTGCCGTTGCGTCTCTGACGCACCGGCGCGCAACGCTAATGTGAACGTAGCCTTAATTGTACCGGGTTCTTTAGATGTGGAACAAACAATTGTAAAACGTGCAAACATGCAGCTGTCACCAAGTGTTTTTATAACACGGATAAAACAGTAAAATTTGATATTGGACAATACATTAATTGCAGTTCTACTAATGTAGTGTACAAAATTGACTGCAGTGCCTGTAATTTATCATATGTAGGATGGACAGCTAGAAAGTTAAAAACACGGCTCAGAGAGCATCTGTACAATATAAATAACATTCAGAATGTACAGAGGAATGTGTCGGCAGCATCCAGACACTTCATCACATACCATGCCCGCAGCACAACACACCTCCGAGTCCAGGGAATAGAGCACGTTCGTGTGCCGTCTCGTGGGGGAGACATCAGACGGTGTCTCCTTACACGAGAAGCGGTTTGGATTTATCATTTAGATACCAGATACCCAGCAGGGCTGAATAAACGCAATGAATTAATGCTGCACTATTGTTAACTATGTTCTGTATTTTAATCTTAATATTTGATTTGTTTTTATCTTTAATTCAAGTTGTTCACTATAATGCCTAGGACCTTGCAATAAGTCATGTGACAAACGACTGTGATCCCTATTGGATGTTTTCCCCTATATAGGCAGTAGCATGCAGATCATGGTATGGCTCTGACAAAGATCGTTGAGATCGAAACGCGTTGCCACTGTGCCTCTGTTGGTGGTCGGCATTTATCCCAGGGAGCATGTACACCATGCACACTATGCTTTTTAATATTTGATATAAATAAAGGAATTTTTAAGGAGCGGGTTTCATGAAACCCGACTTTGCCAAAAGTCGGCGACTTATGAAAATGACCGTTTCACTCAACCCTAGTCTTCACCATAGTGGAGTTTGGAGTGTGACTGTTTGAGATTGTGGATAGGTGTCTTCTATACTGATAACAAGTTTAAACAGGTGCCATTACTACAGGTAATGAGTGGAGGACAGAGGAGCCTCTTAACGAAGACATTACAGGTCTGTGAGAGCCAGAAATCTTGCATGTTTTTAGGTGACCAAATACTTATTTTCCACCATATTTTGCAAAATAAATCTTGCCCAATCAGACAAGGTGATTTTCTGGATTTGTTTTCTCATTTTGACTCTCATAGTTTTGGTCTACCTATGATGTCAATTACAAGCCTCTCTCATCCGTTTAAGTGGGAGAACTTGCACAATTGGTGGTTGACTAAATATTTTTTCTCCCACTGTATATGCCCCTCAAAGTCACTTCAAATGTGATGCGGTCCCTAAAAAAAATGGTTTTGTAAATTTTATTGGATAGATGAGAAATTACTTTTAACCTTCTAACTTCCTAACAAAAAAAATTATGTTTCAAAAATTGTGCTTATGTTAAGTAGACATGTAGGAAATGCTATTTATTACATATTTTGTGTGATATATATATCTCTGATTTGAGGGCACAAAAATTCAAAATTTGAAAATAGCTAAAGTTTTGTCAAATTTCCGAATTTTTTCACAAATAAACACAAGTCATATCGAAGAAATGTCACCACTATCATGAAGTACACTATGCCATGAAAAAAATAATCTCAGAATCAATGAGATCTTATTAAGCTTTCCAGAGTAAGTAACACATTAAAGTACACTGTTCAGAATTGAAAAATTTGGTCTGATCATGAAGGTGAAAACAGGTTTTGGGGGTAAAGGGGTTAAAACAGCATCCCAACCTTTTTGTAGGTTAAAAAAAAGTTAAAGAAAGAGAAATTAAAAAAACACATTTACCTACTCCACTGGAGATGCTCCTCCATTCTTCTGGCATCCCCACCGTGCTCCTGGTTTCTGGAAGAGGAAGTCAAGAGCATGATGGCAGTTGCTGGCCACTAATCAGAGTGTTTTGTTTTATTTTTGTTTGTTTATTTTTTAAAAAAGGTTTGCAAGTAGTTAAAAACAATTCCCATTGGACCCATTTGACTATTGTTTAATTTATCCCTCCATTTAAACCCATAGTTTGGGGATATAAACATTCAAAGTTTTTTCTTATAACTACTTTTTTTAACACTTAGGCTGTGGTCACATTTGTCCAGTGCAATCAACCTTAAATGAAGCAATACACTTCGTCTCAGCAAATTTATTGAACCCAATTGGACCCCATTATAGATCAGTAGTGTCCACCTTTCATATATGGTGGATCTAGCACTGCATCACATTATTCCTTGAAAAAGGATGCCATGATGCAGATTTGAACAGAGACATAGCTACATATTTGTCCTCCTGACAAGTTTAATCATTTGACAAATCTTGAGCCCTATTCCTCTCTCTTCAGATTTTTCTTCAGTCACAGTTGAACAGGCAGGTTTTTAGTTCTCATACTTTTCTAATTTGTCTATAGGTTTGAGCATTTGCTAAGATTCACTTTTACTCCATATGAATTGTAACCAAGTCAGTGGAAGCAAATGGAAGAGTGGAAGCTAGTTTAGGTAGTGCTCACCTCTATAGACATATTTGAAAGGTGTAAGGCCTATAGACCTGCTGGTTCATCTGTGATTTGCAAATAGACACATTTGAAATATTCAAGACTCACCAGCTTTATTGACTGTAGCACTTAGGACTTATTATGCTTATATACAGTATTTCTATAGTGTACCTTGGTTTGGCTTTGGACTTATGGTTGTCATACCTTATTTATTAATTGGAAGATCACATCACTTTATTGTCCTTTAACTTTGTTGCAGAGCATAAAATCGTGGGAGAATATAAGAAAAGGAGTCAGCAGGCTTCCCATCCCCAAACAATGCTTTTGCAAGGAAACCATTCCTTTGGTGTCATTTAGTACTGTAGAATAATGTTTACATGTAAAGTACATGTCAATCTGAATCTTCACGTTTAGGTCCTCACAGCAAAGCATGGGAGTGAGAAATTGTGAAAGTGATTCTAGACTTAGTTCTGTTGGGGGCTAACTTGGGATGTACAGCAGCTGCCATTTTTTGTGGGGACACTGCTAAGACCCTCATACCCATTAGACTATTGTCAGTTGAACCCGCCAATATCAGCGGGTTTGGCCAATGGTCTGATGCGTATGGGGGCTACAGTCGACATATGGTCAAGGTAGATATCTATTGCGCATGTCCGATTTTGGACTGCTTATCAAATTATTCTCCCAAAGAAAAGCCACCAGGTGACATGCCAAATTGGCCACTTTCTCAGAGAACAAGGGAGTGTTCATTTTACTGAGAGATGGGAGAGATGGCTGTCAGCTGAACATTGGCCAAAGCATTGTTCAATCAACAGTCATCTAATGTGTATGAACGGCCATAGTTGGTATAGAAGTAAACTTTGGTTAGACACACTGTGACTTACATTCTCAGAGTACCACCAGAGCTGTCTCTTTGTTTAGCTCTATTTTGAAGACCCTAATGATCAATAAGTCTTTAGCAAGCACACAATTAATTATATAGGTCATTTACATGTTTGTATGTGCAGTTTGGAACAGGCCATGTCATACGGTATTTTGCATATAAATGTAACAAATTCAATATTTCCACAGATGTCTGGTGAAGATGCCCCTCTGCTGTGCAGTTCACGCTCTTGCAGCTCATACTCTTCTGCCACAGGATCTCTTAAATTGCTATTATATTCATCGTCCCTGCCATCTACTTCACAGTCTGATCCACAGATGGTCTTCACTGGTGGGCAGTACTCTGCAGAGGAGCTATGCATTGCAGCTGCCAAATCTTGTGGTATGTAGACAAAAATAACATTAAAAATGTAATGCGGTCTAAGAATCAAAGTCTGCAGTCACACTATGTGACTATAGGAGTGGTGGAGGTGATGTTCTACTTCTTGACACTCCAAGTGGTTAAATGTATTTTAGATTGATGTATGTTATCTGAAGTGAAGCCTAGATAGGGTTAACTGTAATGTATGGCCCAAAATGGGGAGGGTGGAGCTGAGAGTTAGTGCCAAGTTCAGGAAGTGTGGAGTTCAGTTAGAGAAAGAGGATGAACTGACAGCATCGGTCAGAGACAATAGTCTGCTAGGAACAGTGTGAGCCTGTTAAGGTACCGTTACACTAAATGACTTACCAACGATCACAACCAGCGATACGACCTGGCCGTGATCGTTGGTAAGTCGTTGTGTGGTCGCTGGGGAGCTGTCACACAGACAGCTCTCTCCAGCGACCAACGATCCGGGGAAAGACTTCGGCATCATTGAAACTGTCTTCAACAATGCCGAAGTCCCCGGGTAACCAGGGTAAACATCGAGTTACTAAGTGCAGGGCCGCGCTTAGTAACCCGATATTTACCCTGGAGTGGTTACCATTGTAAAAGTTAAAAAAAAAAAAAGTACATACTCACATTCCGATGTCTGTCACGTCCCCCGCCGTCAGCTTCCTGCTCTGACTGTGTCAGCGCCGGCCGCCGTAAAGCAGAGCACAGCGGTGATGTCACCGCTCTGCTTTACGGCCGGCGCTTACACAGTGCAGGGAAGCTGACAGCGGGGGACGTGACAGACATCGGAATGTGAGTATGTAGTGTTTTTTTTTTACTTTTACAATGGTAACCAGGGTAAATATCGGGTTACTAAGTGCAGCCCTGCACTTAGTAACCCGATGTTTACCCTGGTTACAGGTGAACACACGCCGATCTAGCGATGACAGCGGGGTGATCAGCGACCAAAAAAAGGTCCTGATCATTCCCCACGACCAACGATCTCCCAGCAGGGGCCTGATCATTGGTCGCTGTCACACACAAAGATATCGTTAGCGGGATCGTTGCTACATCACAAAAAGTGTGACGTTGCAACGATATCCTTAATGATATCGTTATGTGTGAAGGTACCTTTACACGAGGCAGTGGATTGCTAAAGAATCCTTCTGTGTGAGGTCGTTGATGGACCTTGGGGCCTTTGGGTGCACTAAGCATGTGGAGCAGCAGGGAGAGATGGACTCAAACTCTCAGAGGCAGGAAGTGATGGAATCCGTGAAGACTGTGTACCAGAGTAGTCTCTCTCAGAATACAGTGGGCCGAGGAAAAAGAACATGATCAGATAATTTGTTAAGGAACTACTCTTTACTAACAACAGAAACTGAGTTATTCCGACAATGCATGAAAGAAACATAATTAAATTTCACACACACTTAGCTCGGGCCTGCTAGGACCCCTGCACTGCACAACCAATAGGCTCAGGATGTTCTAACACAGGGGTGGGGAATCTTTTCTGCCAAGGGACATTTGCATATTTATACCATGCTTCGGGGGCCACACAAACTCCACCCACAAAGTATATCCTGACTCTGGCACTGGTTTGAGGATGTAATCTATCTTCGCATACGGGGTAGTCCTGGGGCCAAAAAGCTACCAACGTGTTTCAAAGGAACGGCGTCCTTCTTCGTCACTGTGACCAGACCCCTGTTGCTCCCAGCTATTTAAGCCGGTACCCTGTCAATCAATTTTGGCCCCAGGACTGCCCCGTAGCTTTCTGTGACGTCACAAGCCAGGTACCCTTGTCGGCCATTTTTTTCTCTCCCTATTTAATCCTTTGTAGATCAGGTGTCAGAATGCATAATTACTGTATAATGAAATACTTCCACCTCTACATATATAAAATATATATGGCAAGATTAAAGGGTTTACTCTGTCCATGTACTTCAATAACCAGTTTTGCTACCTCATCTCTTCTGTGGTCCCCTCTTGGAACTTACCTCTATACCTTTGTGTATAAATTCTGTTTTCATTATATATTTTTATATTGAATTGTTTACTTGTGCAGGCACTTTGTTGCACACAGTGCCAATCATTGCCACCCACTATTAAATAAAGGTGTTTTACATCATAAACCTTTGTCCCTTACCCATTTTTCTTGATCCATGTTTAGCAGGCTCTCTTGGTTTCTCTATAATTGGTGTTAGTTATAGCCATGAAAAATATTGATAGAGCACAAAAGTGAAAAACAGACATCTGAATGAGCCTCAAAGAGGTTGTATACTACTCTAACTCTGTTACTGAATGTACTATAAATGCCTTAAAATAGTGCCCCTATAGATCCCAATATACATTTTCTGCTAATTTTCATTTTATGCTTTTCTTCATCACTTTCTGTCCCCTATCACAAGCTCTGCTGTCACAGTCATCACTTTCCCTTCAGTTTCCTTTGCTCCCTTCTAACTACATTTTTCATATGTCCTTGTGGTTGGCTGTAAGCTAGCATACTCCTTATAACTACACCTAAAATCATCCCACTCTTCCTCCAGCATCACACACAACTTCAGCATAACATCCTGTCCATACAAGTCACTGATACAGTGCATAGAAATAACACAAAGCACCAGAACACCAGGCTTGGATTATCCCCCCGACTTCTTGTCACTGACTAATCAGATTCTATTGTAATATGATGGATAGATGGGGAGAGAGATATGTATGGACAGCAGGGTATATATGTATAGCTATAGACTACATATATTACACAGGGTTTAGAGTAGAGTGTGGAAAGACACACCTACAAGGGGGAGCTCTGTCGGGAGAAATGTGCAAGTAGATGAACAAGCTGTGTTGGCAGCTGTATACACAGAAACAGTGAGTACGGCTGGGTTCACATTTGCGTTTGGGGGCTTTGTGGAGGGCTGCGTGCATCCTCCATTAAGCCCCGCCTACGTGCCTGCTGACTGCATGGGAACCGAACAAGTTGCGTTCCCATGCGGTCGACGGGTGCGTCAAAACAACGAATCCACATACATCCGCATACATGCGCATGTCCTGCGTACCCAATGTTAAAGATAGGTACGCAGGACGCATGCAGAAGTATGCGGAAGTAGGCGGAGCTTAACAGAGGAGGTGCGCAGCCCTCCGCAAAGCCTCCAAAAGCAAATGTGAACTTAGCCTTAGCAATGCTGAATAGAGCTCCCCATTCCGTGTGATAGTCACATGACTGTGATGTCACATCTGATCCCAGATTCAGGGAGTCAGGGATAATCTCATGTGACATCACAGGAAGTCAGGGGATCCTCAGCCAGTGATTATGTGACCAGGAGGGCATCTTAGGTTACAGAAAGATTACAGAAAATCAAGTATTTACGGAAGAGCATGGCCAGTGGCCACCTTTTTAACAATTTTATAGCTTTCTAATGCACTTAAAGTAAAACGCCCCCACCAATATAACAGGGCTTGGGTGGATCCTGTAAAGATAAAAACATAAATTAGCACATATTTAAAAAAAAAATGCACAAGATTACAAACAGTGTCAAGGTTCCTCATTATTTATGATTAAAAGCAATTCTTTGAGAAGGAAGCCAAAACCACAACAGATCACTAAAAAGACCATAGATATTACCTATTCATGGTCATTTGGAGTTGTTGTGATCTTGGTCTCAGTGGGCTGGAAAAAGCATGGCAACAGAAAAACAAACCTGTGTTGTACACTGATACAATATATTAATATATTTCAAAATGATTTGATCTTCTAACTTTCCATTTTACTCATAAAACATTATAAAAAGTGTATGTGCTTCTGTAGACATCAACATTGAAATTTCCTTGCCATGTGTTATGTGTAAATCCAGGACGTAGATTGCTATACCTAGACAATATGACACTATGTATGATCTGCTTCATCTTTTAAAATAAGAAAAATGTGTTTGTTTTTACTTTCAGTACAAATGTCTTATTTTTTTCTGGTTACCCAGGAATCCTGCCTGTATATCATTCCTTGTTTGCACTGGTATCTCCTGATCTCAAGACCTGGTACAATCCAAATCACATATTTACACTGGAGGAAGGAATAACTTATATTGTGCTTTATCGGATCAGGTGCCGCATTCCAGTTTTTTTTATTACTTAAAGGTGTATTCTCTAACTATTAAATTGCTTTAAGTTACACATCATGAAAATAACTGCTAAGCAAGTTTGCAATTGACTTGCTTACTCTATTTGCTGTCATTCTCCTACAATGAGAGCTTTTATTTAACATAATTTACAGCTGGTTTCCATGGAGCTTGGCCACTAGCACCCAGTTGTCCGTTAGTTATATCCTTTATAAATATCTATATTTGAAGAGAATATGTCACACCAAATAATGCTATTAACCTGAAGACATAATGAAGACATAATGGTTAATTTGAAGGTTAAAAGTATTACAGAGGACCCAGGCCACTGTACTGTGCAACATGTGGGAGAAAATGAACATTATTCCTCCCAGAAGCTGACAGTTTTCAGTCATAGAGGCATGATAGCAACTCATGGGAGGAATAAAATTTTCTCCAGGGACCTCAACTTTCAGTACCACGGCCAGGTGTTGGCAGATACAGTATGCAACAGATACAGACATATTTGTGTGCAGGAGGAGTTTACACTTTTCTGACAGTAGATGGCAATGTTGTTACTGTTATATGCTTAGTTGAATGTAATGCATATACTTGTATTTTGGTTTTACTTTCTCTCTGGTAAAAGGTCCTTCAGACTTCCTGTTATGCTGTATTAAGAAGCTGATGCATGTACCTCATGTTCTGTGTAGATAAAAGTTGAATTACCCCATACACCAGACACTAATAGTAATGCTATTAACCTGCAGATTAACTTCATATCTGCAGAGCTAGAGAGTAAA
This sequence comes from Ranitomeya imitator, assembly GCF_032444005.1. Lineage (NCBI taxonomy): Eukaryota > Metazoa > Chordata > Amphibia > Anura > Dendrobatidae > Ranitomeya > Ranitomeya imitator. The sequence continues at coordinate 557,388,392 of NC_091282.1, read as the reverse complement.
ATATGGCAGGAGCTGTCAGGATAAAATAGATGGATTACATACAGAATATACACATAGAATAGATAGATATATAGTTGACAGTGAGAAATACAATTAGTACAGTATGTGTGCAGCTTACTGTACATGTATATAATTAATAAAAGATTATTTTTCTGAAAAAAATGGCGTGGGCTCCTGCATAATTTTCTTAAACAGCAGAGGGAAGGCCGATGGTTGGGGCAGATGTTTATATCCTGGGAAGGGGGTAATACCCATGGAGCTTCCAAGGCTATAAATATCTGCTCACAGCTGTATATTTAGCCTTTACTGGCTATTAAAAGGGGGACCCCCAAAAAATGACCTAGGGATCCCCTATAGTTAATAACCAGCAAAGGCTATGCAGACTGCTGTGGGCTGATATTAATAGCCTAGGAAGGAGCCATGGATATTGGCCCCCCAGTCTAAAAACAATGGCTCTCAGCTGCCCCAGAAAAGGCACATCTATAAGAAGTGCCAATCCTGGCACTTAGCCTCACTCTTCTTACTTGCCTTGTAGCGGTGGCAAGTGGAGTAATAGATGGGGGGGTTGATGTCAGCTTTGTATTGTCAGGTGACATCAAGTAATGGAGAGGCATCGATTAGACACCCCCATTACTAACCCCATAGTCCTATTGTATAAAAACATATACACCCAGAAAAAAGTCCTTTAACTGAAAGAATAATACAAACGCCTTTAATAAATCTTAGTTAAACCATACTTACAGCATCGCCCATTCCACAGGCACCACTGTCTCCTGCAAAACAGTTAAAATAAAAAGCAACAATATTCCTCACCTTTCCACAGAGAAGGTGATAATTCATTTGTCCCACAACGGGTCTAGCTCTGCTACATCTAATTGGCAGGCTGCATAGTTGCATTATGCAACCATACAGCCTGTCATCCAGCAGAGACACTGAGTAGCATGTACTCATTGTCTCCCTGCGAACTCCTATTACCTGTCTGATGGCACCGTGAGCGTGAGAAAGTTCTCCTGCTCGCAGTGCCGTCAGAAAGGTCCTGGGATTTCACAGCCAATGAACTCACTTCATATGTGATGTCAGGGCGAGCACAGTGGGAAATTTTCTAGATGTAGATGTTTAATTGGATTGCATTCGCCCGATTTCAACGCAAGTGGGAATGAGCCCTTATTCAAGAACTTAAATGTAAGAAAAGAGAAGGGAAAGACACAATTTTCTCAGAAGAAGAGTAAAGACTCAGTTCATACTTTTCTTTGATAGTACCATTGGATTTACCAATGTATTTGCGCTATGCTAATTACTTTCCTTTTTGCTTGTCTCCATCTGTAGATTCTTTTTCCCAGGTTGGATTGGAACCAGTGAGCAAAAATCTGCACGCTGCTGCCTATTGAATTTGGCTCCTGAGCCAATTCTCAGCTACCAGGTTATAGACTATCTCTTTGCCCAGGTTAGTTAAGAAAACAAGGTATCCTGCTATTTCAAGAGCTTATTCTTTTTATTTAATTATTGGTCGACCTTTGTAAAGCTATGAATCTTTGTAATATACTTCATTATTATATTTTGTTTTCTTCTCTTTTTAACACCATGCTATAACTGCTAGCATATTTACCTAGTTAGTGCTGTTTTAGTAGCTGATTTGTACTCCATGTCTATCATAATCCGTACTCCTGTATAAGCTTCTCTGCTTTCTTCCCCAATGCTCTGGCAGGGAGTGTTTGTAGACAGTATCTTAGCATGGAGTACAGAAGCTCTCACTATATTGCTAGATATGTAGTTCAAATTTGCTACTGTAACAGCATGAACTAGGCAGATAACTAGGCAGATAATACAGCCGCTTATTACAGTGATGAAAATGTGGCCCCACCCCCCATAGGGGTGGAGCCGCATATTCCTCACTGTAATAAGCGGCACCACGTGACCGCTCATACAGGAAGAGCTGCGACGCTAAGAGGAAGCGTCGAGGGAGCTGGGTAAGTATTTTAATGCCAGCGGGCGGGCGTACAGGGGGAGGGAGTGAGGGAGGGAGGAGATTACCTAGAACTTTATTTTAACAACAAAAAAAGAAAAATTATTTTTCATTCCTCCTCTCCAGCGAACGCTGCTGGGAAGAAGGGATGAATTCTGGATTCAGCACACAAAGCAGGGGACAGCGCTTAACTCTAAGCGCTGTCTCCTGCTCGGTGCATGTGGTACCCAGTCGGCACACGGCTGCCGCATGTGTGCCACACTGATGTGCCACGTGAGCACACGGACACATGGACATGGATAACTCCGGTACCGATTTTTCCGGTACCAGAATTATCTGGACGTGTGGGACAGGCCTAATACTGTAAAATAAACTAGTGATTCTGCACACAACTGACACAGAGCAGAAATAGTGTGTCACAATTTTGTAACTGCAGCTAATCATTGTATGGACTCACCTGCTATATTACTGCACACAGGACAGAGATGATATCAGCAGCTGGATAAGGCTGCCGTCACACTAGCAGTATTTGGTCAGTATTTTACATCAGTATTTGTAAGCCAAAACCAGGAGTGGAACAAATAGAGGAAAAGTATAAGGCCATGTTCACACTATGCGTTCTGTCCTGTGGGTTCTCCCGCAGCGGATTTGATAAATCTGCAGGGCAAACCCACTGCGGTTATCCCTGCAGATTTATCGTGGTTTGTCCTGCGGGTTCCGCTGCGGGATTTACCCCTACTATTGATGCTGCATATGCAGCAATATGCAGCATCAATAGTAATGTTAAAAATAATAAAATCATGATGATATACTCACCCTCTGACGTCCCGATCTCCTGGGCGCTGCAGGCGGCGGTCCGGTTCCAAAGATGCTGTGCGACCAGGACCTTCGGTGACGTCACGGTCATGTGACCGCGACGTCACCGAAGGTCCTGGTCGCATAGCAAACCTGAGACCGGACGGCCGCGTGCAGCGCTGAGACTTCAGAGGTGAGTATATCATGATTTTTTATTTTAATTCTTTTTTTTTTTAACACAAATATGGTTCCCGGGGCCTGGAGGAGAGTCTCCTCTCCTCCACCCCGGGTATAACCCGCACATTATCCGCATTACTTCCCGCATGGTGGGCACAGCCCCATGCGGGAAGTAAGCGGATCAATGCATTTCTATGGGTGCAGAATCGCTGCGATTCTGCACAAAGAAGTGACATGGTCCTTCTTTTTTTCCGCAGCAATTCAGCTCGGTTTTTTTCGGGTTTTTCCGCATCATGTGCACTGCGGTTTTTGTTTTCCATAGGGTAACATTGTACTGTACCCTGCATGGAAAACAGCTGTGGACCCGCAGCGGCAAAATCGCCGCGGTTCCGCAGTAAAAACCGCATAGTGTGAACATGGCCTAATAGAAACATATGCACCACTTCTGTATTTATCACCCACTCCTGGTTTTGGCTACAAATACTGATGTAAAATACTGACCAAATACTGCTAGTGTGACGGCAGCCTAAGGCTATGTGCACACATTGCAGATTATTTGTGGTTTTTTAGCGTTTTTGCGCTATAAAAACGCTATAAAACCGCAAATAATCTGCATACATTAAGCATCCCATCATTTATAATGGAATCCGCAATTTCTGTGCACATGATGTGCGTTTTTCCGCATGAAAAACGCATTGCGGAAAAATAATGAACCTGTTCATTAATTTTGTGGTTTTTTTCGCGGATTTCTCACTGTCTAATGCATTGAGAAATGTCCGGGAAAAAACGCGCAAAAAACGCATGCGGATTTCATGCAGAAATCTGGCAGAAATGTCCGGATTTCCACAGGGATTTTCTGCATGAATTCCTGAACGTGTGCACTTAGCCTTAGAGAGGCATTCAGAGGGCATGCTAACCAGTAGGATATGATTGCTTTAAAACATCATACTCAACTTGTTCATAGATGTTTTTTAACCAAATAAACTCTGCCGCCCATTGATGGGTGTAGCATGAAAAAGAAAGTTGCTGAGAATATTTATTTACATCAGCAGTATCCCAGCATTCCTCCTTTTCTTGTACAATTATATTTTAGATTGTGCAGTATTGACTCTTGATTTTTCATGTAGGAATGGTTTACATTTTGGAAGAATGAATCTGCTTCTGATTTTATTGATTTACTTGTAGATAGAATAATAAGTGGCAGGAAAATAATGTGCTCATACCTCAGTTAGATATTTCCCTCTCTTCTTCATTGCAGTATCGGAGTGACTTTATAAATGGCCGGATTCAGCTGCCTGTTAGCATTGATGTTCAGGAACAGTGCTTAGCTCTTGCAGTTTTAGACATGATGAGACTGGCACAAGAAAATGACAAGACCCCCAAACAAATACTCAGTAGTATAAGGTAAGAAAGAAGCATACAATACCTATGAACTTCTAAGATGCCGGCATAGCTGTAGGGACTGATTCTTTCATGAACTCGCATTTACTACCTTGCAATAAAGGCCCATATAAGAGAACCAAACTAGGCCATTAACCCCTTTACCCCGAGGGTGGTTTGCAAGTTAATGACCAGGCCAATTTTTACAATTCTGACCGCTGTCCCTTTATGAGGTAATAACACTGGAACGCTTCAACTGATCCCAATGATTCTGAGAATGTTTTCTCGTGAAATATTATACTTCATGATAGTGGTAAAAATTTCTTTGATATGACTTGTGTTTATTTGTGGAAAAAAAAAAGAAATTGGGCGAAAATTTCGAAAATTTCCAACTCAGAATTTTCATGCCCTTAAATCACAGAGATATGTCACACTTAATAAGTAACATTTCCCACATGTCTACTTTACATCAGCATGATTTTGGAACCAAAATTTTTTTCTGTTAGGAAGTTATAAGGGTTAAAATTTAAACAGGGATTTCTCACTTGTACAACACCATTTTTTTTAGGGACCACATCACATTTGAAGTCACTTTGAGGGCGTCTATATGATAGAAAATAACCAAAAGTGACCAATTCTAAAAACTGCACCCCTCTAGGTGTTCAAAACCACATAAAAAAAGTTTATTAACCCTTCAGGTGCTTCGCAGGAATTTTTGGAATGTTTAAAAGAAATGTAACAAAGTCCAGCTTACCATAGTCGACATCCTGTGGAACTTGGAGCACGGAACCGCGGTAAATAAACACACAGCCAGAATAAAGACCTTTATTAGAAATAAAACAAAATACAGTTTTACTTTTTTATTTAAAAATAACAAGCACAGTTATACTCACCGAAGCCTTCGTTCTCCTGTAATAAAACTAAAGTAAAAAAACAACAATATACCATACCTGTCTGTCTTTGTGTCCCACGCCGTAATCCATGCCTGGGGGATAATGCTCTTTCAATCTGGATGGTGCCAAGATGCAACCATCCATGCTGACAACTACTGGTGAATGAGATGCTGAGTGACCAGGGGTGCCGGGAGGAGCTGGGGTGAGATCCCCGCTAGCACAGTGAGTGCTCAGACATGGATTATGGCGTGGGACAGAACGACAGACAGGTATGGTATATTGTTGTTTTTTATGTTAGTTTTATTACAAGAGAACGAGGGCTTCATTTAGAATTAGGCAAAGTAGTAATTATGGTTTAATTAAGATTATTAAATGAGTCTGTGTCATTTTTTCAATTAAAGGTCTTTATTCTTGGTATGTGTTTTTTCATACAATGTGACTATGGGGTTAGTAATGGGGGCGTCTTATTGACTCCTCTCCATTACTTATCTCGGAGCTTGATGTCACCTGACAATACACAGATGGCATCAACACCACAAATATGAAGCCCGCTCGCCACCGCTACAGGCAAATGGGAAGAGCTGGGCAAAGCGCCTGAATTGGCGCTTCTAGTAGATGTGCCTTTTCTGGGCAGCTGCGGGCTGCTGTTTTTTGGCTGGAGGGGTCAATATCCATATCCCCTTACCAGCATGAGAATACTAGCCCCTAGCTGTGAACTTTAGCAAGGCTGGTTGTCAAAAATGGGGAGAACCCCACAACACTTTTTTAATTACCGTATATACTCGAGTATAAGCCGACCCGAGTATAAGCCGACCCCCCCTAATTTTGCCACAAAAAACTGGGAAAACTTGACTGATCAGGCAGAGGGCGCCGCGCACACTATATGCGTCATCGCGCCCTCTGACCTGCACAGTCAGAGCAGAGAGACGCCGGGAAGATGGAGCGGCGCCGGGAAGATGGAGCGACGCCCGGCGTGTGGAACAGGGACAGGTGAATATTACATACTTACCTGCTCCCGGCGTCCCGCTCCCTCTGCCTGTCACACGGTTTTTGGTGCCGCAGCCTCTTCCTCTATCAGCGGTCACCGACACCGCTGATTAGAGAAATGAATATGCGGCTCCACCCCTATGGGAGGTGGAGCCGCGTATTCATTTCTCTAATGAGCGGTCCCACATGACCGCTGAAGAGGAGAAGAACTGCAGCACCGAAGACCGTGTGACGGGCAGGGGGAGCTCCAGGATCGCCGGGACTAGGTGAGTATGCCTCAGCGCCCTCTCCCCCTCACCCGCCGACCCTGCCGCCCACCGTGACTCGAGTATAAGCCGAGAGGGGCACTTTCAGCCCAAAATTTTGGGCTGAAAATCGCAGCTTATACTCGAGTATATACGAAATTTAAATAATTTAAAAAAAAAAACAGCCTTGCTGAAGCTGGCAGCTGAGGGTTGCAGCCCCCAGCTGTGAGTTTTGCCTGGCTGGTTATAGAAAATACAGGGGAATCCACGCTATTTTTTTCATTCATTTATTTATTTATTTATTTATTTATAGAACTGGCAGCGGCTGATGAATACACCCATCATCTGCTCCTGCTGTCACTGTTATTAGCAGCAGCAGGGGTAGGCTGATGGGAGTAATAGTCCCATCAGCCGCTGCCTGCTGTCTCTTTTATTACTTAAATATAACTCTCATCATTCTTCCCTGTTCATTCCGATCACTGGCATAGCAGGGGAGAATGATGAGAGCCGTGTTCAGCACCCGCCGCCTGGGAATAGCACTTACATTAACGCTTCTTCCCTGGTGCCCATCCGTGTGGTAATGATGTGGCACACGCATGCCACATGTGTGCCACAAGTATTACAAACACGGACACTGACATCTCTGGTACCAGAAATATCAGGACGTGTGAAAGAGAACTAATAGCGGATTTTTATGATTGGCTGCTGTCACACATTAAAAGACTGTTTTTATTGCAAAAAATAGTTCTTGCCTCACAACATTTTGAGAGCTATAAATTTTCCATATTTTGACCCACAGAGTCATGTGAGGTCTTATCTTTTGCAGGACGAGTTGATGTTTTTATTTGTACAATTTTCGGGCACATGACATTTTTTGATCGCTTTCTATTTCGACTTTTGGGAGGCACAATGATCAAAAACCAGCAACTCATGAATTTTTTTTGGGGGGGCGTTTATGCAGTTCCATGTGTGGTAAAATTGATAAGGCAGTTTTATTCTTCAGGTCAGTACGATTACAGCGATACCTCATTTATATTTTTTTTTCATGTTTTGGCGCTTTTATACAATAAAACTGTTTTTTAGAAAAAAATAATTATTTTTGCATCACTTTACTCTTGGAGCTATAACATTTTCTATTTTTCCATTGATGGAGCTGTATGGCAGCTTATTTTTTGCGTGACAGGATGATGTTTTCAGCGTTACCATGTTTATTTATAATAATAATCTTTAATAATAATAATCTTTATTTTTATATAGCGCTAACATATTCCGCAGCGCTTTACAGTTTGCACACATTATCATCACTGTCCCCGATTGGGCTCACAATCTAGAATTCCTATCAGTATGTCTTTGGAATGTGGGAGGAAACCGGAGTGCCCGGAGGAAACCCACGCAAACACGGAGAGAACATACAAACTCTTTGCAGATGTTGTCCTGGGTGGGATTAGAACCCTGGACCCCAGCGCTGCAAGGCTGTAGTGCTAACCACTGCGCCACCGTGCAGGGTATGTGCACATGTTGCGGATTTTACTGCGGATCCACAGCGGATCTGCAGCTGCGGGTCCGCAGCACTTTCCCATGAGTTTACAGTACCATGTAAACCTATGGAAAACAGAAACCGCTGTGCCCATGCTGCGTAAAAAAATACACAGAAACGCTGCGGTTTACATTCCACAACATGTCAATTCTTTGTGCGGATTCCGCAGAGGTTTACACCTGCTCCTCTATAGGAATCCACAGGTGTAAAACCGCAGGTGGAATCCACACAAAATCCGCATGTAATTCCGCAGTAAATCCGCAGGTAAAACGCAGTGCCTTTTACCTGCGAAAAATTTGCAGACCTCTAGAATACGTGTGCATATAGCCTATCTGTTTTTTTGATTGCGTGTTATTCCACTTTTTGTTCGGCAGTATGATGATAAAGCATTCTATTTTTTGGATTGTTTATTTTATGGTGTTCACTAAATTGGGACAGTTTTATAGGTCAGGTCGTTGCAGATGCAGCAATACCAAATATGTGTACTTTTATTGTTTATATTTTTTAAATTCAAATATTTATTTAGAGGTAGAATACGTATTGATTTTGTAATTATTATTTTTGAATTTAAAAAATATATATTTTTACAATTATTTAAACATTTTTTTTAAACTTTTTTCTAACTTTTTTACTTTGTCGCACTATGGGACAATCATTTTTTTGCAGGTTGATTGCTTCTATAGCATGCAGATGAAGCAGCATCTGCATTCTATGGAAACTGTCGGCACTGCACTGACAGAGAGACTTGCCGATCATGCACCACACATGATCACCAAGTTTCCTAGCTCTGGTGACCCGGATGGCCCAGGTCACCTGGACAAAATATAACATCTAATGTCAGAAAGGGGTTAAACAATCGCTGATCATATTGTATGTATGTGGAATGCCCGCCAGGGCCGTGGGGTACTCAGTACCGGGTCCGGTACTTAAAGGCATGTGTCAAGGCAGCTGTGACCCAGTCCGTGGACCTGGGCAACCAAGTAAAAGGGACGGTCTTTAAAGGGGTTTGTGAAATAATAAAAGTTTGCGATGCCACCTGTGGTACTCAGTCAGGGGTGACCAACGCTGCTTAAAGGGGGTCCTCTGGGGTGATGTTATGGCAGCAGGGATGGTATGGCTTCCCACAGGTGAAGCTGTGTCCCCAGGGCTCCTGATGTGTTTGGCACGGGAACACAGGGTTGCAGTCTCTTTACCTAGTTTACTGATGTAGACAGTCACAGTCCAGGGGAACAGCAACAGCTATTGGTGTGATCTGGTCGGCCTGGAGGCAATGGTGGATACCTCTCCCAGGTGAGGTTCGTAAGACTTCCTTCTCGCGCTTTTATGCGAGTTCCTTGTTGCCTGTGGCTCCCTTACAAGGTCCTCTCTCTCCTGTCCTTGGACAGTACCCGTATGGTGGGCAATACGAGCCTTTTTACAAGGTCTCTATCACGACCCGGGCTCTGTGTACTACTTCACCTTCGGGTGTGGGTGCGGACAGACTGCATAAAGTCTTCTGCCCTCCGGTTCTGCTGTGGGACATGAAGTATTACACAGCCTCGGGCTCCTGGTGCCAGGTTCCTGTGCTTCAGCTCAGAGGGTGCCCGGTCGCAGTTCCCCTCCAAACTCCTTTGTTCTCCTTTGCTTCTCCCCTCTCTCACTTGCTATCAATGCAACCTCTCTTTCACTGTCTCTCTCCAACTGTCTAACTCCAACTAACTAACTCCTCCTCCAGACCAGAATATATATCTGGGGGAAGCTCCCCTGAATCCGGGTTCAGAGCTCCCCCTTCTGGCCTGGATTCAGAATGTGCTGCATGCAGGTGTATTACCTGTTAAAGGGAATCCTCCTTGCCTCCAGGCATGACATTACCCTCCCCAAAAGGAAGGCAACATCACTGTAACAACAGGTTACCTTGGGTGTTACATATGCAATAATTATTATTGTCCAGACAATAGGACAAACATTTTATGAACTCAGAAGAGCATTAGTTCTATGGTTGTTAGCCATCATTAATGTGATTGTTTTGCGCCCACACAATATCATGTTATTGGCAGCACATCACCTGTTTACACAGGATAATATTGGTGATTTTAAAAACATTTTGCTTGTTTGTTGGGTCGTTACCATCCTGTTTACACAACTTTCCAAATTATTATGCAAATGCTGTTATTGATCCTAAATGATCAATGCAAATGAGTACAATGTTCAAATTATCAACCGCTGGAGTATAAATCCCATTTTATTAGACAAACCTCCCAATTATAACAGTGTTCTTTTCAAAACTAAAAAAACACAAAATACACTGTTCTCCAAGAAGTATTGTTTCTCCTTGCGGAGATCGACATGCTAAGCATGCCTAGATGAGGAGACTTAAAGCCACAATGCTCCTCTGGAAAATATGCTAATTATGCAAATTGTCTCTTCAGAGAGGAAAAGAACTAGAACTCTAGTGCCACCTATTGGAAGGTAGCAATCCTGCAAGTCAATGTTGACCCTTTAACGAGCCTTGCCGCATGACTTAGGATAATAGCCAAACCAGAATCTCAGTTTTCAGACACTGTGTTCGGGGTACTGCCCCTCGTCAGTGCAAAGCGGAGATCTGCTATGGCTGTGTGAGAGGCGTCCGACCGTTATCCAAGAAGTATTGTTTCTCCTTGCGGAGATCGACATGCTAAGCATGCCGAGATGAGGAGACTTAAAGCTGCAATGCTCCTCTGGGAAATATGCTAATTATGCAAATTGCCTCTTCAGAGAGGAAGAAAACTAGAATTCTAGTGCCACCTATTGGAAGGTAGCAATCCTACAAGTCAATGTTGACCCTTTACCAAGCCTTATCGCATGACTTAGGATAATAGCCAAACCAGAAATTGAGATTCAGCATTCGCGGATCCCTTTTCAGGGCGGGAATCATCTGGCAAAATTTGCTTTTATGACGTGGATCTAACAGAGTGGAAACCCAGTAGTCAGCAGGATTCCCAATCATAACTATACGGGGATCATGTTGTAGATAGTGCAGCAAGAAGGAACTCATATGTCGGGCTCTATCATGAAGCCCAAGAAGTGTTGGAGGCTGGGTAACAATGATGCTTGTTTCCTCTATCCCCTCCTGCCAGCCACGAACAACAGAGAGGGGAAGATTATTGTCTTTATCTCCTGACAGTTGCCCGCCCATCACCTCTTCCTCCTCCATTTGTTCCTCGGATCTTGCACCTTCTATAACAGTTTGTCAGTTATCACCAGCCCCCCTTGATGGCAGTAAGCCACCCTCCCTTGGCACCCGCCTGTGTGACGACAGTCTGGAACTTAGAGACAATGTTCCTCCTCTTCTTCTGGGACCACCATCTCCCGCAGGCTATTCCAAGTCTGCTCCAGCAGCATATAGATAACATCTGAGGGATGTTATTCTGGATTATCTCAATGAGAATAACTGTTTAACTCCATACCAGCATGGGTTTATGAGAAATCGCTCCTGTCAAACCAATCTAATCAGTTTTTATGAAGAGGTAAGCTATAGGCTGGACCACGGTGAGTCATTGGACGTGGTATATCTCGATTTTTCCAAAGCGTTTGATACCGTGCCGCACAAGAGGTTGGTACACAAAATGAGAATGCTTGGTCTGGGAGAAAATGTGTGTAAATGGGTTAGTAACTGGCTTAGTGATAGAAAGCAGAGGGTGGTTATAAATGGTATAGTCTCTAACTGGGTCGCTGTGACCAGTGGGGTACCGCAGGGGTCGGTATTGGGACCTGTTCTCTTCAACATATTCATTAATGATCTGGTAGAAGGTTTACACAGTAAAATATCGATATTTGCAGATGATACAAAACTATGTAAAGCAGTTAATACAAGAGAAGATAGTATTCTGCTACAGATGGATCTGGATAAGTTGGAAACTTGGGCTGAAAGGTGGCAGATGAGGTTTAACAATGATAAATGTAAGGTTATACACATGGGAAGAAGGAATCAATATCACCATTACACACTGAATGGGAAACCACTGGGTAAATCTGACAGGGAGAAGGACTTGGGGATCCTAGTTAATGATAAACTTACCTGGAGCAGCCAGTGCCAGGCAGCAGCTGCCAAGGCAAACAGGATCATGGGGTGCATTAAAAGAGGTCTGGATACACATGATGAGAGCATTATACTGCCTCTGTACAAATCCCTAGTTAGACCGCACATGGAGTACTGTGTCCAGTTTTGGGCACCAGTGCTCAGGAAGGATATAATGGAACTAGAGAGAGTACAAAGGAGGGCAACAAAATTAATAAAGGGGATGTGAGAACTACAATACCCAGATAGATTAGCGAAATTAGGATTATTTAGTCTAGAAAAAAGACGACTGAGGGGCGATCTAATAACCATGTATAAGTATATAAGGGGACAATACAAATATCTCGCTGAGGATCTGTTTATACGAAGGAAGGTGACGTGCACAAGGGGGCATTCTTTGCGTCTGGAGGAGAGAAGGTTTTTCCACCAACATAGAAGAGGATTCTTTACTGTTAGGGCAGTGAGAATCTGGAATTGCTTGCCTGAGGAGGTGGTGATGGCGAACTCAGTCGAGGGGTTCAAGAGAGGCCTGGATGTCTTCCTGGAGCAGAACAATATTGTATCATACAATTATTAGGTTCTGTAGAAGGACGTAGATCTGGGGATTTATTATGATGGAATATAGGCTGAACTGGATGGACAAATGTCTTTTTTCGGCCTTACTAACTATGTTACTATGTTACTATGTAATAGTGATGCTGATGACGGCGTCATCAGCGCTAACCATCTTAGTAGCCATTTTGAAACTGTGCAGAAGAGTGCAGAGGTCCTTAATCTGTGCCCACTCTGTAAATGTGATATGCGCTGCTCCCGTACTGTGTTGTCCCAGGATATACGATATGACATGACATACTGCGTCAGGGCTCGTTGCTGCTGACACAGTTGCTGCAACATGTGCAGAGTGGAATTCCACTGTATTGGCACATTGCATTTCATCCTGTTAACTGGCATGGACAAAGACCTGTGTATCGATGAAAGTCAATGACCTGTGGGATGCGAATGGCGGAAATGAGTACACAGCTTCCACGCTTTCTGGAGCAGTTCACCTAGGCCAGGATAGTAGCGGAGAAACTGCTGAGTTTCACATGAGCCATGCAAGGCATGTGTGCAAGTTTTCTCCAGCATAGGGCCGACACCCGGTTTGCACCATTATCACACACAGCCTTCCATGTCTCCAGGTTCAGTGGAGAAAGCCACTGCTCTAACTTGACGTGGATAGCTACCTACAGCTATTGAGCTGTGTGACTTAATTTGAGCCATGGATGCGCAATACGGAGGTGGGAGGGTGTCATCACTCGAACCCAGCGGCTCTTGTGCAACAGGCGTCAGCTCTTCCCTCTGAGCCATTCAGCTTGCTTGACATTTTCGTCCTAACCCAGAAAAAAGTACCTGTGTTGTTTCTGATTGTCTCAACGCTGAGTACCTGATTGGCTCCACATCGATTGAACACCCTACTTAAACCGGGGATTGCACTTCCTTCATTGCGAGATTATTGAGCTACCAGCTTTTAGTCAAGCTTTCTTTCACCTGCTGATCCTGTAAACTGCATTGCTTCTCCTGTGTACTGACTCATGGCTATTCCTGACTATGCTCCCTGCCCCTGTGCAGCACACATACATATCTAGTATATATACAGCTGAAATTCCCTCCTCCATTAGTAGGCCTCATCTCCCCTCCCTTCACTAGTTAGTCTCCTCCTCTTCCCCAGGCCCAGTCTTTCTCTGCCATGTTAGTTTCTCCAGGTCCCAGCCTACTGATGTGGCCAATTACCGATATGATTGTGTGGATGTGGATTTGGTTAGATCCCCGGTGGCTGTAGCTGTGATCGAACTACATAGGGCGCAGTTTTGAGTGCGACATCTACATTTATTGGAGCCGTGCATTAGCACTACCAGATACCGTTACCTTTCCAGTCATGGGGGACATGAAGACACTTTAGACTTTGACAATCTTCTTGCTGCTTTTGATACCCCTAGTGCTTCAAGTTTGGATGCCAAGGAAGCTATCCAAACAACAAGTGATGACTAAGAAAACCATCTCAAACCATCAGGACTGTGTTTGGATGAGAACCTGTCTTTAGCCCAGTCTGAGTCTGTCCCTGATGTTCCAGCAGTTAGAGTTATTGTGAAAAAACACAAGCTGACAAGAGTAATTTGAGGTGTCTGAAAAGGACAAAATTATCAATGGTCCAACTGTACTGCTGAATGAAAAAACTCCACAAAAGTGGTGTGAAGTAGTTCAATGGGAATTATATATAATATATACTCTTCTTGATGAAATTATTATTTTCATTTCAATTTTTTTTTATATATATACTGGATATTTAACACATTGGCACTTTAAGAGGCACTAGCACTTTTGATTTTCCACTTGGGTGGTTTATACTGTATATCACATTCACGTGTGTTCTGTTTGTCTAATACTTAATGTGGCCATTATACGAGATAAGTAATGTGTGGATAGTGAAAGCGCTTTAGCTCAGCAGTGATATGTCCATCCTGCAACACCTGTTTCATCTTACGTGCTGAATGCTCGCGATGTGTCGGCTCGTCTGGTGTCCATGGTGACATGTCTATCCAGCATCATTCCGGACACTCCCCTTCAATGATGCCCTCCAATTCATGTTGTCTGGGGTGGAGTTACCCTGGACGCCGCACGTGTCACACTACCCGGGAGCATCGCTAAGCACTTACCCACTGACATATACTATTAGCACACTCCCTATCTTGTGGAGCTGGGGACAGTCATGCATCGGGGCATGTCCTACTAGTCATTACACTCAATATGGAAAAAAAATGGGGCATTTAAAAGAGAGAGTTTTTATAAACAACAGCTACCAATAAAGTAACATGCTGGGCGGTCAGGTTACCTGCTCTGCAGCCAATGCCTGGGATAATCCCCTTTGAAACTCCCTTCGAAATTAACTCCCATTCACCATATGTTCTCAATTAATCTGTGTCATGTGGTTTATTAGAAACCTATATAAAAACTCCTTTGGAACAGTTATTTATACCCTCTCTGAGGAAGCCGACGCAGCGAAACACGCGTAAGAGGGACAGTGGTAAATATGTTAACTCAGTCTATGTACTTTTGTTTTGTGTGTTCTGTGCAGGATGTTCTAAATTGTGTATTAGTATGGCATAGCATTAGCATACACTTGTTTATGCCTGTTTGTCTTTTCATTGAATTTTTTGGTCACTTGTTCTGTGTACCTATATCACTTTAACTGGTGTGCTACATTAGCTGACTTTCTTTAACTTTTGAGTTGAGCCATAATTTATACTTATAAATATGTTATGTATATTGTTTCACAAATCTGCAAATGTGGCACACTAATGTTATTCCTATATATATTTATTTCTTGGACAGCTATTTTTACTATATCTATCTCAAGCTTTGCATTTTTGCACACAACCACTAGATGGAACCACAGTACTTGGACTTAATCTGTTTATTTTGACACACAGATGATTTATGTAATGCAGTATGTGAGTGCTGTTTAAATTATGGTATATGATTAATTTATGTATTAGTGTATCTACGTATTTATATTTCCATATAATAGATTGACTACTACTCTTGTCTTTATTGAAATTTTCCCCTTCTGTATCTGTTTTTTAGATTAATGTTTTTATACTTTGCTTAATAAAGATTTAATTACTTTTATATTATGTATTTGTTTGTTTGTGTACCGCTGAATGGATTTCGTGGCCCTGAAGTAGGCCCTCATCCCCATGCTGTTGGACCAGGCTATGGAAAATATGAACCAGTATTCATCAATGAAGACAACTAACTGAGCTACACAGAAAAAATAGAACTGCACAATGCAGAAAGTTTGCCAACTTTAACCCAGTTTAGCCCTATTTCTAGCCCTGAGCCAGAAGATTCAAAAGATATTGTTCTTAACAAGCAGAAGGTAGCAGAGTCTCCGTACTTTCCACAACCTTCCATGTACGATCCTGAAGAAGAATGCATTTGGAACCAGAGCTGAGTATGTTTGATGAATACTGTCAAAAAAAGAGCAGAAATCTGACTGAATGGAAGCAGAGGAGGCTAGATCAGAGCAAATCCAAGGTATTGACAAAAACAACAGCTTGCTTGGTTCGTCTATGCCTTTTAGCGATGCTCAGGACAGCGGCAATTCTCAGGATAAAGCATTTTCCGGTCCATGGGACTCTTTGGGTGATGTAGCAGGTACATGAACTCTGTCTTCATTTGTGCCACCTAGGCAGCGGATTAAACCTGCTTGTTCTAAATGATCATCTTGTGCAGCTGCTTTGATGACCTTGCAGGCAAAAAAAAAAGTTGTTGTGGTCCCTAAGGAGGAATCTTTAAATCCTTCTGAAGACATTGATCTTTCTTTTAAGGAGGGGATTGGAATGCAGAACCACCAAATGTTTATCTCCGAATCTACTCGACTTGAAGTCCTCAAACTTGTCCATGATTCTAAACTTGTAGGGCACACTGGAGCCATGAAATCACAAGAACTACTGTTTTGTTCTTTTAATGGCCTAATTGTAGGAAGGATGTGGGAAAATATGTTCCCTCCTGTTTATTATTTGCACAGAGCAAGATGCCACATTATTCTTCTCTAGGACTCCTTCAACCTCTTCCAGTTCCATCCAGGCCTTGGGGATCAATCTCAATTAATTTTATTGTGGACCTATCTCCATCTAAAGAAATGACTGTTATCCTTGTTGTTGTGGGTCGGCTCACAATGATGGCCCATTTTATTCCAACTAAAGGGATTGCTACCACTGAACAAACCACAGAAAAAAAAATGAAACAGATATTTAGGCTTCATGGAATCCCTGACAATTTCTGATAGAGGTGTTCAATTTCCACCAAGATTTTCGAATAGCTTCTTTACAGCTTTAGGAGCTACTGTCAATTTGCCTACTGCCTTCCACCCACAATCCAATGGCCAGACTGAGAGAAGTAATCAAACTCTAGAACAACACCTGCGCTGCTTTATTTCTTACCTCCAGGATGAATGGGTGGACTATTTACCAACAGCAGAGTTTGCCTGCAATAACCCCAAACACAGTTTTACATCTAAGTCTATTTTTTTGCTTACTTTGGCTTGCATCCAGTATTTATTTTTAATCTTCCATTTAATACATCTGGTTCTGCTGTTACAAATAGACTTACAGAGTTGCAGAAAGTTCAGAAGGAATTTAAATGAGATGTTACAAAAGGCCCAAGAACATTAGAAAGAAGCTGCAGATAAACGTCTCAAAGCCCCTTCTACTCTTCAGGTCAGTGACAAGGCTTGGCTTTCTAAAAAAAAAAAAATTCAAAATGAAAGCACCTTCTACTAAATTGGGTTCAAAATTCATAGTACCTTTTCAAATTTCTGCACATATTAACCCAGTTGCTTTCCGTTTTAAAATTCCTAGCAGCCTGAAAATTCACCCCCTGTTCCATGTATCCTTGCTCAAACCATTCAGCGGTGAAGAGAAGTACATTGTGTATAACATTCTAGACTCTAGAAGATTCCGAGGAAGACTACAATATTTGGACCAGAAGATAATTCAAGGGTGCCGGAGGGCAACATTCATGCACCCAGGCTTACAAGAGCTTTTCATCAGAGACACCCAGTAAAGCCAGCACTTGAGATGTCCAGAGGCCAGCCTAGAAGGAGGGGAGTACTGTTAGGATTTAAAACCAGCGGCTCTTGTGCACCAGGCGGCAGCTCTTCCCTCTGAGCTATTCAGCTCGCTTGATGTTTCCTTCCTAACTCAGATAGAAGTACCTGTG
The DNA here is from genome assembly GCF_032444005.1 of Ranitomeya imitator. NCBI lineage: Eukaryota > Metazoa > Chordata > Amphibia > Anura > Dendrobatidae > Ranitomeya > Ranitomeya imitator. Next base: position 557,370,619 of record NC_091282.1, on the reverse strand, counting down.
TTGTTTCTGATTGTCTCCTACCTGAGTTCAGGCTCCACCCTGATTGAACACCCTGCTTAAACCTGGCATTGTACTTCCATCCTTGTGAGATTATTGAGCTACCAGCCTTTAGTCAAGCTTCCTTTCACCTGCTGATCCTGAAAACTACATTGCTCCTCCTGTATGCTGTCCCCTGGTTATTCCTGAGTACACTACCTGCCGCTGCTGCCCCGAGTGATTGCAATAACACTACTCCAACCCAGGTCAGTCCATAATGTAGGGATTCTATCTGCACTGTTGGAGGGAGCGTCGGATTGAGGGAGATGTTGAGGGCACTGGTGGAGGCCCTAGAGGAGGTGGAGGAGCCAAAAGCAGTGGAGGAGCTTTTAGATACAATGATTGTCATGGGGATTCAAAAACTTGTGGAGCAGCCCCTTGACAGCTTGCCCCCGAAGCCAACAGAGTCACCCAGTGCCCAGTCAGCGAGATGTAACGCCCTTGGCATGCTTACTCATCCAAGTGTCTGTAGTGAAATGTACCCTGACAGACCTAGATTTAGTCAAGAAATGGGTGATGTTGTCTGCGACATGCTGGTGTAGTGCAGGCACAGTTTTCTTAGAAGAATAATAATGATAACTGGGCAATTGGTACTGGGGGACTGCAACAGCCATCAGCTTTCGCTGATTTTTGGTCTGTATCTACCAGGCGGAAAGGCAGCATTTCTGTAGTCAACAGATTGGAGATGGTGGAGTTCAACCTCTTAGCATTGCCATGTGTAGGAGGAAACAATCCAGTGCTTAGAGAGGGCTTAATATGGTGATCCGGACAAACTGCTGGAATGAGAGAGAGGTGCAGGCGGAGAAGTTACGACGTATTGAGAAAGTTGTGGTGTGCTCATTCTCTAAGATTGGTCAAAAACAGCAAGCATGTCCACTTCCGTTACAGCTGACAGAGATCTCTCAGTCAGCATGACTGGAGCTGGCAAAGAACTCGAGGTTCTGCGGTCGAAGACCTGCGTCTCAATAGTTGGCATGATAAAAGAGGAGAAAGAAGCAGCAAATGTGATTGATGGATTGGCTGATGGTTGTTGAGGTCTGCTGGACTGTATTTTTGCACAGTGAGATTTCAAGAGAAGCGCATGTTGAGTGCGCATCTGAAGGTTCTAAAATGTATTATGTCAAATAATTATGTCAAATTATTGCACTTTTTACCTCTACTCAGTGTTTTTGCAAAGTTGACTATTACATGAGCTGACTCATCCTTTGCAGTGTCAAAAAAGGCCCAGGCTAGGCAACCCTTGCCACCCTTAAGAGCTGCAGATCCGCAGATGCTGCTGGTTACAGCCAGAGTTTTGGCTGAGGATGCATTGCTCATCATGGCTGCATCACTACGTGTCTGCAAAGTATGGCGCAATGTAACCTCCTTGTCGTTCTGCTCAGATGACCTACTCAACTGTGTGCCTCTATGTTCACGCCAACTGGGATCTAACACCTCATCATCATCACCCTCTGTGTTATCACATTCCTCACCAGTGGAGTTGCCCTCCTCCTCTTCTTGCCCTGGCAGCACAGTACAGTCTTCGTGAGCCTGAGATATCTGAGTCTCATCAGGATCCCCTCCCCACTCCAGGCATAACATCTGATGACGAGGGTCAAGATGCTGTTTGGACTATACTTAGTCATGCCCCAGATCCAAGCTTAAAAATTTTGGACATCAGTGCCAATTTCCTCCTCTTGACTCTGTGAAGCTTTTGAGTACACTCCTGATGACCTTGGCATAGAATGTGTGAACAGCTCTTCAGACTCACCCATCTGTGGTTCTCTACAGTCAGTTGTACGGTTGGAGATTTGGGATGTGGGGGGACGCAAGGGGAATTTAGGTGCCACCTCTGTGGACTGTACTGGGTGTGATGTTGAGGTGGAGGAAGAGGAGGAGAGGCCACTTGAAGTTGGCCTTGCCATCCACTCGAGCACATGCTCTTTCTGGGCCTCATCAACAAAGTGTACTACTGTGCATGTGCCAAAGAAAGGCAGTGGAGTAGCCCATCCAGTAACAAAAGTTGTCAGCTGTCTTTGCATAGAATGTGACTTTGTTGGTTCACTAGTGCTTTCACAAACATTACCACCTACCTCACATACACCTCAAAAACCAAATCTAATCCCCCTTCCACCACGGCCTCGCTTTTTCCCAGTCATGTTGCTCAGATAGTGTGGTAGGAGCACAGTTTTTGCAACAAAAAATAGATTTTAAACTCTGCACCACCTATGCAAACAGCTGAATATTAGCGGCAGTAAATTCCATGATGAACTATGGCATGCTGTATCGCTTTAGTCACAGAAGAAAGAATTGTTTGAGTGTGGATGAAGCCTGTATGACAAAAAAGATATGCTACAAACAAATTGAAAGTCAGATGTTGCCTATTGTATGACGTTAGGAACACAAGCATTTTTTTGGCCTCTGTATCAGGCCTCTATAACACACTAGATGCTACAAACTATTTTAAAGTCCAGTCCCCTGCTGTATGATTGGAGGAACAGAAGAATTTTTTTGGTGGTCCCTGGATCAGGCCTCTATAACACGCTAGATACTACAAAATATTTTAAAGTCAGATCATCCAACTGTATGACACTAGGAACAGAAGAGTTTATTGGTGGCCTCTGGATCAGGCCTCTATAACACACTAGATGCAACAAACTATTTTAAAGTCAGATTTAGAGATGGGTGAAACCGAGCAGTAAAGTTTGCCATCCGTAATAAACACCTACTGTTTGGGCACAGATACCGAACATGTTACTGTTCGGGTTCAGCTGCCCGAACACCGGGTGTTTGTCAAGCGGCAAACACCGCTTCTGATCGGCGATGAAATTATCCCCGCCGGTCAGAGAGCTGCAGTTCCCACACTGTCAAAAGACAACGTGAGAGCTCAGCTGTGATCGGAGGTATAAAGTTTACCTCTGGTCACTGGTGTCAGTGGATGGCACTACAGCTTCCATCATCCTACACCTGCTGCCACTACTAACAGTGAAAGCAGGAGTGGCTGATCGATGTATTCATTAGCCGGCTCCTGTTCTGTAAATAAATAATTTAAAAAAAAACTAAAGTGGGTTCCCCTGTATTTTTGATAACCATCCCGGCAAAACTCAAAACTCACTGCTGGGGTTGCAACCCTAAGTTGTCAGCTTCAAAAATGCTGGTTATCAAGAATAATGATGAGAGAATTTGTTCAGGAAACAATCGCTAAACATTAATTCAGCACGAACATGGCACTTTCAGATTCGTAATCAGAAACCCGAGCAAGATTTTATAAAACAACATTCTGTAAAAGTACGGGAAAATATTTGAGTGGCACCCCAGGGGTTCAGGTACCACAGTGGTATTGCCTTCCTCTCGGGGAGGGTGATGCCATGCTTGGAAACTAGGAGAATCCCTTTGGCAGGCAAGCTGTACATTCAACACATTCTGACTCCAGGCCAGAAGGGGGAGCTCTGAACCCGGTTTTCAGGGGACCTTGCCTAGATAATATACATTCTGGTCTGGAGGAGGAGTTTAGTTAGTCTGGTGGAGACAAGGAACAGAGAATTAGCACAGGAGAAGTCAGGAGTTAGAGGAGAGCTGAGAGTGGGCTCCCTCTAAGCTAAAGCACAGAAACTGGGCACCGGAAGCCTGAGGCTGTGAGGAACTGCAAGTCCCATGGCAGAACCAGAGGACAGGAATCTTAAAAGGACTTGCCCACATTACACCTGAGGTAGAGCAGCAATCAGAACCCAGAGTCACCGTGAATAGAGACCCCAAGGAAACGGCTGGAGTTACCTCCCATGCAGGTACTGTCCCAGGACAAGGGAGAAAGAGTACCTTGCCAGAAAGCCGCAGGCAACAAGGGACTAATATTCAGTGTATAGTGGAAGGCTCCCAATCTGACCTGACCAAGGGGATTCAATCCATTCCCAGGCTGCTTGGACTCCACTGTCACCTGTTGCCAGTACCCTGGACTGAAACTGACTGCTAACAGTAAACCAGGTAAAGACATTGCAACCCCGTGTTGTTCATTTATTCTGGCTCCAAACTATTCTGGCCAAACACACTGGCAGCCCTGGGGACCCCACTTCACCTGTGGGAAGTTAAACCATCTTTGCTGCAGCAGCATCACCCCCAGAGGACCCCTTTAAGCAGCGTCGGTCACTCTTGACCGAGAACCACAGGTGGTGTCACAAACTTTTATTATTTTCACATCCCCTTTAAAGACTGTTCCCCTTTTACTTGTGCGCCCAGGGCCACGGACCAGGTCGCCGCCACCATGACCTCCCATTTAACTTGAAAAAGACACCTTGAAAAAGAAAGGCAAAATGCACATCGGTGTCGGCGTGGCACATGTCCGGACTCTTTTATACTATGGGTAAGCAATGCTAATAAGGGGGTGATATATGCTCCATTGATTTTGCGCCCATCTACAAAGATCTCTGGAATACATTGGCCTTAAATATACATTCCCCCAGTGTACTTTCTCATGCACTAAGCACTTTATTTGTAGCATAGTGTTGAAATGTCTGGACACTGGTAGCCATTACTACCTGATCCTAGTCTGTAATGTCTGATTTGTATGGATTAATAAAGTTATACCTTTTTATACAATTGAACGTATCACTCCTATTTCTCTTTTTGTTGATATGTATTAAGTGAGAGTGTCCACTAGGTGTATCAGTAAGACAACCACATAGGGAGTAGTCTTTGTGGCACCTCTATATGGATGTGGCCCTTTATGGTCTTGTTTTACTTTAAAATAGCTTGTAGCATCTAGTGTGTTTTAGAGGCCTGATCTATAGGCCACAAAAGTCTTTTGTTATTAATGTCATACAGTAAGGGACCTGACTTTAAAATAGTTTGTAGCATCTAGTGTGTTACAGAGGCCTGATCTAGAGGCCACAAAAATTCTTCTGTTCCTAGTGTCATACAGTAAGGGACCTGACTTTAAAATTGTTTGCAGCATATCTTCTTTGTCATACAGGTGCGGCGCCCCAGGGTCCTGGTCGCCGTAGTGGTATTGCTTTCCTCTCGGGGAGAGTGATGCTACGTTTGGAGGCAAAGAAGGATAACTGCATCTAGGTATCACAAACATGCAACACATTTCACACTCCAGGCCACCAGGGGGAGCTTCTGCTCCTATTTATTAGGTCACTCCCCACATATATGTAACTGGTAGTCTGTAGGGAAAGTGAGTCAGATCCAGACAGGAGTTAGTTCCTGACAGAGCTCCAGACAGGAGTTCTGGAGGGAGTTCCAGACCAGAGTCTGAGGAGGACAGAGGGTCAAAGGAGCTGTGCATGCCCTCAGAGCTGCAGCTCCCAGAAAGTGACATTGAAAGGCTGAATTGTATTGCAGCGAGTGTGAAGGAAGTTGAAGCAAAGGAGAGGATACCAGAAGGGGACCAGCCCCGCTCAAGCTGTCTCCTTCTGAGGTGCATCATCCCAGTATCCGGAACACCGAGGGAGTAAGGACCTCTACGGCTTATTTCTGAGACCGGCAGGACAGCTAATTGCAGGATACCTGTCCACACCTACACCCAGGTGACATGGTGACACCTACAGATCCGGGTTATCTAAGAGACCCTATAAACAGGCTCAAGTCACCAGTCATATGGGTTTTGTCCTATCCTATATGGGGGACAGTGAGAGCGAAACATCGCATCTGTGAGACCCTTATGCGAAGCCATAGGCAGTAAGGGACTACACCACCACACGCAAAGGAAGGCTACTGATTTCCACCTGGATAAGGGAACTCTGGACTTGCCTCCAAACCGTCTGGACTCTGCCTGCCCTGTGATCTGATGCCCTGGACTGTGGATGCTGAAGTCTTCAGTAAAGGTAAAGAAACTGCAACCTTGTGTCCTTGTTCTTCACTGCGCCATTCATCATTCACCATCTACACACCGGTAAGCCCTGGGATACACTTCACCTGTGGGAAGGTATACCATCTAGCTGCTATAACATCACCCCAGCGGACCACTTAAAGCAGCGTCGGTCACCCTGACCGAATACCACAGGTGGCGTCATGAACATTTCCCCTTTAAAGACCTTTCCCTTTTATACGGACGTCCCAGGGCCATGGATTGGGTCAGCCACCGTGACATCCCCCTGTCAACCGCAGGACCCGTTATCGAGTATCCCACGGCCCTTGGGGGGCCATCCACAGGCCTGATCAACACTCAAACAATTATTTTTTCTGTGACCAACACGATACAGCATGCCATATTTCAACTTTGAATTTGCTGTCGCTGAAATTTAGCTGTTTGCATAAGTGATGCAAAGTTTAAAATCTAATATTTTGCTGCTATAATGTGCTCCTACCACACTATCTGAGCAACATGACGGGGAAAAAGCGAGGCCGTGGAGGAAGGGGAATTAGGATTGATTTTCAAGGTGTACATGGGGTAGGTGTAATGTTTATGAAAGCACTAGTGAAGCAACGTCACGTCCTATGTAAAGACAACTGACAACTTATGTTACTGGACAGGCTGCACAACTACCTTTCTTTGGCAGATGCACAGCGGTACGTCTTGTCATTGATACCCATAAGGAGCATGTACTTGAGTGGATGGCAAGTGCAGCTTCAAGAGGCCTCTCCTCCTTTTCCTCCTCTTCCTCCACCTCAACATCACACCCAGTACAGTGCACAGATGTGGCAACAAAATTCCCCTTGCTTCCCTCCATGTTCCAACTATCCAACCATTCAACTGACTGTACGGAACCACAGATGGGTGAGTCTGAAGAGTTCCTCACACATTCTATACCATGTTCATCAGAAGTGTACTCAAAAACTTCGCAGAGTCAAGAGTAGGAAATCTGCACCGATCATCAAATTTTTTTTAGCTTGGATCCGGGGCATGACGAAGTATAGTCCAAACAGCATCCTGATCCTCATCATCAGACGTTATCCCCGGAGGGGGGAGCTGATACTAATGAGACTCCATTTCTGAGGCTCAAGCGGACTGTACTGTGCTGTCAGGGCAAGAAGAGGAGGAGGGTGACTCCAATGGCAAGAATTGTGATAACACAGAGGATGATGAAGATGAGGAGTTAGATCCCAGTTGGTGTGAACATAGAGGCACACAGCTGAGTAGGTAATCTGAGGTGGAGGTTACGTTGCACCATATGTCACAGACAGGTAGTGAGGCAGCCACGACGAGTAATGTAACATCAGCCACAACTGTGCCTCTAACCAGGGCTGCCACTAGAAATTTCGGGGCCCCATACTGGCAAAATTTTCGGGGCCCCCTTGAGACTCCGCCCAGGCTCCACCCCAGCCCCGCCTCCAGGCTCCACCCCTCGAACTGTCCACAGTTCCACCACTCTCTCTTGGAAAAACTCCACTTCTCACCAATCACACATTAACAGTTCCCATCACCAGATCACACATATAGCAGGCAGCCTTTGTTTTGGCCAAAAGATTTTTTAAGCCGCCACCATAACACGGTAGACACTTTTGGCCGGGCCCTACTCTGCTGTAACCTATTAAATATTTGTTAAAATATGCAATACAATTTAGGTATATTCTTATTTATTTTTCAATTTTTAAAATGCCCAATAATATCACATAGAAGGAACAAATACCACAACACCATGACCAGATGACATATTACCACCACAGTGATCGAATAATATCACATACAAGGAACAAATACCACAACACCATGACCAGACCACATATTACCACCACAGTGATCGAATAATATCACATACAAGGAACAAATACCACAACACCATGACCAGACCAAATATTACCACCACAGTGATCGAATAATATCACATACAAGGAACAAATACCACAACACCATGACCAGACCACATATTACCACCACATAGTGACTGAATACTACAATTCTGATCAGTAATTTTTAAAAAAAGCACCATACTATCACCATAAGTGCCATTATACACAGGAGATCTGTAATTAGTATGCAGTGTCTGTGTACAGATAATATAGTGATCACTAGTGAAATTATACACAGGAGCTCTGTATACAGTGTATAGTGTCAGTGTATAGGTAACACACTGACTCACCAGTGACGTCTCTAGGTGAAGTCCTTCATCTTTCATCCAGCACAGACCGCCATCATTTCATCCAGCCAGGACTTCTCTCTGCAGGAAATAACACAGTTATCTCGAGCTCCGCTTGCAGAACACATTACTTAATTTTTCACAACTTCTACATTACACCACATGAAGAAGGCGACATAGTATCACTCTATACAGTAACAGGACCGCCCCCCATTTAAAACAGTATACTCAAAAAATAAAATAAATACATCACTGCAGTAATAATATCCCTAAATTAGCCCCTATGGTATTAATAATATCACCCAGCCTGGCCCCGTGTGTCTCATTCCTGGCATCAGCCGGATATTCTCCCATCCTGCCCTCATGAGTATCCATTCTGCCCCATATGATCTCCTTATCCTGCCCCATATGATCGCCCCATGTGATCTCTCCATCCTGCCCCATCTGTCTCCATCATATCCATCCTGCCCCATGATCCTGCACGATCTGTCTCCAATTCTGCCCCCAGTGTCTCCAATCATGCCCCATGTCTCCATTCTGCCCCCTATGTCTCCAACCATGCCCCCATGTCTGCAATCCTGACACTTGTCTCCAATCATGCCCCCTGTGTCTCCATTCTGCCCCATCTGTCTCCAATCCTGCCCCATCTGTCTCCAGTCATGCCCCCATGTCTTTCATCCTGCCCCGTGTCTCCAATCATGCCCCGTATCTCGCATTCTGCCCCTGGGTCTCACAGTCTGCCCCTGTGTCCAGCATTCTGCACCTGTCACTGTGTCCAGCATTCTGCCCCTGTCACTGTATCCAGCATTTCTGCCCCACTGTGTCCAGCATTCTGCCCCACTGTGTCCAGCATTCTGCCCCACTGTGTCCAACATTCTGCCCCACTGTGTGTCCAGCATTCTGCCCCACTGTGTCCAGCATTCTGCCCCACTGTGTCCACCATTCTGCCCCACTGTGTCCGGCATTTCTGCCCCTGTGTCACTGTGTCCAGCATTCTGCCCCACTGTGTCCACCATTCTGCCCCTGTGTGTCCACCATTCTGCCCCTGTGTGTCCACCATTCTGTCCCACTGTGTCCAGCATTTCTGCCCCACTGTGTCCAGCATTTCTGCCCCACTGTGTCCAGCATTCTGCCCCACTGTGTCCAGCATTCTGCCCCACTGTGTCCACCATTCTGCCCCACTGTGTCTGGCATTTCTGCCCCTGTGTGTCCAGCATTCTGCCCCACTGTGTCCACCATTCTGCCCCACTGTGTCCAGCATTTCTGCCCCACTGTGTCCAGCATTTCTGCCCCTGTGTGTCCACCATTCTGCCCCACTGTGTCCAGCATTTCTGCCCCACTGTGTCCGGCATTTCTGCCCCTGTGTGTCCAGCATTCTGCCCCACTGTGTCCACCATTCTGCCCCTGTGTGTCCAGCATTTCTGCCCCCCGGGCCCCCCTGGATCGCAGCAGCTCTCAAAGAAAAAAAAAAACACAACTTCTTACCTGGCCAAGCTCCAGCGCCGGGTGAAGCTCCCTCTCCAGGCTCCACACAGACGCACTCGCCGCCGGGCCCGGCGGCTGACAATGACGTCAGACGCCGGCGACGCCGGCGAGTGCGCACTGCGGCCCTATTTAGCCGCCAGCCTCAGACTGGCTGGCGGCTGTTAACTATTGACGTGCGGGCGCGGGCCCGCACGTCAATAGTGTGCCCGATGCGGGCCCCCTCTGCTCACCGGGCCCCATACGCCAGTCACGGCTGTCATGCCCTGATGGCGGCCCTGCCTCTAACCAGCAGAGTCCGCAGATCTGCAGGTCTCATGGGTGACAAGGGTTGCCTAGCCTGGGCCTTTCTTGACACTGCAAAGGATGAACCAAATCACGTAATCTGCCAACTTTGCAGCAAAAAAAGAGTCGAGGTAAAAAGTTCAATAATTTGACTACTACATGTATGAACCTTCACATGTGCAATCAACATGCTTTACTGTGGGAATCCCACTGCACAAAAATGCAGACCAGCGGACCTCAACAACCATCAGCCGTCCCATCAATCACATCTGCTGCTCCTTCCTCCGTTATCGTGCCAACTATTGAGATGCAGGTCTCCAACTGCAGAATCTCAGGTTCTTTACCCACTCCAGTCACGCTGACTGAAAGGCCACCTTCAGCTGTAACAGAAGTGGACATGCCTGCTGTGTTTGACCGCTCTCAGAGAATGGTCACACCACAAGTTTCTAAATCCATAGTAACATCTCTGCATGCACCTCTCTCATGGTCCATCAGTTTGTTCGATTCACTGTACTCTGCCCTCTCACAGCACTGCAGCCAGCCCATGGTTCCGCAGTTGTGGTCACGGAAAATATTGTTCTCTCCTAAGCATGACAAAGCTAAGAGGTTGAACTCCACCAATCTCCAATTTGTTGACCACGGAAATGCTGCATTTCTGCCTGCTAGATACACATGGTTTCTGAAAGCTGATGGCCGTCGCAGTCTCCCAGTAACAATTACCCTGTTGCCATTACTTTTCTAAGAAAGATGTGCATGTCAAAGACAACATCACCCGTTCCTGGACAAAATCTCTGTCTGCAAGGCAGCATTTCACCACAGACACTTGGACGAGTAAGCATGGCCAAGGGCGTTACATCTCGCTGACTGGGCAATGGGTGACTCTGGTGGCTGTGAGGACAGGTGCTGCTTCACATAGCATAGCCTGGGCCAACGCAGTATGGATGTGGCGCATATCACGCTCACAGAGTGGGCACAGAATAAGGACCTCTGTACCCTTCTTCACAGTTTCAAAATGGCTAATAGGTTGGTTAGCGCTGACAAAGTCATCATCAGCATCACTATTCCGGTCATCAATATGCTGGAGCAGACTTTGAATAGCCTGTGGGAGGAGATTGTGTTCCCAGAAGAAGACCAGGAAGCAGAGGAGGATGCAGAAGGGATAACATTGTCTCTAAGTTCAAGACTGTCCTCACACAGGTGGGTGCCAAGGGAGGGTGACTTACTGTGATCGAGGGTGGCTGGTGATAACATACAAACTGTTATCGAAGGTGCAAAATCCGAGGAACAAATGGAGGAAGAAGAGGTGATGGACGAGCAACTGTCAGATGAAAAGGATAATCCTCCCGTCTCTGTTGTTCTTGGTTGTCGGGAGAGGATGGAAGAAAAGAGCGTCATTGTTACCCAGCCACCATCACAGCATGGTAGAGCTCGACATATGAGTGCCTTCTTGCTTCACTATCTGCATCATCATCCCCGTATAGTTATGATTAGGAATAATGCTGTTACTGTGTTGCGACTTTATTACAGTAATGTTATAAAACCAAATTTTGCCAGATGATTCCCGCCCTAGAAAGGGGCCTGCAAATGCTGGAGTATCGAAATACGCTTTTTATACAACCTTAAGAGAGCATTTCCCAAAGACAGCAGTGAAGCACAAAGATCGCATCGCATCTGTAGTCTTCAAACTTCTGGCATATCAATTCATCTACGCCAAAACGTTAGCAGCAGCAGTGGTGGAAGTGGAAGAAGCAATTTCTGTGAGTCCTTTGACACTTTTTGTAGATCAACTCATGCACGTGCACAACAGAGTCCAAGTCTTACACGTGGTTGACGAATAGAGAGGATGGTGCAGGAGTATCTAGAAGTAAATCTCAATACCATCAGGGAGGGTTTGGACCCTTTCACATTTTGGTCTTCCAAAATTGATGAGTGGCCTGAGCTCATCTCACACACCTTGAAGGTTTTTATTGTGCCCGGCAGCCAGCGTTGTTTCAGAAAGTGTCTTCAGTGCTGCTAGTGATGTCCTGATGGATAAGCGCAGCTGGCTGTCCCCTGAAAATGTAGACTGCTTAACTCTCATTAACATGAACAAGTCATGGATCTCCAAGGACTTTTGCACCCCAATTGCAGAGAGCACAGACTAGGTGATATTGCATTTTTTAGTGTGATGCATTAATGTCACGCATCATTGCTATTATTGGTGCACCAGGACACCTTATATTAAAATGTTTGCATTTTTCATCTATCTATACTTTTGTAATTATAAGTTATATAACGTTTTAAGAACAGTACCTCCCATAAAGTGAAACCTAAATTTAACCTGTTAAACCTGTTGACATGCATGTCCAATAATGTTTGCATCTTTAACTTGTATTGTTGTTTTTTTTTTCCCTGTCCGGGAGTACTGGAGCTAACGGGGGGGGGGTGGGCGGGGGGTTGGGTGGGAGGGGTGGGGGGAGTGTAACACCCCAGGTAACCAGTCGTTACGGTGATATTGCCTTCCTTTCGGGGAGGGTGATATCATGCTTGGAGGCAAGGAGGATTCCCTTTACCAGGTAAAGCACCTACATTCAACACATTCTGAATCCAGGACAGAAGGGGGAGCTCTGAACCCGAATTCAGGGGAGCTTCCCCCAGATAGAGTTGGGTCCATATATATTTGGACAGAGACAACATTTTTCTAATTTTGGTTATAGACATTACCACAATGAATTTTAAAGAAAACAATTCAGATGCAGTTGAAGATCAGACTTTCAGTTTTCATTTGAGGGTATCCACATTTAAATTGGATGAAGGGTTCAGGAGTTTCAGCTCCTTAACATGTGCCACCCTGTTTTTAAAGTGACCAAAAGTAATTTGACAGATTGAATAATTTTAACTAAAATGTTCATTTTTAGTACTTGTTTGAAAACCCTTTATTGGCAATGACTGCCTGAAGTCTTGAACGCATGGACATCACCAGATGCTGTGTTTCCTCATTTTTGATGCTCTGCTAGGCCTTCACCGCGGTGGTTTTCAGTTTCTGTTTGTTGTGGGCCTTTCTGTCTGAAGTTCAGTCTTTAGCAAGTGAAATGCATGCTCAATTGGGTTGAGATCAGGTGACTGACTTGGCCATTCAAGCATATTCCACTTCTTTGCTTTACTAAACTCCTGGGTTGCTTTGTCTTTATGTTTTGGGTCATTGTCCATCTGTAGTATGAAACGACGACCAATCAGTTTTGCTGCATTTGGCTGGATCTGAGCACACAGGTTGATCTTGGTTTCATTTGTCCAAAGAATGTTATTCCAGAACTGTGCTGGCTTTTTTAGATTTTTTTTTAGCAAAGTCCAGTCTAGCTTTTTTATTCTTGATGCTTACGAGTGGCTTGCACCATGCAGTGAACCCTCTGTATTTACTTTCATGCAGTCTTCTCTTTATGGTAGATTTGGATATTGATACGCCTACCTCCTGGAGAGTGTTGTTCACTTGGTTGGCTGTTGTGAAAGGGTTTCTCTTCACCATGGAGATTATTCTGCGATCATCCACCACTGTTGCCTTCCGTGGGCGCCCAGGTCTTTTTGCATTGACGAGTTCACCAGTGCTTTCTTTCTTTCTCAGGATGTACCAAACTGTAGATTTTGCCACTCATAATATTGTAGCAATTTCTCCGATGTTTTTTTTCTGTTGCAGCTTAAGGATGGCTTGTTTCACCTGCATGGAGAGCTCCTTTGACCGCATGTTTACTTCACAGCAAAACCTTCCAAATGCAAGCACCACACCTCAAATCAACTCCAGGCCTTTTATCTGCTTAATTGAGAATGACATAACGAAGGGATTGCCCACATCTGTCCATGAAATTGCCTTGGAGTCAATTGTCCAATTACTTTTGGTCCCTTTAAAAACAGGGTGGCACATGTTAAGGAGCTGAAACTCCTAAACCCTTCATCCAATTTTAATGTGGATACCCTCAAATGAAAGCTGAAAGTCTGAACTTCAACTGCATCTGAATTGTTTTGTTTAAAATTTATTGTGGTAATGTCTATAGCCAAAATTAGAAAAATGTTGTCTTTGTCCAAATATATATGGACCTAACTGTATATGTATTCTGGTCTGGAGGATGAGTTAGGGAGTTTTGGAGCAGACAATGAAGGAAAGAAGAGCAGAGCAGAGAGTGACGCCGTGCAGCTACATGTGAGCTGCAGCTCCAGAAAGAAGATAACCTGTAGGGTTGGAATGTTAGTGAGCATCTGAGGAAAGGAGCAAAGGAGAAGGAAAGGGCTTAGAGGGGAACTGTGACAGGGCACCCTCTGAGCCAAAGTGCAGGAACCAGGCATCGGGAGCCCAAGGCTGTGTTGTACTCCAGGTCGCACAGCAGAACCGGAGGGCAAAGGATTTTAAGTAATTTGCCCGCACTTACACCCGAAGGTGAAGCAGTACAAGAAGAGACCGGGTCATGATAGAGACCCTATAAAAAGACTCGCCCTGCCCACCATATGGGTAACTGTCCCAGGACAGGAGAGAGAGGACTTTGTCAGGGAGCCACAGGCAGCAGGGGCCTCACATACGAGTGCAAACAGGAAGGCTTATGGACCTCACCTGGGAGAGGGATCCACCGTTGCCTCCAGGCCGGCCGGACCACATCACCACCTGTTGCTGGTACCCTGGACTGTGGCCTGATTCAACCAGTAAACCAGGTAAAGATGTTACAACCCTGTGTCCTCCATTTATTTGCCGGCATCCATCACACCATCCCTGCCCAGCACACTGGGAGCCCTGAGGACCCAGCCTCACCTGTGGGAAGCGATACCATCTTACTGCCTTACCATCACACCCAGAGGACCCCTTTTAGCAGCGTCAGTCACCCCAGACCAAGTTCCACAGGTGGCATCATGAATTTTTATTGCTTTACAACTCCCTTTAAAAACTATCCCTTTTACTTGAGCACCCAGGGCCATGGACCGGGTTGTTGCCACCATGACCACCCCTTTAACGATGACCAGACTTGGTACCGAGTAACCTGTAGGCCCTGGCGGGCGACTCATGTCCTGCACACAGCATCTCGCTACCGTGCAGGCATACTTCTATCTGCCCTGTCAAGGGCAGAGTAAAGTACTCCAGTGCCTATGTGCCTTTGCTCTTTCTCCTTTCCCTGCGCATGCACACTGTAGTAGTTTGCTCTGCCTCGACAGGACAGGGAGATGTACGCCTGCTCAGGAACATGATGCTGGACACTGTGTGGATGACAGCTCTTGCATTCACTGCATAGGCAAACTGTGTGGGAGACTCACTTCCTAATAATGGGAACATTGTTTTCAGGAGGCCCACTTGTACGTCTCTTCAAAAGGGTATTAGGCTGGGTCTAAAATTTAGGCAGGCCTTGCATTCACTGCATAGGCAAACAGTAATAATCTTTATTAATAATCTTTATTTTTATATAGCGCTATCATATTCCGCAGCGCTTTACATTTTGCACACATTATCATCACTGTCCCCGATGGAGCTCACAATCTAGAATCCCTATCAGTATGTCTTTGGAATGTGGGAGGAAACCGGAGTGCCCGGAGGAAACCCACGCAAACACAGAGAGAACATACAAACTCTTTGCAGATGTTGTCCCGGGTGGGATTCGAACCCAGGACCCCAGCGCTGCAAGGCTGCAGTGCTAACCACTACGCCACCGTGCTGCCCACACAAACAGTATGGGAGAACCACATTCTAATAATGGGAACATTGTTTTCAGGAGGCCCTGCTGTATGTCTCTTCAAAGGGGTATTGGGCTGCGTCTAAATTTTAGGCAGGCCTTGCATTCACTGCATAGGCAAATAGTATGGGAGACCCAGTTCGTAATAGTGGTAAGATTGTTTTCAGTAGGCACTCCTGTACATCTTTTCAATGGGGTACTGGGGTGTGTCCAAATTTTGTGAAGCCCTGCCACTTACTGCATACACAATAATAGTATAGGAGACCCACTGTTTAATAATGGGAACAACAAAGCATAGCCAGCTGATGGCTCTCTAAGAATAGTGAGGGCTGACTACTGGCCCTTTAAGAATAGTAAAGGCTGCCTGATGGTCCAATAAAAATAGGCTTCATGACTTTGAGAGTCAATCCTTCATAAATGATACAGGATCTGTCTGATGGTGTATCACACACCACATGGCCAGATAAGGTTATAAAATGTTAAAATGACATTTCCCAGTGAATGCATTTGTCTTCGTTGAAAGCGATGGTAAAGTTCAAAAACGCATCAAAAACGCTATGTGTGATCATAGCCTAAGGTGTGGAGGAGCATTTTTGTTTTTGGTTATTTATTTTGCCTTATATACAAGTCTTTACACTGGAAAGGATGTCCCTTTACATTTTTCCCAGGAAAATCCATTTTGGTTTAGTTTTTGTACGTTATATTGTGAGTCTGTAAACGTGGCATAAGACTCAGACAACATTGTTTACAGCAGTGACTTGAAAGTCAGAAATGCTTCCAGGGGTCTTCCCCATGCTGTTTCCATGTCATTTGAGCACTGTTCCCATTTCTAATCTCTCTGCAGACTGCCGTGGGGCAGCCAGAAAAATGCTGGAGTTTCCCATGGACTTACATTGGGCTCTTTGGTCGGGTCGAACACCCGAGCATTTTAGTGCTCACCCATCACTAATTAACATCAGTTATACGCCGAACAGAGTCCATGAAGTCAGTGACGTGACAAAGACCATTCATTTAAGTCATCTTGCTTTTGGTACTTGTATGGTGATGTCCTGTGCATTAGGATCCACATAGGCAGCTGCTCCTTGCAAAGCAGCGGCTTTCACGTTACTGTGGTAATGAGGCAGTGACCCAAGATAGTTCAACTTAAACGTCTTTATTTTGCCAACTTACTGTTAGGGCTAGCGGAACGCACCAAATAAAGGGATAGATAGGAGGTGCGTTCGCAGCCCCGGGTCCACCGTGCAGAGATGGTACCTGCTGCTATGTAATGGTGGATGGACACTGAACTCACACGTGGGTTCGACTTCACCCCGTGTGAAATAGTAGCGAGCTCTGTTGCTTCACAGAGTCGCAAGATACTCAGAGAGTAATACCTTAACTAGGGTTGTGCTTGCTCTGGAACTCTTCTGTGCTAACCGCACACATGAAGGAACCAAATGCTAAGCCAAGCGGCTAATTGTCCCCACTGATGCTAGCTGCCTGCCTGAGTGTACAGTCCCCGATCTAGACACACCACATGTAACCAGAGTGGTAGAGCATCCACTGGCATTAGCCATAAACAAATGATACTAGAGCATGGCCGTGCAGCCATGCAAACCTTTAATAGTTGCAGCTTCTTCAGGACGTTCCTAGTGGACCAATAGGAGCTGCTACAGGACCTGAGCATGTGACCCCCAACCTCCAATAAGAGGTCTTCCCTTGGGCATGCTCAGAAGAAGAAAAGCAGAACTTAGTCCCAGAAGCGTCTGCTCGCTGCTGACCAGTACTGGCTACAATGGTTGAGCCTGGAAGGGCAGCAGTAACCAAGTGCAAAGTATCTGCCTGAGCCAGATGCTGGGACCGATGTCTCCACTGAGCAGGCTCCACTGCGGTTGGAGAAGAATGGGAGACCGCAGCGGAGGTGGTTCGAGATTCCCCCTGTGCAGCGGTGGGAACTCGACACCTCACACTTACTAAAAAAAAAATCTAACCGTTATCATCCAGTTTGCAGCCAGATTGTCCATATCAGTCCATTGCTGTGGGCGACTGCACCACTGTCTAACGCTTGGGTGCGGTAATGGCTTTGTTCTCTCTGGCTCTGGAGTGTGTTCAGCCTCCCACAGACATACGTATACAGAGCCTCCTGTTCTGCTGCTTGCAAACCAACACTGACACACCCAACCCTTACCTGAAAGTTTAAAGGGACACTGTCACCTGAATTTGGAGGGAACAATCTTCAGCCATGAAGGTGGGGTTTTGGGGTTTTTGATCCACCCTTTCCTTACCCGCTGGCTGCATGCTGGCTGCAATATTGGATTGAATTTCATTCTCTGTCCTCCGTAGTACATACCTGCACAAAGCAATCTTGCCTTGCACAGGCATGTACTATGGAGGACAGAGAATGAACTTCAATCCAATACTGCAGCCAGCATGCAGCCAGCGGGTAAGGAAAGGGCGAATCAAAATCCCAAAAACCCCGCCTCCATGGCTGAAGATTGTTCCCTCCAAATTCAGGTGACAGTGTCCCTTTAAATGGGAATTGTGGCCATGGGCCACTTTCCCCACCAACTTTATAGGGCCTTGCTAAAGCCTGCAAAAATTAAAAAATATGTGAGATATAAGTTGATATTTTGGCCAAAATATGCAAGCTCGCAATATGTGCCAAACTTTATTGGATATTGTTTTGTGCAAAAAAGTTGCAGTTTTACACCACGTTTGCCTATTTAAAAAAGTGGGTGACATAATGCACGCGGCTTTATGAATTACAACTTTTAAAACTTCACAATTCTTGCTCTTGTAAGCCATTTGGTTAAAAAGTGGAAATACAGCTATAGACACAAGTGTAATATCTAAAGATGTGCCACATTTAGGAAATATCTAGCAAAGCTTCGTCTTTAAATTTGATAAAGTCAACGTAACCGAAACTGACTTCTTAGAGTATGTGCACACAATCTTTTTTCCAGGCGAAGTTTGCTGCAGAAACCTCAACAGAATGGACATATGCATTTCTATTTAAACATTACTTGCTGCTCATATCTTCAGGCTTTTGATTGTTTTTTAACAAACATGTCAAACAAGTAAAATATACATTCTTCTGTTGTTTTCCACACAGAAAACACTGTACTTTATAATAAAAGTCAATAGAAATGTTCAAAAGATGTCTGAAAGTCGCACGGATGTCTTTTGGAGATTTTTGCCACTGCTTTTGCTTAAAAAAAAAACTGATAGTGGTTTCTTTATCATTCAATATAGTTGAAAACAACAACCAAAAAGTGCCAGAAAAAAAGATGTAAAAACCCCCCACACAATTTAAAAAAAAAAATTATGGTGGCCAAAATTGTTGGAAAAACACCCTGCAAATGACTGAAAAAAACAACACAAAAGATGCTTCAGAAAAAAAAATGCTAGAATGTCCTGAAGTGTCTCCTGCTTGAGAAACTCGCCAAGTTCACCCAAGTTTAAAAGGCATCCTGGGCACATACCCTTAAGCTAGAGTCACGCACGTGTGTGAGTGTTACCACCTTTGAGAAACAGACCATTTTTTCTCAGATCTTTTCAATCTTTCTTCAGTGAAGCAGGTCTGAACATTTTTATCCAATGACTTTTAACAATGTGTTAGCTAAAAATGGATGATACTAGGATGGATCTCTGAAGTATAAAGCATGTCTTCCAAGCTATATCCTTGCTCACGGATCACAATAGACTGATGGCCAAGTCTGATCTGCAAAACCAATGAGAACAAGAAATGCTCTGAGATTCGTGGATGGAAACAATATACAGTATTTTCAAAACTGATGTGTGTATTCATCAGTGAAAGTCGATGGGTCACTGTGGTGTCCACAAAAAAAGAACATTACTAGGATAGCAACACAGATGTGTAAATGAAGGCTTCTACAATGGTAGGGCACCAACTTCCTACTTCTTATACTATTGATAGTCCTTTGTCACCAAACTATTGCATCTTTTATTCTTAGGGTATATGCACACATAGATGGAACCTCTGCGGATTTTTCCGCACCTGTTTTGAGAAATCCGCATGTTTAACTGCGTTATACCTGTGGATTTACTGCGGATTTACCTTGGATTTTATGCCTTTTTTGTATGGATTCCACCTGGGGTTTTACATCTGCGGATTCCTATTATGGAGCAGGTGTAAACTGCTGCGGAATCCGCACAAAGAATGAACATGCTGCGGAACCATCCAGGCTAAAAACATCAGCTCTTAGCCGTCCAAGAAATGACGCATCTTATAGATGCACCAATTCTGGCATTTAGCTTTGCTCTTCCCACTTGCCCGTTAGCGGTGGCAAGTGGGGTTCATATTGTCAGATGACATCAAGCCCACAGATTAGTAATGGAGAGGCGTGTATAAGACTCCTATCCATTACTAACTCCATACTTACATGGTAAATAAAGACACAGCCAGAATAAAGTCCTTTATTTGAAACAATCACACAGACTCCTTTATTGAATCTTTATTTACCATACTTACTGAACACCCTTATCTCCTGCAACAAAAATAAAATAATAAACCAACATATACTCCCTGTCTGACGTTGTCCATTACCGAGTGTCCCACGACGATCTCATGTGTAGAACAGTCACATTGCGAGATGTGACTGCTTTACCTGGCCTCTGGCGATACACTGACAGTGTCATTGAGAGTTCACCGGAGTTCATAAGCTCCAGTGCTGTCACGGCACCGCTGCGTGAGAATTTTCTCTCGCAGTAGTGCCGCAATTGAGAGCACCGGAGCTGATCAGCTGATGAACACCGGTAATCTCTTGTGGCAACTCAGTGATACACTGCGGGAGGGATTACCTCCTGTCAGTGTATCGCCGGAGGCTGTGTAGAGCGGTCACATCTCCCGATGTGACTGTTCTACATGTGAAATTGTCATGGGACACTCGTTATTAAACGGACAATGGCGGAAAGGTAAGTATATGTTGGTTTATGATTTTTGATTGCTTGCAGGAGATGGGGCGTCGGGGATTAGATGTTTGGTGAGTATGTATTGTTTATGTAAATATGTTATTATTATTTATTTATATAGCACCATTGATTCCATGGTGCTGTACATGAGAAGGGGTTACATACAAGTTACAGATATCACTTACAGTAAACAAACTAACAATGACAGACTGATACAGAGGGGCGAGGACCCTGCCCTTGCGGGCTTACATTCTACAGGATTATGGGGAAGGAGACAGTAGGTTGAGGGTTGCAGGAGCTCCGGTGTTGGTGAGGCGGTAGCTTCAGTAGTGATGAGGAGGCAGTGGGGTCAGTGCAGGCTGTAGGCTTTCCTGAAGAGATGTGTTTTCAGGTTCTGTCTGAAGGATCTGAATGTGGTTGATAGTCGGACGTGTTGGGGCAAAGAATTCCAAAGGATGGGGGATATTCGGGAGAAGTCTTGGAGGCGGTTGGATGAGGAGCTAATAAGTCTGGAGGAGAGAAGGAGGTCTTGGGAGGACCGGAGATCACATGAGGGAAAATATTGGGAGATTAGTTCAGAGATATATGGAGGAGACAGGTTGTGGATGGCTTTGTAGGTCAGTATTAGTAATTTGAACTGGATACGCTGAGTGAATGGGAGTCAGTGAAGAGATTTGCAGAGGGGGAAGCAGAGGAGTAGTGAGGAGAGAGATGAATTAGTCAGGCAGCAGAGTTAAGGATGGACTGGAGAGGTGCAAGGGTGTTAGCAGGGAGGCCGCAGAAAAGGATGTTGCAGTAGTCAAGGCGAGAGATGATGAGGGCATGCACAAGCATTTTAGTCGATTTATGGTTGAGGAAAGGACGGACAGGGCAGAGTCGAAGGTTACTCTGAGGCAGCGGACTTCCGGTACGGGGGAAAGCATGATGTCATTGATTGCAATAGATAGGTCAGGTAAGGAAGATCTATGGGATGGAAGAAAGATGATGAGTTCAGATTTGTCCACATTGAGTTTGAGGAAGTGAGAGGAGAGGAAGGAGGATATGGCTGATAGGCACTCTGGGATTCTGGACAGCAGAGCGGTGACGTCTGTGCCAGAGAGGTAGATCTGAGTGTCATCAGCATAGAGGTGGTACTGGAATCCATGGGACTTTATGAGTAGTCCCAAGCCAAGTGTATAGATTGAGAAGAGTAGGGGTCCTAGAACAGAGCCTTGGGGGACGCCAACAGAGAGAGGGTGGGATGAGGAGGTAATGTGGGAGTGGGAGACACTGAATGTGCGGTTGGAAAGGTACGAGTAGATCCAGGATAGGGCGAGGTCTTTGATGCCAAAGGAGGAGAGGATCTGTAGTAAGAGGCAGTGGTCAACTGTGTCGAAAGCAGAGGACAGGTCTAGAAGGAGGAGTACAGAGTATTGTCCATTAGCTTTCGCGGTAAGTAGGTCATTAGTGATTTTGGTCAGGGCTGTCTCAGTTGAGTGATGGGGCGGAAACCAGATTGTAGATTGTCAAAGAGCAAGTTAGATGAGAGGTGGGAGGAAAGTTCAGAGTGGATGTGCTGCTCCAGGAGTTTGGAAGCGAATGGGAGCAGTGATATTGGGCGATAGCTGGACATAGCAGTTGGTTCGAGGGTTGGCTTTTTAAGGATAGGCGTGATTGTGGCATGTTTTTGAAAGCAGAAGGGAAGGTGCCAGAAGATAGTGATAGGTTGAAGAGGTGGGTTAGGGATGGGATAAGTGTGGTGGTGAGGATGGGGAGGAGGTGGGATGGGATGGGGTCGAACGCACAGGTGGTGAGGTGCGATTTGGAGAGGAGATAATTAAGCCCCCCTTCAGTGATTTTGGATAGGGAGGTTATGGGTTTGGGCATTGGTCTAGTATACAAAGGGGTTGTGGTGGTTGAACAATGAAGACTTGCCCTGTCTGGTTGATCTTATTTTTAAAGTGTGTGGCAAAGTCCTCAGCAGAGATGAGGGAGTTTGGAGGGGACAGTGGGGGGCGGAGGAGGGAGTTAAAGGTTTTGAATAACTGTTTGGGGTTGTGGGTTAGGGAAGATACGAGGGTTGTGAAGTAGACCTGTTTAGCAGAGGTGAGAGCAGATTTAAAAGTGAGTGTTGCCTGTTTGAATGCAGTGAAGTCGTCTTGCAGGTGTGTTTTCTTCCAACACTGCTCCGCAACCCTGGACACTTGCCAGATCATTTTAGTGGTGTTATTGTGCCAAGGTTGTCTATTGATACGTCGCACTCTGCCATGAACGAGAGGGGCAACTGTGTCAATAGCTGATGCAAGAGTGGCATTGTAGAAAGCAGTGGCAGTGTCTGTGTTGTGGAGTGAGAATATGGATGCCAGTGGTAGGATAGAGTCAGAGAGTGTGTGGGTGTCTAGGTGTGCAAGGTTTCTGCGGGGGTGCGCATTTTGCTGGACATGGATGACCGGTGAGGAGGACAGGGATGAGAAGGTGAGCAGATGGTGGTCGGATAGAGGGAGAGGGGAGGTGGAGAAGTTAGATAGAGAGCAGAGACGGGTGAATATCAGGTCTAATGTATGTCCGTCTGTGTGGGTGGCTGCGGAGGACCACTGAGTAAGTCCAAAGGATGAGGTAAGGGACAGAAGTTTGGAGGCTGTTGACTGAAGAGTATCAATGGGGATGTTGAAGTCACCCATGATGATGGTGGGAATGTCAGCAGAGAGAATGTGAAGAAGCCAGGTGGAGAATTGGTCAATAAAGGGAGTGGCCGGGCCAGGAGGTCGGTATATGATGGCCACTTGGAGGTTTGAGGGAGAGTAGATGCGGACAGAATGGACTTCAAAAGAGGGGAGGATAAGGGAAGGTAGAGTTGGGATTGGGTTAAAGGTACAGTTAGAAGAAAGGAGAAGACCCACTCCTCCACCATGTTTGTTGCCGGGTCGAGGGGTGTGAGTGAAGTGGAGGCCTCCGTAACACAGCGTAGCAGGGGTGTCAGAGGGTGTTAGCCATGTTTCTGTGAGGCCAAGGAAGGCAAGATTGCGAGAGAGAAAAAGGTTGTTAATCACGTGAAGCTTATTGCAGATTGAGCGGGCATTCCAGAGTGCTCCAGAGAGAGGGAGCAGGGAGGTTGGCGTCAGGGGCATGGGTTTTATGTTGGAAAGATTGTGGTAGTTCATATTAGATAGGGAGCGATAGGAGGGGGTAGTAGTGGGAGGTATGAGCTGTGGGGATCCCGGTTTGGTAGATATGTCTCCAGCAGTGAGGAAAAGCAGAGAAAGGGAGAGCAGGTGGGAGTAAGAGAGTGGCTGACTTGTTTTATGTTTTATTAGGACCGATTTGAGATTGAGGAGCAGGTCAGCAGAGGCGGACAGGTGGGGAGGTAAGAGGGAAGGGGAGATGATTATTAGGTTAGAGAGTGCTGGGGTTTGTGATAGTGAAGGAGAGAGAAGATTAGTGGAGCAAACACTGTAAGGGCATATGTAAACATGGTGAAGAAGTAAGATGGGTTAGTAGAAAAGCTAGATCCAAGTAATAAGAAGTGCTTACTCAGCAGACATACCCAAAAGAGACAGATCATAGAGTGGGGTCCTGACTCCTGTCGTGACTAACTGCTGTTGAAATAACTGCGGTGTCTTTATGCTTAGCTGTGAAATGCTTTGCTGCAGGAATGCGTGTGCCTGACCCCACACGCGTGCACCCCTTAAGAGTCTACCAAATTTATACAGTAGGACTGAGTAAAGGATCAGGTGAGAGGGATTGTGGGTCCTTATTTGGGATAAATTAGCAATTGGTCAACACCCCAGGGGAGGTTACATGATCAAAGGCACTTAGCCTGGCTGCAACCATATGCTCTAACACCTTGAACACGATAATATGTCCTGTGACCCCAGCATAGATGAAAAAATGAATTTAGCAAACATTCAGCAGGTACATTAAAGGCAAGGTTGCAAGATGGTAGGCAGCAGATAACAGCGAGCAGAGATGTTTGTACCATTAAAGGGAAAGGTTGCAGGATGGTAGGCAGCAGATAACAGTGAGCAGAGATGTAAATGTTTTAATTTTTTTTTACAATTGAACAGAGGCGCTGGATGATGGGAATACTCTCCCATCATCGGCTCATGCTGTCACTATTATATGTGACAGCAGACATAGCCGGATGGGAGTAGTGGTCCCATCAGACAACGCCTGGGTACACACACACAGACACCCACAGACAGACACATATACACCCACAGACACCCACAGACAGATGCACACACAAACATCCGCAGACCGAAACACACACACAGCCGCAGACAAACACAGACACCCACAGACAGATGCACACACAAACACCCACAGACGGACTCACACACACACACACACCCACAGACAGACACAGACACCTGCAGACAGACACAGAGACATGCACGGACAGACACAAACAGACACGCACATATTCTCTGCTCACACATATTCTCTGCCCACACACATATTCTCCGCCCACACACTCTTCCTCCTTCTGACATCATTTCCTTTCTGCAGCGTTTTGGGCACGCAAATCCACAGCAAATCAGCAAACATTTTTACACTTGCGATTTGGCTGCAGAGTTGACTTGCTGCGGAAAATAAAACGCTGCAAATCAGGATGGAATTTTCCACAGCATGTGCACACCAATAATGGATTCCCATTGATTAACATTGCTTTAGTGCAATTCCGCACAGAAAAAAACGCTGCAAATCTGCAATGTGTTCACATAGCCTAACACTTTGTCTGCTCTACTGAAGCTAGTCAGCAGTATGTTTTGATTGTCTAAATATCAAAACTTTGTAAGCTTCAGCAACTGTCATCATCTTATGAAACCTGGCTTTTCATAGTCTTCTAATAATATTTTGTTCTTGTTTGTATAGCTACAAGCACTGCGTCCCACAAAGTCTACGGCAAAGCATTGTGAACTTGAACTTCTTCTCCCGCAAGAGATTACGTAGGAATGTTCAAAATTCCCTAAAGAAGATGCGTGCATGCACACTTTGTGTTCCCCTCATCAAAATGAAATATCTAGTTGATTTAGAGAAACTGGATCCAGACTTTGGCACAGAGACTTTTTCCGTCAAAAGCACACAAAAAGGTTGTAAAGATTTGCTGCTTAGAGTTTCAAGGTGTTGCGGCATCATTTGGAAAGAGGCAGACAGTGAGGTAAGTGTTCACCTGAAGGTGGGGGAGCAAGACAAATAACTCTTTAAAGGGAACCTGCCAGCAGGGTTTCTACTCCAATCTAATGTCATATAAGTAAAGTTGATGTAATGTAGAATAATTGCACCCCTTTGCTGTTAAATTTTTATGGTAATGTGTATCAAAATGGGCAATGCACTTACAGCTCTTCTGCCTCTGACTGACAAGTCCCATCACCTGAGATCTTACACATGCGTCGTAATTCCCATTGGGCAGAACATGCATAGTAAGGTCCTGATGATGTTATTATAGCTGGGCCATAGATCTGTTCATGCGCTATCTCAGGGAATGACAGCAGGTACACGAAATCTCAGGTGCGGGAGGCAGTTCTCTCAGAAAATAGCGATCTGTTAGTCAGTGCCTGGAGGCTGGTGACAGGCGGGGAGAGAGAAAGCAACAAAGCTTTAAGTGCAGTGCGAGCCCTGCTGCAGTTGTGACTCATTGTCATAAAAAAAATCAGCAGGGAATTTCTAAAAAAACAGGAAATTGTTTTTCTGCAACAAAGGCATGTATTTACTCTAAATTACTGGAACGTTGCTTATGCCCCTTTCACGCATCATTTTTTTGCCGTCAGTCGCAATCTGTTGGCTCGACGGATCCATCGTAGATTGTGAAAAACTGATGCGAAGGATCCAATTTTTCACCGGATCCGACTAGCCGATCTGGCAAAACGGATCCGTTGCATCAGTTTTCCATCCATTTCTTCTGTTCTTTTATCCATTTTACGACAAATCTGTTTTTTAAAAATATCCATGGGAGGCTCCCAAGCGTTATTGCCTAATGAAAACCTACATATACAGTGTTTCTACAGCCCATCTTTAACAGGCTGTAGCGCAAGTGGCAAAGATGGCAGGTGTGATGGCAAACATTATGAAGATTTATGTGGATTTCACTTTTGAGGTGAATCGGTTGGAAGCGATTGTTCTGTAAAAGGAGCGAGAGACAACTCATAATGCGAGAAGTTTGGTAACTACATTCGCATGAAAGTGGAGAACTTCGATTTTTTGGTGGAATGTATTGGACACATCATCCAGAGAAATGACACGTATTGCCACTTCTCAGTTTCACTGGCGGAGCTTCTGATTGTGACTCTACGGTAAGCCATTTTTATTGTATCTCCCCCTTAGGCCGGCGTCACACTTGCGAGTTTTACGGATGTAAGAGCGCAGAAACTACGTCCGTAAAACTCGCAAAACATACGGCACAATTATTCTCTATGCCCCTGCTCCTATCTGCCGTATTTTACGGATCCGTATTATACGGCTTTCTATGGCCGTAGAAAATCGCAGCATGCTGCGTTTGTCACCGTACTGCGCAAGAAATACGCCAATGAAAGTCTATGGAAGCCTGAAAAATACGGATCACACACAGACCAGCAGTGTGACTTGCGAGAAATACGCAGCGGTGTTAGCGAGAAAAGCCGGTAATTCATTGCGGTGTACAGTAAAATCACACTGACAGCTTCCAGTAGAATAGGTAGAATAAATGTGTACACATAGAATAGGTATATATATATATTTATATATATATGTCAGTGAGACACATATATATATATATATATATATATATATATATTAATATTTTTTCCAGCGCTAGACAGCTTTAAAGCCGGTAATTCAATTACCGGCTTTTGCTCTCTCCTTCCTAAACCCGACATGATTTGAGACATGGTTTACATACAGTAAACCATGTCTTCTTCCCCTTTTTTTTGCATATTCCACACTACTAATGTTAGTAGTGTGTATATGCAAAATTTGGCCGTTCGATCTACTAAATTAAAGGGTTAAATGGCGGAAAAAATTGGCGTGGGCTCCCGCGCAATTTTCTCCGCCAGAGTAGTAAAGCCAGTGACTGAGGGCAGATATTAATAGCCTGGAGAGGGTCCACGGTTATTGCCCCCCCCCCCCCCCCGGCTAAAAACATCTGCCCCCAGCCACCCCAGAAAAGGCACATCTGGAAGATGCGCCTATTCTGGCACTTGGCCACTCTCTTCCCATTCCCATGTAGCGGTGGGATATGGGGTAATGAAGGGTTATTGCCACCTTGATATTGTAAGGTGACATTAAGCCAAATTAATAATGGAGAGGTGTCAATTATGACACCTATCCATTATTAATCCAATAGTAGTAAAGGGTTAAAAAAAACACAAACACATTATTAAAAATTATTTTAATGAAATAAAAACAAAGGTTGTCGTAATATTTTATTGAACGCCCATTCCAATCACTGAAGACCCTCGTTCTGTAACAAAACAAAAAAAAACCCAACAATATCCTTACCTTCCAAAGATCTGTAAAGTCCAACGATGTAAATCCATCTGAAGGAGTTAAAATATTTTGCAGCAAGGAGTTCTGCTAATGCAGCGATGCTCCTTGCTGCAAAACCCCGGAGAATGAAGGTAAAATAGGTCAATGACCTATATTTACCTTCATTTGCGGTGAGGCGCCCTCTGCTGGTTGTTCCTAGATCGTGGGAACTTTCCTAGAAAGCTCCCAGGCTCGAGTTCATAAGAGGCGCCCTCTGCTGGTTGTCCTCATATGAACTCGAGCCTGGGAGCTTTCTAGGAAAGTTCCCACGATCTAGGAACAACCAGCAGAGGGCGCCTCACCGCAAATGAAGGTAAATATAGGTCATTGACCTACTTTACCTTCATTCCCTGGAGTTTTGCAGCCACGAACAACATTGCATTAGCAAAGCTCGTGGCTGCAAAATATTTTAACCCCTTCAGATGGATTTACATCGTTGGACTATACATATCTGCGAAAGGTAAGGATATTGTTGGTTTATTATGTTCTTTTTGTTACAGAACGAGGGTCTTCAGTGATTGGAATGGGCGTTCAATAAAATATTACAACAACCTTTGTTTTTATTTCATTAAAATAATTTTTAATAATGTTTTTGTGTATTTTTTTAACCCTTTCCTAGTATTGGATTAATAATGGATAGGTGTCATAATTGACGCCTCTCCATTATTAATTTGGCTTAATGTCACCTTACAATAGCAAGGTGGCATTAACCCTTCATTACCCCATATCCCACCGCTACACGGGAATGAGAAGAGAGTGGCTAAGTGCCAGAATAGGCGCATCTTCCAGATGTGCCTTTTCTGGGGTGGCTGGGGGCAAATGTTTTTAGCCAGGGGGGGGCCAATAACCATGGCCCCTATCCAGGCTATTAATATCTGCCCTCAGTCACTGGCTTCACTACTCTGGTGGAGAAAATTGCGCGGGAGCCCACGCCAATTTTTTCTGCCATTTAACCCTTTAATTTAGCAGATAGAATGGCCAAATTTTGCATATACACACTACTAACATTAGTAGTGTGGAATATGCAAAAAAAAATGGAGAGAAGACATGGTTTACTGTATGTAAACCATGTCTCATATCATGTCGGGTTTAGGAAGGAGAGAGCAAAAGCCGGTAATTGAATTACCGGCTTTAAACCTATCTAGCGCTGTTTGAAGTTAAAATATATATACATATATGTGTCTAATGACATATATATATATATATATAGACAGTATATAGATATATATTTTTTTTTTAACACATGGATCCCTTGTATTGCCGTATGTCGGATTTGCAAGCCTGCGAGAAAACCACGCAGTACGGATGCCATACGGATTACATACGGAGGATGCCATGCGCAAAATACGCTGACACACCCTGCCTACGGAGGAGCTACGGACCACTATTTTGGGGACTTTTCAGCGTATTACGGCCGTAATATACGGACCGTATTGTTTTACGCTGTGTGTGACGCCGGCCTTAAAGCGGACTTATAACTTATGTAATGTTGTTGTTGCTGGTAGTTTGTATTAATTATTGCCTTTCCTTTTTTAACAGATTTCTTGCAACTGGCGAATCCCTTTCCTCACTCCATTTTCAATTCAGACTCGGCTTTCCACCATATTGGGGATTGTTATTTATCCCACATTCCACAACAGAGAGTTGGTTGGACATTGCAGAAAACTTCCGAAAAATGTGTCAGTTTCCCAATTGCTTGGGTGCAGAGGACGGGAAACATATTCTTATCATCAAACCTGCTGCATCTGGCTTTGAATATTTAAACTACAAGAAATATTTCTCTATCATTCTCATGGCCATTGCAGATGCATAATACAAGTTTATAGCGGTCGATATTGGGTCCTATGGCTGCTCCAATGATGCTCAAATTTTTAAAGTATCTGCAATGGGGTGTCATTTCTATGGAAACACCTTCCAATTTCCACCACCAATACCGCTTCCTGAAACCTCTGGGCCACCAATGCCATTTGTATGTGTTGGAGATGAAGCTTTCCTACTCTCGGAACACCTGCAGAAACCCTACGTAAGTAGAAGATTGATGCCAACAAAAAGAGTTTTCAATTACAGCTTAACACGAGCATGAAGAATGGTCGAGTGTGCTTTTGGAATTCTAACATCCAAATGGCAAGTTCACTTGACCGCTATTAATCTGAAGACTGAAACTGTGGATGAAATGGTGAAATGTTGCGTGGTCCTGCACAATTTCATAATATGCAAGGAACAGATTGCCATGGATGACAACTTTGTTGAAACCTCCTTGAATGATTATCATAATCTTAATTTTCGAAGTCCTGTGGCAGTTTCATGAATGAGGGACAAATTTTCTGAATAATTTGTTTCACCTCAAGGAAGAGTAAACTGGCAGGATTTGATAGTTTGATAGCTTTGTCTTGGATCTTGTTACCCTAAGTATTGGACCTTGTTTTACCCAAAGTATTGGACTTTGTTTTACCCAAAGTATTGGACCTTGTTTTACCCAAGTATTGGACCTTATCATTAAATAAATGAAAGACAAGAAAGCTTTTTATTAAAAAAAAGTTTTTATTTATAACAAAATTAACAAAATTTTAAATTAAGGTAGTGTGGGGTGGAGATAGTACTGGAGGGGCTGAAAGATCGGACCACTTCGACAGTGGACATTGGACATTGCACAGTAAAAATTATGGTGGAAAATAAGTATTTGATCATTAACAAAAGTTCATCTCAATATTTTGCTATATATCCTTTGTTGGCAATGACAGAGGTCAAAAGTTTTCTGTAAGTCTTCACAAGGTGGGCATACACTGTTGGTGGCATGTTGGCCATACAGATCTCCTCTAGAGCAGTGATGTTTTGGGCCTGTCGCTGGGCAACACAGACTTTCAACTCCCTCCAAAGGTTTTCTATGGGGTTGAGATCTGGAGACTGGTTAGGCCACTCCAGGACCTTCATATGCTTCTGACAAAGCTACTCCTTCATTGCAATGGTGGTGTGCATGGGATCATTATGCTGAAAGACCCATCCACGTTTCATCTTCAATGCTCTTACTGATGGAAGGAGGTTTGCACTCAAAATCTCATGATACATGGCCCCATTCATTCTTTTATGTACATGGATCAGTCATCCTGGTCCCTTTGCGGAGAAACAGCTGCAAAGCAAGATGTTGCCACCCCCATGCTTCACAGTAGCTATGGTGTACTTTGGATGCAACTCAGCATTCTGTCTCCTCCAAACACGACGAGTTTTGTTTCTAGAAAAGAGTTCTACTTTGGTTTCATCAGACCATATGACATTCTCCCAATACTCTTCTGAATAATCCAAATGTTCTCTAGCAAACTTCAGACGGGCCCGGACATGTACAGCCTTAAGCAAGGGGACACTTCTGGCACTGCAAGATCTGAGTCCCTGACGGCGTAGTGTGTTACTTATGGTAGGCCTTTGTTACAGTGGTCCCAGCTCTATGCAGGTCATTCACTATGTCCCCCCTGTGTATTTCTGGGATATTTGCTCACCGATCTTGTGATTATTTTGACCCCACGGGGTGAGATCTTGCGTGGAGCCCCAGATCGAGGGAGATTATCAGTAGTCTTGTATGTTTTCCATTTTCTTATTATTGCTCCCACAGATGATTTCATCACACCAAGCTGCTTTCCTATTGCAGATTCAGTCTTCCCAGCCTGGTGCAGGGCTACAATTGTGTTTCTGGTGTCCTTTGACAGCTCTTTGGTCTTCACCATAGTGGAGTTTGGAGTGTGACTGTTTGAGGTTGTGGACAGGTGTCGTTTATACTGATAACAAGTTCAAACAGGTGCCATTACTACAGGTAACAAGTGGAGGACAGAGGAGCCTGCAGGTCTGTGTGAGCCAGAAATCTTGCATGTTTTTAGGGGACCAAATACTTATTTTCCACCATAATTTGCAAAATAAATCTTGCCAAATGTCAATTACAGGCCTCTCTCATCCTTGCACAATTGGTGGCTGACTAAATACTTTTTTCCCCCACTGTAGCTGGCACCACTATGTATATAGTTGTACCTTATCATTATTGCTGGTATCACTCGCCTTTATAATTGCACCTTCTTTTTATTTATATGCACTTCACTTACTTACTAATCATTTCTTCATGCATGCCCATATGCAGTGTGTCATCCTTTGGGACCTGTAACTGCCCTACCCATTTTTCCTTTTGGTCCAAAACCTTGCACCGATTTCTTGTACTGTATTTTTTATATGTTTTAATCTATTTCTCAGTAAAGGTGTTTACTTTTGCAGTTCTGAATGGTCTTAGCCATGCTTCTCATGTTAGAATCTAGGGATGAGTAGATCCGTGGTAGTTCGGGTTCTGGTACCTGACCCTAACTGTAGTCCAAAGTTTGGTTCAGGTACCAGAACTGTACCCGAACCCCATTGAAAAGAATGGAGACTTGAGCGTTGGATCTGGAAAATCTCTCTCTCGAACACACTAAACGTAAGACACTTTATATTCCCTTAGAAAATTTCTTATAATTTTGATTGATAACTTTATGATACTTACCTGACTTCATATTTTGTACGACCCTCGGATATCCTGATTTATTAGTAATAGGTCCTAACGGTATTTTAATAATACAAATGAAAGTTTTTTTCCAATAAGGATAGTATGAAATACTTTATCAAATGCTTTGCTGAAGTCGACATATACTACAGGTGCTTCTTACAAAATTAGAATATCATCAAAAAGTTAATTTATTTCAGTTCTTCAATACAAAAAGTGAAACTCATATATTATGTAGAGTCATTACAAACAGAGTGATCTATTTCAACTGTTTATTTCTGTTAGGCTGCCGTCACACTATCAGTATTTGGTCAGTATTTTACATCAGTATTTGTAGCCAAAACCAGGAGCGGAACAAACAGAGGAAAAGTATAATAGAAACATATGCACCACTTCTGCATTTATCACCCACTCCTGGTTTTGGCTACAAATACTGATGTAAAATACTGACCAAATACTGCTAGTGTGACGGCAGCCTCAATGTTGATGATTATGGTTTATAGCCAATGAAAACTTAAAAGTCATTATCTCAGTAAATTATAATGATTAACAAAAAATTGCTCCACTTCTTCCCAGAGCCATAACTTTTTTTTTTGTCAATATGGCTATGTGGGGGCTTGTTTTTTGCGGAACAAGTTGTACGTTTCAACAACACCATTGGTTTTAACATTTCGTGTACTGGAAAATGGGAGCAAAATTCAAAGTGCGGTGAAATTGCAAAAAAAAGTGCAATCCCACAGTTGTTTTTTGTTTTGCTTTTTAACTATGTTCATTAAATGCTAAAACTGATCTGCCATTATGATTTTCCAGGTCATTAAGAGTCCACAGACACTAAACATATCTAGGTTCTTTTTTTTCTAATTGGTGAAAAATTTTTTAAAACTTTTCTAAAAAAAAAAGAAGAAAAATTGCGAAATTTTCCAAGACCCATAGCATCTCCATTTTTCGTGATATCGGGGTGGATGAGGCCTTATTTTTTCCGCAATGAGCTGAAATTTTTAATAATACCATTTTGGTGGGGGTACGATCTTTTGATCACCCGTTATTGCATTTTAATGCAATGTCGCGGCGACCAAAAAAATGTAATTCTGGTGTTTTTTACTTTTTTTCTCGCCACGCTGTTTATCAATCAGGTTAATCCTTTTTTTTATTGATAGATCAGGTGATTCTGAATGCGGCCAAATTCGTATACGTTTGATTATTTTTTTATTGTTTTATTATGAATGCTGCAAAATGGGGGTGATTTGTACTTTTATGTTTTTTTATTTTTTCTATATTTTTAAAAAATTTTTTTTTTACTTTTTTGCATGCTTCAATAGTCTCCATTGGAGATTAGAAGCTGCCATAACCCGATCGGCTCTGCTACATGCAGATGATGATCAGATCGCCTGTATGTAGCAGAATGATTCCCTTGCTATGAGTGTTGACCACCGGGTGGCGCTCACAGCAATCCGGCAGTGACAATCATAGAGGTCTGCAGGAGACCACTGGTTGTCATGTCAACTCATTGGTGACACGCGATCACAGGTGGGCGGATTTCCGGCGCGATTGCCGTGAGCGCATGTTAAATGTCACTGTCGGAAGTTGACAGCGGCATTTAATGGGTTAATAACCGCAAGTGGATAGCAATTACACCCGCGGATGTTCCGGGCACATGTCAGCTGTTCAAAACA
This sequence comes from Ranitomeya imitator, assembly GCF_032444005.1. Classification (NCBI taxonomy): domain Eukaryota; kingdom Metazoa; phylum Chordata; class Amphibia; order Anura; family Dendrobatidae; genus Ranitomeya; species Ranitomeya imitator. The sequence continues at coordinate 557,336,562 of NC_091282.1, read as the reverse complement.
GCTGACATGTGCCGGGCAAGGTGTGGGCTCGCGGCGGAGCTCTGCATCAAAGGGAGGAAGTCCGACATTGGCGTACTATTACACACGATATCGGAAAGGGGATAAACAACAACCACAAGATGGATTTAATCAACCAAGGTATCATTGTAATCAGTATAACGGCAAAGACTTGACACTGTCTGTAGGTTACTGTGCACAATCCTGCTGACAGGTTCCCTTTAACACTTCTATTTTTTTGCAGTTTTTGTATTTTTATTTACCTGATGACATTACATGAGAATATAAAGATGAATATTTCTTTTGCAGTTGTGGCAGCCATTTAGTGACTTTGATGATATTGTGGATATTAGAATAACACAGTGCAACTCTGATCAAACAAGTGGAGAAGGTCGTATAGTGGCAATTACCAAGCAAAACAACAAAGTACTGGTAAGTGGATTTAGTATTTTAGAAACATGTTCAGTTCAAGGAAAAAGAGCGTTATGTCTTAAAAATAATATGTCCTCCAGTTTAGCCAAAATTTTTCAGTGAATTATAAGATGTCACACTGCGTACAACATATTTCACAAGTTTGATAATGGTCATGGCCTAGAAATGTGCACCTGCATACTTTAATACTACAAGAGTGCTGGCCTACTTCATGCTGCTCTCAGCTGGCATAGCAAAAACCTGCTGACAGATTTTTAAAGCATTCTATCGTTGCATAATTTTTTCCACACTTGCCTAAATATTTTGCACAATATTGTAAATTGGTAGCTTTATTCTGTGTATTTGTTCACAGCCTAAACCAATTTGATTCACTTATCCACAGTACAACCAATGTCTTATACCCACCAGTCCACTATAACGTGACCAAGGGCGGTAGGTGTGGACGAGCTGCTGCTCCATGTCACCCTGGCATTTTCCAGGAAAAGATAGGTCCTGGCTCGGTGTTGGTGTTATGAGCTTTGTACCCGTGCAGGCTGCCTTTACCTGTTGGTATTGGCTGGCCTGGACCACAAATTCCACAGATTAATAAAGTTCAAACATAGGGACTATGCTGAACTTAGTAAGAGTTATATGCAAGGGATAGAGGGTACTCAGTCCAGAGCGTGTTTCTTTCACAGTAAGAAGCTTTTCCATTCACTCTATATCCTTCCTCTGTAGGTTACTCCAGGACTCTGCAGCTTATCTATTTCATCTCTGTCACCACAACCCAGCTTCTCAAAGTCCTCATCAGTGAGTTTCTCTGTACTCGATCAACGGTTCTGTGTCCTATCACTATGAACGTCCTTGATCTACCATTTTGGACCCCCACTAGTCTCATGCTCCCAGTTCTCTTCAGATCCTTTACCTTCAGCACTAGCCATCTCTCGGGTTTCTTGTAACTCGGTCTTATCTGATAATGTCTTCTGGAAGGTCTCTCAGTCTCATCAGTATCTCTCTAGAATCTTGATATTCCTCCATCCAGTCTCTTCTAGCTGTTGGTCACCCCTTGGCAGCACTGCACAGTTGTCGCTCTCCAAACTCTATCTCCTATCTTACTATTCGGAAGGAAATAGTCTACTTTCTCTGGCACTAGTCCCTCCCACGCTGGGCTAGTCCAAACTTTTAACTCTCATCCTGTTGTGTGTTGCTGGATAGAACTTCCCTACAAAATACTATTTTACCGTTAACTATCTACATCCTATACTATACCTTAATGTCACTATCTACAGTATGTCTTATCCTATCATCATTACCTTATGTACTACTTCCTAGTCTGACTTTATACTAAGCATTAAACAATATCTTATCCTGCAATATACACTAAGCATTACTGATACATTCACATTATAATACAAAGCACAGTGTGATTGGTGTCTTCAGAGGCAGGAAAGTGACAGTACAGTCCACCACTCTTACACCACGATACAATTTCCTCTCAATAGCTGGAATTAATTAGAATTCACTTTAGATTTTTCATGACCATGCTACTATTTTAATGAAGTCACAATAAAGTATTTTTGTTTTAATTCGCTTTGTTGGATTGAAAAAAATGATTTTTCACAATTTTGTAAGGCAGACTCATGTTGTACATCTGCATGTCAATAAAGCTTTTTCTCTTCTCCCATGGTGGTTAGCTTACACTTATTTTATTATTCTGAGTAAAACTAAAAATGTGGGCAATTAAATTGGTGAGCAGCCTAATTGCACTTGGCAGTGGAGCAAGAGTCACATGCATAGTAATGAGCATAAGATTTTTCTAAGGCTATGTTCACATAATTTTAGTCTGTGCATTTTCCATATGGAAAACAAGCGACACACAATGTTAGTCTATGTGATACAGCACATGGGTTATTTTCTACATGGATCTAAGGTTCACATAGAAAAAAATCACAGCATGCACTAATGTATGTACCGTATATACTCGAGTATAGGCCGACCCGAGTATAAGCCGAGCCACCTAATTTTGCCACGAAAAACTGGGAAAACTTATTGACTGGAGTATAAGGCCGGCGTCACACTCGGCGTAAGACAATACGGTCCGTAATTTACGGCCGTAATACGCAGAAAAGTCCCCAAAATAGTGGTCCGTATCTCCTCCGTAGGCAGGGTGTGTCAGCGTATTTTGCGCATGGCATCCTCCGTATGTAATCCGTATGGCATCCGTACTGCGAGATTTTCTCGCAGGCTTGCAAAACCGACATACGGACATACAATGGATCCATGTGCTCAAAAAATCGTAACAACATATATACTGTCTATATATATATATATATATATATATATATATATCAGTAAGACACACATATATATATATATATATATATACATATATATATATATATATATATTAATAAATCCGATCAAGATAAAGAAAGGCAGCACTCACCGATCCTTCCAAGACAGGTATCTTTATTGTTACAGATTAAAAGTCTTCACGGCCGGGGGTACAGGTGTAAAGAGTGCAGCAAGCCTGACGATGGCCGTTTCGCGCCCTCCTGGCGCTTCTACGGGTCAGTGAATGAGCGCTCGTCATGCCAGGTGAAAAAGGCGATCAGAGGCAAAACCCCTCCTCTCGCCACTTCCTCCCACCACGCCGACACGCCCCCTTCACGTGCGGCACTTAAAAGCAAATTAAAAACAACTTTGTGCACCAAACGCTAATACAAACAACATTATGAAACTTAATGTATCAGTCTACATGAGAGGTAATTACAATTAATATTACAATAACTTAATAATGGTTTGTATTTTTACCACCAGACTTAACGCCTTCTTAGCTAATGACCATATCTCCTCCATTATAACTCCACTAACGGTATAAACTGTTGATAAACGACCTCTGTCACTCTCACCTCTTTTTAATATATACAATTTATTACAAAATTTACCTAGTGATGTTACCAATACAGGCAATATAGATTATATAACCACATAATTTTCCACATTAACCTCTTCTACGCCTTTTAAAGAAAGATGGACATGTCTACTCGGTCATTTAGACCCAAAGGGCCCATAGCTCTCGTCTCCATTATCCATCTGGCTTCTTTTCTTAACAAAAGATTGTGCAGGTCACCTCCCCTGGGTGGCAAACTGACTTTCTCTATCCCTGCGAAACTCATAACTAGGGTTGAGCGACTTTTACTTTTTTAGGGTCGAGTTGGGTTTCGCGAAACCCGACTATCTCAAAAGTCGAGTCGAGTGAAATCGGCCGATTATGGCGAAAAGTCAGGGATCGACCGAAACACGAAACCCAATGCAAAGTCAATAGGTAATTTTTTTTTTTTTAATCTATTTTTTTTCTCTCTCTCTCTCTCTCTCTCTCTCCTCCGTCCCTGAACAGAAAAGCTGGCGTTACACATTGCAAATCGCTACAGCGCACAAGCGACAAGATGGCGATAGGCGTCCATGCCCCTAAGACCTATGTCATCACTCTGCCCACGCTCCTTCATTGGCTGAAAAAATGGCGCCAAGCACGTCATACGAAACGCGACTTTGGCGCGAAGATCGCCGACCGCATGGCCGATCCCACACTAGGGTCGGGTTTCATGAAACCCGACTTTGCCAAAAGTCGGCGACTTTTGAATTTGTCCGATCCGTTTCGCTCAAGCCTACTCATAACATTAGGGTCTCCTCCATGAGTATCCTGAATATGGCTAATCAGTCTGGGTACCCCCTTACCTGAAACTATTGATTTAAAATGTTCTCGAAATCGCACATAAATGCACCGTATGGTTTTGCCTATGTAGAAACGCCCACAAGGGCAGTATACCACGTAAACCACGTGCTTGGTCTTACAAGATATGAATTCGCTAACTATGTGTTTAATGGTACCTATAGTGAGGACCTGACCTGTGTTGTGATATTTACAATAAGCGCAATGTCTGCACCTATGATTACCCTTCGGGGCACTTTGTTCCAACCAATTATTTTTTTCTGTAGACACCCGATTGCGAACCAATATGTCCCTTAATCTAGTGCATCGTCTGTTAGATATTAATGGACCTCTTTCCACTATCTCTGCTAGATCTCTATCCTTCTCTAAAAGATGCCAGTTTTTCCGTATGGCTGCTCTTATATGATGGTCCATAGGACGATATTTAAAGCAAACCGTAAATCTTCTGCCTATGGGATTGCTAGCTTTTCATTCCATGTTATTCCTGCAAACTCTTTTATTGGCTTACTGTAAGACTCTTTGTGGGTAGCCTCTTCTTTTTAATCTCTGGTTCAATCCCAATGACCGAGATTCTGCCCCCTCCTTGGTACTGTTGGCCCTATGTACTCTAAGGAGTTGACTAAACGGCAATGATTGTTTTGTGTGGGGTGGGTGGTAGCTGTTGTAGGAACGTGCGTGGGAACTTTTCAGAATATTTTCCCAGCCTCGAGGTCATATGAGGACAACCAGCAGAGGGCACATCACCGCGAATGAAGGTAACTACAAGTCATTGACCTACTTTCTATTCATTCGCTGGGGTTTTACAGGCAGGAGCACAGCTGCATTATAGCAGAGCTCCTGCCTGTAAAATAATTTAACCCCTTCAGATGGATTTACATCGTGGGACGTGACAGATCATCGGAAGGTATGAGATATTGTTGTTTTTTTATTTTTCCTTTGTTACAGAGCGAGGGTCTTCAGGTGGATTAAGAGTCTAATAAAATATTACAACAACCTGTGTCTTTATTTCATTATAAGACTTTGTAATAATGTGTGTGTGTGTTTTTTAACCATTTCATACAATTGGATTAATAATGGATAGGTGTCATAATTGACGCCTCTCCATTATTAATCTGGCTTAATGTCACCTTACAATAGCAAGGTGACATTAACCCTTCATTACCCCATATCCCACCGCTACACGGGAGTGGGAAGAGAGTGGCCAAGTGCCAGAATAGGCGCATCTTCCAGATGTGTCTTTTCTGGGGTGGCTGGGGGAAGATGTTTTTAGCCGGGGGGGGGGGGGGGCAATAACCGTGGACCCTCTCCAGGCTATTAATATCTGCCCTTAGTCACTGGCTTTACTACTCTGGCGGAGAAAATTGCATGGGAGCCCACGCCAATTTTTTCCGCCATTTAACCCTTTAATTTAATAGCTAGAGCGCCAAAATTTTGCACATACACACTACTAACATTAGTAGTGTGGAACATGCAAAAAAAATGGGGATATGAGATGGTTTACTGTATGTAAACCATGTCTCATATCATGTCGGGTTTAGGAAGGAGATAGCAAAAGCTGGCAGTTGAATTACCGGCTTTAAAGCTATCTCGCTCTGGATGAAATATTAATATATATACATATATGTGTCTCAATGACATATACAGTACATATATATATATATACCTATTCTATGTGTACACATTTATTCTACCTGTTCTATTGTAAGCTGTCAGTGTGATTTTACTGTACACCGCACTGAATTGCCGGCTTTTCTCGCTAACACCGCTGCGTATTTCTCGCAAGTCACACTGCTGGTCCGTGTGTAATTCGTATTTTTCTCGCCCCAATAGACTTTCATTGGCGTATTTTTGGCGCAATACGGTGACAAACGCAGCATGCTGCGATTTTCTACGGCCATAGAACACCGTATAATACGGATCAGTAAAATACGGCTGATAGGAGCTGGGGGCATAGAGAAGCATTGGGCCGTGTGTAATGCGTGTTTTACGGACGTATTTTATGCGCTCATACGTCCGTAAAACTCGCTAGTGTGACGCCGGCCTAAGCCAGGTATGCATTGTTCCCTCATCCCTGTCCTGCTGTGCATGGCTCCCCCATCGATGTCCTGGTATGCATGGCTCCCCAGTCCCTGTCCTTGTATGCATTCCTCCCCCATTGCTGTCCTTGTACGCATGGCTCCTTATCGCCTATCCTTGTATGCATGTTTCCTATTAAAAAAAAACATCCTACTTACCATGCCTGCATGCCCTAGCTGCATCTCGTTCGTTTTGGCGCAAGCAGCTCTTCCTGCAGACCGATCACGTGGTACCGCTCATTAAGGTAATGAATATTCACTCCACACCTATGGGAGTGGAGAGGCGTGCATATTCATTACCTTAATGAGTGGGGCCACATGATCGCTCAGCTGGAAATGCTGCTGGTGCTGTAACCAACGAGATGCAGCACAGGAAGGTGAGTAGGATGTCTTCTGGAAGCCAGCGGCTGTGGGTGTCACTGTGCTCGCTATTAGAGAAATGAATATTAATTTCTCTTTAGCAGCTGGCACAGTTACAGCCACAGCCACCGGCTCCTGCCTCCTGTGATCCGCTGCTCCCCCTCCCCCCATCGGCCTTCTGAGACAATTGATTCATGTATAAGCCGAGTTTTCAGCACAAAAAAAAGTACTGAAAAACTCAGCTTATCCATGAGCATATACAGTAACTGTAGGCAGCTTATGCACCTGTTAGGTAAATTCAGCAGCCCATGTGAACGTAGCCTAAAGCTAACAACCTACACAAGCGTCATTGTGACCTTTGGCAGTACTATAGTTTAAAGATATCCATGCTAGAGACAGTAGACTATTTCCAACTAATATTTGCTTTGCTGAATGTCTGGCACCATATTTGTGAGGATTTCATCATTATTAGAGATGAGTGAACATTGTCGGCTCCCTCCTTATTCGGCAAGCTATAGCACTTTCCATGCATGTGTTGTGACAGTCACACAGACGCGACACATGCAGCTGCCGCGCCGCACAGCTGATTATCGGGAGCGCTCCAGTCATCCGGGTTCCCGATGCAGCTTCTATGGTAAGCGCTATAGCTTGCCGAATAAGGAGGGAGCCAACGATGTTCACTTATCTCTATTCATTATACAACAACCTTGCCAAAAGGAAGTCTGAGCACAATGAAGCATATTACATTTCCTTCTTTAAATATCAACCTCAGGGTTGACTAGCACTTATAGCACATGCTTGTTTAATGTGTGACTACGGCCTGGTGCAAATGACCGCATAAATACATGTGCCAGCAGGGTCTGTAAAATGCTGGTGTGATTGGCTTCATATCTTTGTCCGTATTGTGGATGGGTCTAAGAGCTGTATTCTATTTCTTATACTGTAGTCCTTTGTAAAATGGACACAGTAGCTTCAAGTGGTGCTTGTGCTGTCCATGTGTGAGCCATGACACAAATTTACAGTACAAGGAACAAGAACAAGCTCATCTGATCAAGCCCTATCTATGTATTATATTGAGCAGGGCCTGTGGAACGCCTACCAGGGCCGTGGGGTTACGCAGTACCGGGTCCGGTACTTAAGGGGACGTGTCACGGTGGCGACCCAGTCCGTGGCCCTGGGCGCCCATATAAAAGGGATATTGATTTAAGTTTATGTTCATGACACCACCTGTGGTATTCGATCAGTAGGGACCGACGCTGCTTAAAGGGGTCCTCTGGTCTAGCTGATGTTACGGAAGCTAGATGGTATAACTTTCCACAGGTGAAGAAGGTCCCCAGGGCTCCCGGTGTATAGGTGAAGATGGTGAGAAATGCAGTGAAGAACGAGGACATAGGTTTGCAGTGTCTTTACCTGGTTTACTGTAGCTTCATGCAACCGCAGTCCAGGGCACCAGACAACAGGTACAGGCAGGGTCCGGCCAGCTTGGAAGCGAATCCAGCGTCCTCTGACTAGGTGGAGGTAAGGCTACGTTCACATTTGCGTTGTTGTGTGCTGCGTCGGCAACGCAACACACAACGCACGCAAAAACGCATGCAAAACGCAGCAAAACGGTGCGTTTTGTGACGCATGCGTTCATTTTTATAGCGCAAAAAAAATGCAACAAGCAGTGTCCTCTGCGCCCTGACGCTTGCGCCCAAAAAACGCATGCGTCACAAAATGCAACAAAACGCATGTCCATGCGCCCCCATGTTAAATATAGGGGCGCATGGCGCATACTTCGCCGCGGTTGCGCCCGACGCACCACAAATGTGAACGTAGCCTAAAAGCCTTCCCCAAAGTGCGGTGGTGTTGTAGTCCCTTACTGCCTAAGGCTTCTAATAAGGTCCTCACAGTTCCTTTCTGTCCTCCATATAGGTTAGGACACAACCTGTATGACAGGTGAACTGGGCCTTTTTACAGGGTCTCTATCATGACCCGGTCCCTATAATTATCACTGTGTCTCCTGGGTATCAAGACAGATAGGTGACTTACAATCCAGCTGTCCTGCCGGTTTCAGCCATGCCACTTTAGAGTTCAGCATGGCCATGGTCTTCCGGCTACCGGAATCTGCGCTAGCCAGGGAGGTAGCCACTTCATTGCTCTGCTCCACTGGTATTATTCTCCTGTGCTTTCTCTCTCCTGCATTCTTTATACAAGTTGTTCGTTCCTTCTGTTCTCTTTCTCCAGGAGCTGTAGTACCTTGGACTACACGGCTCCTTCAGACTTTCCGACACTCTATCTCTGTCTGCTCTCTTCTCTGTCCTCTGGCAGAATGCTCAGAACTCTCTTTCCCTCCAGACCAGAATGTATTTATAGGGGAGTCCACCCTAAACCAGGTTTAGAGCTCCCCCTTCTGGACTGGAGTATGAACGTGTTGTATGTAAGTGATTACCTGGTGAAAGTTATCCTTCATCGCTTCCAAGCGTGACATCACTCTCCCCAAGGGGAAAGCAATGCCACTGTGACGACCAGGACCCTGGGGAGTCACACCTACATGTCTAGTTGTCACATTACTGCATGTATGCAGATCACATACATACGCTCCAAGCGATGGCATCAGAGAATCTTGATAGCGCTCTGCAAAGATTCACAATTCTGCAGTCACATAGACTGACAGCAGACTTGAAGCCCAAGCCTGATAACCCCTTTATAGAAAGCTGACCTTATTTTCAAGGTTGTGCAAATTTTAAATAATCTTGCAATCTCTTTAATACAGATTTCAAACACTGGTATACTTTTTGAATTTTAGAAGTTTGTACCAAGTTTGAAGTCCAGTGGGTGGTTTCACTCTATGATTAACAGCCTTCCCCGTATGAGTTTGTAAACAGGAACAGCTGTCTGTTACCAAGTAGAACCATCCACTGGACTCCTATCCTCAAAATGAGCAGGCATAAAAAAGAAGCAAAAATATATGAGTTCAATTTATTTTTTTTTCCATAAAAAGCTTTGCATATGTGATGCAGGTGTCTGGATGCAACATGCAGAAATCACGAGGCGGAAACAGCTATTTATATACAGTACATCAGTAACTTTTAAACAATTAGTGTTAGTAGCTATGCAATTTAACAGTTGAGAGAATAACAACAGGTTTAGAATAAACGAGAAAGTCTTGCACTACTTAACGTTAGTTTCCTTTTCACAAAGGTGATGCACCCACTCTTGGGAGTTACCATGTGAGTTCTCACTCAAAGCTCTGGCCCTAGTGGGGGTCACACTGATTTCCTGGTAGGCCGCAAGTCTCTTTCTGATATAGTCTGTTAAAGCCCATTGTGCCTCCCGTACACCAACCAGCCCCCTCCCAACCTGAACTACTAATCCCAGCCAACCTTGTTATCATAGAGGATAGCAGGAAGTGATGGCGCTGCTCACTGACACTGTCCCACCACAATCACAGGAGTACCTCTCTTGTCGCAGTCTCCGCATGGCTCTTCTTGTCCTGACCACCAGCAGAGGTCTGTTATGCTTGGTGCAGAGATGACTGGGCCTCTTGACAAGCGTAGTCGGGCCTCAAAGGCTTGACCAGCGCAGGATGCAGATCCGGGCTCTGACCAGCATAAGTGTTACTTGGGTATATCTTCTGGGGGAATCAGGACCTTGCCAGGTGGTGACCGGTAACTGGATGGCACAGACTTCCCGCTGAGGCCTGTCACATTGGTCTCAGCGGTGTCTCTGGAGAACGTCTGCCCCGCTCTCTTCCCTAGCGCCAAATCTCCTCATGGTTGGGTGCACAGGGCTTTTATATCAGGGAAGTCCTTCCTGTGAGTCACCTGATCCAGTCCACCACACAAGGTGGTTCCTTCTGAAAATCTTCCAAAACCCTTTGGTTTTGCTTGATTTCGGCTGGCCAGCAGATTGCAGTCTCTCATCACTAGTGGCACACCCTGCACAAGTTCTCCAGACACACAGATAGATACAAAGACAGACAGGCACACACAGATACAAAGATAGACAGACACACACACAAATAGATACACAGACAGACATGCACCATGCAGATACAAAGACAGATAGACACACACTGATAGATACAAAGAACAAGATCCTGTGGTGGCAACACAGTCATATGACCAGCCACATGATCATGATGTCACCAAAGGGCCTGAAGTCCCAAAGAGTACAAGACCTGTGGTGACATCACTGTCACATGACCAGTCACATGATCGTGATGTTACCAAAGGTCCTGGAGCAGTCTCCATATAGAAAGCTACACTGAGAATGCTACTATCAGTGTAGCTCCTGCTGTAGACGCTGGGGGCCCCAATGCAATTACTCAGTTTCCCTCTGATGGCCCTGGACAGCTGAATTCAATGTCTAGTGGTGGTGCCAAGCACTGCACATCAGCCCCAAATCAAGAGAATATGACCTGATCTGCAGAACCCAACAGCAGCCACTATATAGTGAAAGTAAATAAGGCAGCACACTGCAGCGCTAAAACATACAAACTTGAAAAACGAAATTTGAACTGCATTACTGCACTAGAAATATGAAAAATGAAAGCTTTTAGCACATAAAAATGGCCAATTTTATGTGTACCTGGTAGCCCCGTTACGGCATCTCTCTTATACCAGGTCCTAAACTTGCCTTAAAGTTTAGTAGTAGTTCAAATTTTGTTTTTCAAGTTTACATGTTTTAGCGCTGCAGTGTGCTGCCTTATTTACTTAACTATATACGAGTTGGCGACTCTAGGTTCAGCACCTGTTCACACTGAGTCTATGTTTGGATGTGCAGGTCAGGTTTTTGAAAACTATATAGTGAAAGGTCCTACAAAGGGGCGGCTTAATGTATGGCACTTCCAAATGTATACCATACCAAAACAAAGCAGGGAAGCATAAGCCAAATGTAATGAAACACAAAATTCTTTATTCATAAATGATTCTAAGAAATAAGATAAAAATAGAGACAAAAATACTGCCTACCAAAGGCATATACTAGTTCCTAGTATGTATCAGAAAAATCACAAAGGAACACTCAGAAACCTTTCCAATATAGGATATACTGATCAAATAATGTATTCACACATATAGTAGGAGTAAACACTCATAAAGACTAGGTGATTTTCCATAAATCTTATAATCAGCATGAAAAGGTTATATCTGTAATCTAATAGAGGCTATATTCTACTGGTACTATGAATAAAACCTGCTAGATATATATAAAAGGTTATGTATGTAATTAGCATAAATTGCATAAGGTGCCTAGTGCTTACATATAAATGTGTCTTAACAAATTACATAAAGTGTCTAGTGCATGTAAGTAAATGTGTCAAAAACAGACTACAACAGCCACATGGATATTCATGAAAAATTAGTATACATACTGTATAATCCCAGGGACCAATATCCCATGCAGTATATAGCACAGTAAGGCATTAATGCAAAGTAGCAGCAAAGGTGGATAAAATATAAAGGTTAGGAGAGAAGTTATATGACCTGGTGGAGGCAGTGCAGATCCCCGATGCGCGTTTCTCGTATTGCTTCTTCCTTGGGGGATTCTTGTTTAAAATGATGTACCTGTGGTGCTTATGTAGTGTTGTTTAAAGCTTTGGTGGCAGCGGTTAAACATGGCGCTCCCACCAAAGGCCTGGGCGTGACATAACCCTTCAGAGGTGAGGAATGTGGTTTTCCACTCATCCCTCTCCCGTATACGGATAAGATTGTATGCCCCTCGGAGATCCAATTTGGAAAACCACTTGGCCCCAGAGAATTGGTTATATAAATCAGGGATAAGTGGGAGGGGGTAAGTATTCCTGACAGTAATTTTATTTAACTCTCGGAAATCGAGGCATGGACGCAAACCACCATCTTCTTTTTTACAAAAAAGAACCCACCCGTCATAGGAGACACTGAGGGGCGAATATGCCCTTTACGGAGAATCTCAGAGATGTATTCTTTCATGGTGGCTCACTCAGGACCAGACAGATTATACAAACGGGCCTTGGGCAATTTAGCATTGGGAATAAGATCAACAGCACAATCAAATGAGCGGTGTGGTGGTAAAATCTCAGCCTCTTTTTTGGAGAACACATCCTCAAAGTCCTTCAGGTACTCCGGAATACCCTCCAGACTGATGGATGACATAGACATAGTATTAAGACAATTTTCAGAACAATTATGTCCCCACTTAAAAATATCCCGGGACCCCAGAGGCAATAATCGGGTTATGCAGTAGTAACCAAGGAAATCCTAACACCAGATCAGCAGGGAGATTATCCAAGACAAAACATGACATACACTCCTGGTGTAGGGCCCCCACCTTGAGGATAAATTCTTCAGAAAAAAATGTACACCATCCTTGGTGAGGGGTATAGAATCAATGGCCACAATTTTTATGGGAGTCTCCAACCTAATTGTCCCTAACTTACAGCTGGACACTAGTGATGAGCGAGTGTACTCGTTGCTCGGGTTTTCCCGAGCATGCTCGGGTGATCTCTGAGTATTTGTGACTGCTCGGAGATTTAGTTTTTGTTGACCCAGCTGCATGATTTACGGCTGCTAGCCAGCTTGAGTACATGTGGGGTTTGCCTGTTTGCTAGGGAATCCCCACATGTATTCAAGCTGTCTATCAGCTGTAAATCATGTAGCTGAGGCAATGAAAACTAAATCTCCGATCACTTACAAATACTCGGAGATCACCCGAGCGTGCTCGGGAAAATCCAAGCAACGAGTATACTCGCTCATCACTACTAGCCACCAGTTTAGAGTCATTTAAGTCCACAAAAGCCGAAGTAGGAGTAAAACAGTTTTCAACACCAAGTTCCACTTTTAAGAGTACTTTAGAAAATGAAGAAAATGGTACCTGAGAGTCTGGGTGACCTCCAAGACAATCACCCAGACTCAGCCGTTTTTTAGTCGGTGGCCAGAAGGTGCAGTCCTGTTTCCTGGGGCACCGCAGTAAAAACAAAGTTTACCCTCCCGTCAACATCTCCTCTCCTTCTCCTTGATGTTGATGGCCCCTACTTCCATGGGCTCAGAAGGTTGTGAGGGTTGCGGCTTAACTGGAAGGAAAGGAGCCTCCCGATGCATGACTCCTCTCCTCCTGTAATCTCCGATCCATGCGAACGGCCTGAGTCATGGTCTCTTCCAGAAAGCTGGGAGGAAGATGGAGAGCCAAAGCATCGTTTAAATGATCAGTCAGTCCCCTCTGGAACTGAGACCTGAGTGCTCAGTTATTCCAGGACACCTCTGGGGACCATCGCCGAAACTTCAAACAGTACCATTCGGCATTGAGCTTTCTTTGAGATAGACCCATAAGAGTATCCTCTGCCAATCTCACTTGGTCTGGTTCATCATAGATGAGGCCCAGAGCCTCAAAGAACCTGTCTACAGACATTCTCTCAGGGGCGGTCGGGGGTAAGGAAAAAGCCCAAGATAGTGTACCATCCCTCAATAAATATATAATTATCCCCAGCCGCTGACTCTCATATCCTGAAGATTGGGGTCTAAAGGAAAATAGTAGTTTGCCACCCTCCCTGAATATGCATAACTTATCCTTCTCACCAGAGAAGGTGTCAGGGAGTTTCACTGAAGGTTCAGGAGAGTGCAGAGACACGTCAGTCACCTCACCAGACTTACTGACAGAGGGAGCCCCCCGGGCTATCTTAACTGTCTCTGCCATTTCCCTTTGCACCTGCTTCTGGGAAGTAACTAAAGCCCTGTGCTCCACAGATCATAACTCCTGCATAATCTGAGTAAGGTTAGTCACGTTTTCCACCAGAGTATAGAGCGGATCCATACCAGAGAAAGAAAAAAAAGTGCAAAATCCCCTTTAAATGCAGGGGGTGCAGGTAAAGAGAAAAAGGTAGCACTCACCCTGTAGCACCACAGTGCAGAGCACATGCAACTAGGAGGCAGCAGAGTGGTCAGACAGGTCGGTCAGTAACAAACAGGAAGACGAAGTACCAGAGGTCACAGCAATGCACGTGGTCAGATACAAGCCAGAAATCAGAACCAGACGGGAGTGCGGGATCCAAAACGTGAGACAGAAGACGTAGTCGGTGTATGAGCCAAAGATTCAAAGCCAGACTGGAAACATAGTAACAGAGACTGAAAGCAGGAGGTAGGGTTCAGAATTCAAGCCGAGTCATACACTGTAGGGAACCACCAAACACACACTAAGTCAGGGATGGGGAACCAAGCATCAAAGAAAACAGTAAGACTGCACCCTATAATCACATCGTCTCTATGGACATAAGGGCGCTCGTCCTCACCGGGGGGTCCATCCCAGATAAAAAGTCCAAATCCAAAACTGAAGAAAGGGACAGCGCCACATATATGGGTCAGCTGCTCAAGGCAGAAACTGGAACTGTCACTGACAAATGCTACCAGAAATTGCATCAATAAATAGCCACCCACGAACTAAAGACAGGCAGGAAAGGTTAACCCCACCATAACCAGGCCGGAAAAAGAACAGCAAGATGCAAACACCGACCTTGATCATGACAAATGGGAAGAATTTGGTGTTGATACAATGTGAATTCTTCTGACAGGGATTGGTTGCTTTTAGTATTATCCTTCATAGGGCAAGATTTTATGTCTGATAGATCGGTATCACCAATGAAGCAAAGATTGACAGAATTGGATTTTTTGATTAGGTGTAAAGGATGTAATGAAGAAATTTTTAGTGAGCTAGGCGTTGAAGGGGTTTCGTAAAGGAGTGAAAAGTGGGGACAAATGGAGACAAATTTCCTTTGAACTGTTGGGTAGGTTGCTGTGTTGTGTGAGGTCAGTTTGTCATTCTAAATATGAGGTGTTGTTTTAAGCAGCTTTTGTTTTGGTCTTTTATAATTTTTTGTATTAGTGAATTTGTTAATCTTTTCAAGGTTGGTTGATGGGTGTTTGGTATTGGGTGATGGCTGCTTATTGAACTATAGGGTGGAATTTCTTTTTACGGCGATCTAAGACAGATCAGAGGGGTTGAGGAAAGTTGGTGGTTTTGTATCAGGTTGGATGGAGCTCATCTATATGCGATTGGCATTGGTTTATGTATGTTGCGTGCTGTTGTACTATTCGGGTCTATTCGACCTGAAGAAAAGTTTGTGAAACTGCAGATTTATTATAAGAATCTGCAAATCATTGTTATGTGAGTTTGTTTATGGATAGGTGTTGTTGTTACGGGTTTTTTTTTATGTTAACTTCTTTATATGAATTAATGATTGTTACATACGATATGACCTGATAGTGTGTATCTAATATTGCATCTACGATTGTTTATAGATTTCTCCAGTTCCTGCCAGTCCTTATGCTTGATATATTTGCAAATTACTGCAGATGGATACGCTTTGTGTGCAGGGCTGTGCAGTTTTGTTTCACTGTAGTACATAAGCTCTTATTGTTGCTAAATTGGTTAGTGTTTGCTGCGATTTTATTATTATTTTTGTTGTTTATTCATATGGTGCTATTTTATTCCACAACGTTGATTTTATCCCATGAAAGGGCGAAGATGTCCAAAGGGTGAAGACGTCCTTGAGTAAAGCTGGATTAAAAAAGCTTGCCAACGCCTCAGATTGTGAAGAAGATATCCAACTGGAGAAAATGTCTGAAAATGAGGACCACATAAGTGATGGGGAAAGTGATGACAAGAATTTTGATTCTGAAGTTGAATCTGTTGAGGCACGATACCCAGACAACTAGTCCAATGCAAGTAATTCAGTGTAAAAACAAAAATGTAATTTGGAACTTGCAGCCTTCTGCCCAGGCAGGAAAATTGTCCTCTGCTAGCAAAAGATAATTCTAATCACTAAGATGCTATTGGTGAAATTTGTGATAGAGATAGAGATTCTTCCAAAATTATACAATACTGAAGAAAATGTCACTGTGGTTGAACAACTTGTGGTATTCCGAGCTAGGTGCCTGTTCAAGCAATAAATACCGAGTAAGCCAACAAAGTATGGCATCAAGATGTGGACACTTTGTAACAGCAGGAGTTCATACGCTCCAAATGCTCAGGTAAATGCAGTAAAAAAGCCTGGAGAACACATGAAAAGAATCAAGGTATGCAAGTCATTTCAGATTTGACGTATGGACCAAGATGACAAAATGTGACCTGTGACAACTTTTTTTTACATCACACCAAGTGGGGCAGCTTTTGCTAAAACGAAAACTTACAATGGTGGGCACTGTAAGAGAAACAAGTCTGAACTGCTGCAAGGTATCCTTGTAAAAGAGATGTTCATACTTCAAAAGTTTTACTTTGCTGGAGATGCGACAATGGTTTTTACATGCCTCCAAAAAACAAACAGGTCATTCTGATGAGCACGATACATCATGACAATGCAGTAAGCAGTCGAGATGACAAAAAGCCACAGATGATACTAGATTATAATTCCACCAAGGGGCAGTTGATACAAGAGATCAACTAATAGCTACGTACACAACAAGATGCAAAACCAATTGGTGGCCAATGGCTTTATTTTATAACATTGTTGATGTATCTGCATTCAATGCATTTGTTTATGGCGTGAAATAAACCCCGATAGCAACGCCCATAAACTGCATTAACAAAGACTCCTTCTGGAATAATTAGGAAAGGTACTTGTCATGCCACCTATTTTAGAAAGAAAAGTAAAACCCCGAAATGAAGGAGCAGCAGCTATATTAACCCGTATCCAGCAGCAAGCTCAACAATGCAAACCCATGGCCTCCACTGCACTGGAAAAAAATGAAAGGGAAAAGATGCCGCATTTGTCCATCTTCATGTGATAAAACAAATATTACACACTCTAGTCACAGTAAATATTTATATAAAGCACATCTGAGTTATTTCTGTGCAGAATGTAGGAATGCCTGAGTATAGCAATAAGTGAACCTGCACAACCCTTTATTTTCCTTAGAAAACTGAAGTTTTTATTTTTATTTTTAATTTGTTTTTGACCAACCATGTTAACATCCAGATCAATAATGCATCTGGTATTCCATTAATACACTTAGAGTAGTGTGATGCAGTGACCCATGTCACAGCCAGGGGGCGCTGTGTGTGCGCTTCGGGATGCTCTTGGGGGCATAATTATGATGGTGAATTAGGGACTGGCATTATTGTAAATGGCCAGTAAGCCCAAAATTGTATGGTTATGCTGGGACTTATAGTTCCACAAGTGTTTGTTGGGTTTACTTATAGAGGGGGCTTATAGGCTTAGCTGTTGAGCTGGGCAGAACTGGCTAACCACACACACCATCCACTTATGGGGGCAGTTACAGCTACATAATGTGACCAGAGTTTGGTCACATGGTTCAGAGTGTGAATTCCTGTATAGCCTGTGTGTTGGAATGTCCTGGGATGGACTGGATTCCTGGAAGCACCTGCTGAGGCTATGAACTGAATGGTCAGTGTATTGCAATGTCCTTGGATGGACTGGATTCCTGGAAGCACATGGTGAGGCTATGGACTGATGGCCTGTGTGTTGGAAGTGCCTGTGACTGGACTTCCTAAAAAGCGCACGGAGAGGCTGTATCTGCAGAGCCTGGGACGGCTACTATGTTGGAGAAACTACAGTTCCTACTGCGGGTCTGGACTTTCTGAGGTGCCCTGGTCACAAGGATGGTGACCTCAGTGAGGCAGCTTCCCTGGGAACCAGGACTGACAGTGCGCTGAGCCGGAGCTCCTGTAAGATAACTCCAGATAAAGGGGGTTACGGGCAGAGACGTATCTGCTATTGGAACAGACTGTCGGTGGTTAATGTGTTCTGTTGATGTATATAATGAACTGTTTGTGGCACGGTTTATGAAGTATAATAAACCGGATAGACTGTTTATGTGGAGAAACCGTGCCTGAGTGCTTTAATTCCCGTTGCCAAGCGAGTTTCCCCCACCCACTGAGGTAGCATTTTGTCGCAATAGCTAAGTGTAAAAAATAACAGAGTTTAATAGGTCATATTGACCCGAACAGTACAATTAAGTCTGGTTCAGAGTCTGATTTATTGATAATGTCCATTTTGGTTTGAAGTCACTAGTGGGGAATAGTGGCTTCTGTTACAAGCAAAGATAACTTGCAGGCTTAGGTCCTGCAAGGGTAGGGCTATTAATTACAGGATATTAATACCTCATCCCTGGACTGATGCGTTGCAAGTTGCAACCCTTTGGGGTTTGCTTTTGTACCAGACATATCTGTTGTTATTATATTTGTAATGTTTACATTGTTACTGTTTATAATGGTCTGCGGCGCCATTGTTGTGTTTGCCTCAAGTTGTGCATGTAATATTTAATAAAATGCTGCTGTGGCTACTTAACTCTAGTCAGTTACATAGTTACTATTGATGAGCGAATAGTGAAATATTCAGATTTGGGAAAATCAGCACAAAAGTTTTCAAATAACGAATCCAATGCAAGTTAATGGGAAAGCCGAATATTTTTCTGTTGGACCCAACAAACCCAACAAACAGGTCTGGGGGCATGGGAAAGAAGCTGTAATGGGTGGGAAAGAGCTAGAGCTAAATGGAAACAGCAGGAGAAGATGCCTGCATGGCTTTCTGATTCCCATATGGTATCTGGGAATAATGTTGTCAGGCTATTGTGCCGGTTTTACGGATTTATAAGAAGACCTAACAAAACCAAACATACATTTTTTTAAAGAGAATAATGCTAAGAAACATTTTTTCCTTCCTAATTACATGTATATAATGCAATATATATACCGTATATACTCGAGTATAAGCCGAGATTTTCAGCCAATTTTTGGAGGCTGAAAGTCCCCCTCTCGGCTTATACTTGAGTCATACCCGGGGGTCAGCAGGGGAGGGGGAGCGGGGGCTGTCTAGTTATACTTACCTACTCTCGGCGCGGTCCCTGCAGTCCCTGCTTCTTCCAGCGCTGCATCTTCTTCCTGTATTGAGGTCACATGGTACTGCTCATTACAGAAATGAATATGCGGCTCCACCTCCCATAGAGGTGGAGCCGCATATTCATTACTGTAATGATCGGTAACTGTGACCGCTCAATACAGGAAGAAGATGTAGCTCCGGGAGAAGCAGGAACTGCAGCAGCAGCATTCTATATGGCACTGCTTTACAAGGAGCATCTATGGGGCCATAATGAACGGTGCAGAGCATTCTGTATGGCACAGCTTTATATGGGGCCATAATCAACGGTGCAGAGCAATATATATGGGGCACAGCTTTATGTGGAGCATCAATGGGGCCATACTGAACGATGCAGAGCATTATATATGGCACAGCTTTATGTGGAGCATCTATGAGGCCATAATGAACGGTGCAGAGCATTCTATATGGCACAGCTTTATAAGGAGCATCTATGGGACCATAATGAACGGTGCAGAGCATTCTATATAGCACAGCTTTATAAGGAGCATCTATGGGGCCATAATCAACGGTGCAGAGCATTATATATGGCACAGCTTTATAAGGAGCATCTATGGGGCCATAATGACCGGTATGGAGCATTATATATGGCACAGCTTTATGTGGAGCATCTATGGGGCTATACTGAACGGTGCAGAGCATTATATATGGCACAGCTTTATATGGAGCATCTATGGGGCCATAATGAACGGTGCAGAGCATTATATATGGCACAGCTTTATATGGAGCATCTATGGGGCCATAATGAACGGTATGGAGCATTATATATGGCACAGCTTTATGTGGAGCATCTATGGGGCCATAATGAACGGTATGGAGCATTATATATGGCACAGCTTTATGTGGAGCATCTATGGGGCCATAATGAACGGTGCAGAGCATTGTATATGGGGCACAGCTTTATGTGGAGCATCTATGGGGCCATACTGAATGGTGCAGAGCATTATATGTGGCACAGCTTTATATGGAGCATCTATGGGGCAATAATGAATGGTGCAGAGCATTCTATATGGCACAGTTTTATAAGGAGCATCTATGGGGCCATAATGAACGGTGCAGAGCATTCTATATGGCACAGCTTTATATGGAGCATCTATGGGGCAATAATGAATGGTGCAGAGCATTGTATATGGCACAGCTTTATATGGAGCATCTATGGGGCAATAATGAATGGTGCAGAGCATTATATGTGGCACAGCTTTATATGGAGCATCTATGGGGCAATAATGAACAGTGCAAAGCATTCTATATGGCACAGCTTTCTATGGAGCATCTATGGGGCCATACTGAACGGTATGGAGCATCTATTTTTATTTTTGAAATTCACCGGTACCTGCAGCATTTCCACCCTAGGCTTATACTTGAGTCAATAAGTTTTCCCAGTTTTTTGTGGCAAAATTAGGGGGGTCGGCTTATACTCGGGTCGGCTTATACTCGAGTATATATGGTATATACAGTGGGGCAAAAAAGTATTTAGTCAGTCAGCAATAGTGCAAGTTCCACCATTTAAAAAGATGAGAGGCGTCTGTAATTTACATCATAGGTAGACCTCAACTATGGGAGACAAACTGAGAAAAAAAAATCCAGAAAATCACATTGTCTGTTTTTTTAACATTTTATTTGCATATTATGGTGGAAAATAAGTATTTGGTCAGAAACAAAATTTCATCTCAATACTTTGTTATATATCCTTTGTTGGCAATGACAGAGGTCAAACGTTTTCTGTAAGTCTTCACAAGGTTGCCACACACTGTTGTTGGTATGTTGGCCCATTCCTCCATGCAGATCTCCTCTAGAGCAGTGATGTTTTTGGCTTTTCGCTTGGCAACACGGACTTTCAACTCCCTCCAAAGGTTTTCTATAGGGTTGAGATCTGGAGACTGGCTAGGCCACTCCAGGACCTTGAAATGCTTCTTACGAAGCCACTCCTTCGTTGCCCTGGCGGTGTGCTTTGGATCATTGTCATGTTGAAAGACCCAGCCACGTTTCATCTTCAATGCCCTTGCTGATGGAAGGAGGTTTGCACTCAAAATCTCACGATACATGGCCCCATTCATTCTTTCATGTACCCGGATCAGTCATCCTGGCCCCTTTGCAGAGAAACAGCCCCAAAGCATGATGTTTCCACCACCATGCTTTACAGTAGGTATGGTGTTTGATGGATGCAACTCAGTATTCTTTTTCCTCCAAACACGACAAGTTGTGTTTCTACCAAACAGTTCCAATTTGGTTTCATCAGACCATAGGAAATTCTCCCAAAACTCCTCTGGATCATCCAAATGCTCTCTAGCAAACTTCAGACGGGCCCGGACATGTACTGGCTTAAGCAGTGGGACACGTCTGGCACTGCAGGATCTGAGTCCATGGCGGCGTAGTGTGTTACTTATGGTAGGCCTTGTTACATTGGTCCCAGCTCTCTGCAGTTCATTCACTAGGTCCCCCCGCGTGGTTCTGGGATTTTTGCTCACCGTTCTTGTGATCTTTCTGACCCCACGGGGTGGGATTTTGCGTGGAGCCCCAGATCGAGGGAGATTATCAGTGGTCTTGTATGTCTTCCATTTTCTAATTATTGCTCCCACTGTTGATTTCTTCACTCCAAGCTGGTTGGCTATTGCAGATTCAGTCTTCCCAGCCTGGTGCAGGGCTACAATTTTGTTTCTGGTGTCCTTTGACAGCTCTTTGGTCTTCACCATAGTGGAGTTTGGAGTCAGACTGTTTGAGGGTGTGCACAGGGGTCTTTTTATACTGATAACAAGTTTAAACAGGTGCCATTACTACAGGTAATGAGTGGAGGAAAGAGGAGACTCTTAAAGAAGAAGTTACAGGTCTGTGAGAGCCAGAAATCTTGATTGTTTGTTTCTGACCAAATACTTATTTTCTACCATAATATGCAAAAAAAATGATAAAAAAACAGACAATGTGATTTTCTGGATTTTTTTTTCTCAGCTTGTCTCCCATAGTTGAGGTCTACCTATGACGTAAATTACAGACGCCTCTCATCTTTTTAAGTGGTGGAACTTGCACTATTGCTGACTGACTAAATACTTTTTTGCCCCACTGTATATATATATATATATATATATATATATATATATACACTGCATATATATACAGTACAGCCAAAAGGTTTGGACACCTGCTCATTTAAAGATTTTTCTGTATTTGCATGACTATGAAAGGCATCAAAACTATGAATTAACACATGTGGAATTATATACTTAACAAAAAGTGTGAAACAACTGAAATTATGTCTTATATTCTAGGTTCTTCAAAGTAGCCACTTTTTGCTTTGATTACTGCTTTGCACACTCTTGGCATTCTCTTGATGAGCTTCAAGAGGTAGTCACCGGGAATCGTCTTCCAACAATCTTGAGGGAGTTCCCAGAGATGCTTAGCACTTGTTGGCCCTTTTGCCTTCACCGTGCGGTCCATCCACCCCAAACCATCTCGATTGGGTTCAGGCCTGGTGACTGTGGAGGCCAGGTCATCTGGCGTAGCACTCCATCACTCTCCTTCTTGGTCAAATAGCCGTTACACAGACTGGGGGTGTGTTTGGGGTCATTGTCCTGTTGAAAAATAAATGATGGTTCAACTAAACGCAAACCGGATGGAATAGCATGCCGCTGCAAGATGCTGTGGTAGCCATGCTGGTTCAGTATGCCTTCAATTTTGGTAAATCCCCAACATTGTCACCAGCAAAGCACCCCCACACCATCACACCTCCTCCTCCATGCTTCACGGTGGGAACCAGGCATGTAGAGTACATCCGTTCACCTTTTCTGTGTTGCACAAAGACATAGTGGTTGGAACCAAAGATCTCAAATTTGGACTCATCAGACCAAAGCACAGATTTCCACTAGTCTAATGTCCATTCCTTGTATTCTTTAGCCCAAACAAGTCTCTTCTGCTTGTTGCCTGTCCTTAGCAGTGGTTTCCTAGCAGCTATTTTACCATGAAGGCCTGCTGCACAAAGTCCCTTCTTAACAGTTGTTGTAGAGATGTGTCTGCTGCTAGAACTCTGTGTGGCATTGACCTAGTCTCTAATCTGAGCTGCTGTTAACCTGCGATTTCTGAAGCTGGTGACTCGGATAAACTTATCCTCTGAAGCTAAGGTGACTCTTGGTCTTCCTTTCCTGGGGCGGTCCTCATGTGAGCCAGTTTCTTTGTAGCGCTTTATGGTTTTTGCCACTGCACTTTGGGACACTTTCAAAGTTTTCCCAATTTTTTCGGACTGACTGACCTTCATTTCTTAAAGTAATGATGGCCATTGGCCACTCGTTTTTCTTTACTTAGCTGCTTTTTTCTTGCCATAATACAAATTCTAACAGTCTATTCAGTAGGACTATCAACTGTGTATCCACCAGACTTCTGCACAACACAACTGATGGCCCCAACCCCATTTATAAGGCAAGAAATCCCACTTATTAAACCTGACAGGGCACACCTGTGAGGTGAAAACCATTCCCGGTGACCAGGGCCGGACTGGCTATCGGGCAGTTCTGGCAAATGACAGAAGGGCCAGTGCAAGTAGTGGGCCACTGCACGCCGACTCACCCTCCGCCCCCAGCGGACGCCGGTACAGTTGAATGCAATGATAGAGGAGTGTCACCTGACGCTCCCTCTCCCATCATTCCCCGCTCTGCCTCTGACACTGCGGGTGCGCACGCACTCACTGTGTCACAGGCAGTGCAGCGGCAGCCGCCGAGACAGGAGCAGGTAGCACCGTTGGCACGATGGGAGGTGAGGTTTTTTTTTTTAACTGGACTGTGGGGCCTTTCTAAGGGGGGAGGAGAGATGTGGGTGCTGCTGTATACTATGTGGGTTGTGCTATATACTACTATGTGGGCTGTGCTATATACTACTATGTGGGCTGTGCTATACACTACTATGTATTCTCTGCTGTATACTACTGTGTGGGCTCTGCTATACACTACTATGTGGGCTGTGCTATACACTACTATGTGGGCTGTGCTGTATACTACTGTGTGGGCTGTGCTATATACTACTGTGTGGGCTGTGCTATATACTACTATGTGGGCTGTGCTATACACTACTATGTGGGCTCTGCTGTATACTACTGTGTGGGCTGTGCTATATACTACTGTGTTGGCTGTGCTATATACTACTATGTGAGCTGTGCTATACACTACTATGTGGGCTCTGCTGTATACTACTGTGTGGGCTGTACTATACACTACTATGTAGGCTCTGCTGTATACTACTGTGTGGGCTCTGCTATACACTACTATGTGGGCTGTGCTATACACTAGTATGTGGGATGTGCTGTATACTTCTATGTGGGCTGTGCTATATACTACTGTGTGGGCTGTGCTATATACTACTATGTGGATTGTGCTATACACTACTATGTGAGCTCTGCTGTATACTACTGTGTGGGCTGTGCTATATACTACTGTGTGGGCTGTGCTATATACTTCTATGTGGGCTGTGCTATACACTACGATGTGGGCTCTGCTGTATACTACTGTGTGGGCTGTGCTATATATTACTGTGTGGGCTGTGCTATATACTACCATGTGGGCTGTGCTATACACTACTATGTGGGCTCTGTTGTATACTACTATGTGGGCTCTGCTGTATACTACTATGTGTGCTCTGATGTATACTACTATGTATGCAGTGCTGTATACTACTGTGTGGGCTGTGCTGTATGCTACTTTGTGGGCAGTGCTATATACTACTAGGTGGGATGTGCTATACACTATTATGTGGGCTCTGCTGTATACTACTCTGTGGGCTCTGCTGTATACTACTATGTGGGCTCTGCTGTATACTACTATGTGGGCTCTGCTGTATACTGCTATGTGGGCTCTGCTGTATACTACTATGTGGGCTGTGCTGTATACTACTGGGTGGGCAGTGCTGTATACTACTGTGTGGGCTCTGCTGTATACTACTGTGTGGGCTGTGCTGTATACTACTATGTGGGCTGTGCTATATACTCCTGTATGGGCTCTGCTGTATGCTACTATGTGGGCTGTGTGATACACTACTGTGTGGGCTCTGCTGTATACTACTACGTGGGCTGTGCTGTATACTGCAGCGTGGGCTGTGTTATCTGCTATGTGGGTTGTGCCATATACTATGGGGGGTATATTATATTCTATGGGGGAGGCCGTGTTATATACTATGTGGCTGTTATATACTATTGTGGGGGTATATTATATTCTATGGGGGAGGCTGTGTTATACTATGGGGGCTGCATTATATTCTATGGGGGCTAAATTATATATTATAGGGAGGTTGGCTGTATTATATTCTGTGGGGTGGCTGCATTATATTCTGTAGGGTGGTGGTTGCATTATACTATATGTGGGCTGCATTATATTGTATCGAGGATTATGGGGAATATGTTATACTATATGAAGAACTATGGGGTGCATTATACTATGGGAAGTGAATTGTACTGCATGGATGACTATGGCGGTGCATTATACTATATGGAGCACTATGAGGAGTGTATTATGCTATATGGGGGACTGAGCAGTGTATTTTAATATATGGAGGACTATAGGGAGTGTATTGTACTATATGGAGGACTGTGGTGCACATTATAATATATGAAGGACTATGGGGTGTATTTTACTAAACAAGTAAAATACTGCATATTCAGATTGTTTTTGCTGGAACAAAAATCATTGTTCTCAGCAGCACATCGCCGGTGTAAACTGTAGATGTGCTGCTGATAACATGATACTGTATGGGGATCTGTTAGTGATCTATTAGTGATCGTTCTGTCCCATCATTATTCCTCAGCTGGTGGAAAGAGGCCGGGAAATAAGCGTTGAACAACTTCAGTATTGTTGATCAAACTCATTTAGCGGCCTGAACTCAGCGCCTGTAAATACAACAAAAATGCTTTTGTGTGGTGTGAAATATGTTAGCATTTGGGGCCCCATTTTAAACTTTCCCTAGGCGTAGGGCCCCACTTTGCCTAAAACCAGCCCTGCCTATAAGTGTACAAAGATATTATACAGTCACCATGTGACAAGTGGGCCTGTGTAACTTCAAATGCCAGGGCTGAATGTCCCAGTCCGGCCCTGCCGATGATTACCTCTTAAAGCTCATCATGAGAATGCCAAGAGTTTGCAAAGGAGTCATCAAAGCAAAAGGTGGCTACTGTGAAAAACCTAGAATATAAGACTTAATTTCAGTTGCTTCACACTTTTTTGTTAAGTATATAAATCCACATGTGTTAATTCATAGTTTTGATGCCTTCAGTGTGAATGTACAATTTTCATAGTCATGAAAATACAGAAAAATCTTTAAATGAGAAGGTGTGTCCAAACTTTTGGTCTGTACTGTAAATACCTCCCCTTTAGCATCTGTTCACATGGAGTGTTTTGACTTTAGTTTTTACTTTTACATTTGTGAGGGCTCTCACTCCTACATTTGGGAGGTCCCTGCCTCATTCTAAATAGTCAGCTAAATAGTGGAATACATATTCTCCAGCACTTTACAATGCCAGCTAAAACATGCCCATTTGAATTTTGGGCTTCGTCAGCCACCACCACCACGTCCACCACCATGTCATTATGCGGCTCTCGCTTCATATTTTCAGAGGGCCAGCAGGTGCCGTGAAACCTGAGTTTTGTGAGCTCCACAGTTCATTTTGGCAACCGAATTTCAAAGGAGCGAGTGATGCCGCAGTAAGGTGAATATAGTACAGGAGTTAGGTGAGCTGTATGACGAACCTCAGTAAATTGGATTCTACCAGACAACAAAACCATTTGAATTACATTCTGAATACAGTATTTGCAAGCGAGGGCCTGTATTGTGGTCAGTCTGTCAGGCCTCAAACTCAAGTCAGGAAGATGTAAAAGCCTCATTGTACGTGGAAGCAGCCTCCTGAAGGGAAAAAAGAAAGGAGTTCCATTGACCAATCTGCCGAAATCTACACACTGTATCTTTTGCATGGGTTTGAGCAACCACAAAGTAATTACAGGATATGTCCCAGAGAGTGTCGGTCTGTGGAGTTTATTACTCAGGTGACAGGCAGTGCTACAGAACTCAGGTAAAGGCCTTAGCGTGGCAATGACCGATATGTTCCAATATGTGTAAGGTTGGGGTCTGAATAGGTCTGTGGAGCATATTAACTTAGTCTCTTGGACCTGCTTAAAATGTACAGAATCTGGCCAATTCCCCACCACCATTTTTTTTAACCAAAATTTAGAAAATTTAAGTGAAGCGACAGTTTAATAAAGAGACAAAAGTCTCATTTAGGAGCCTGGAAAATCCAGGAATGGTCTTTGGCCAGCATCGGACAATGTAAAGTGCTAACGAATATGTATGTCCTATGTAAGTAACAATTTGGGAAGAGACATATATGCTGACAAGGTACAACTGAACTCTGCACTGGGACAAGGAGCTGGACATGGTTTCTGATGGTTGTGTCTGTGCAATTGCAGGTTGTGGGCAAGAAGCAGCAACACAAAACTCACTGACACAAAAAGAACTAAAATCCTCAAAATTAAAGAATCACTGAAAAAAGGCAGAGATGTTGCCATGATTACCTGGGTCAACAGCACCTTGATAGTGCATTTGTTTTGAGCCATAGGAAGGTCTGCCTTTTTCAGTGATTCTTTAATCAAGAGGCATCAATGCCTGCTTCATGGACAGCAGATTGGGAAAGACGTAACACAGGGGACGGGCCAGTGGTTTCACCCTGAGACACAGATTTTACACCCAGGCGTTCCGCCCACCTATTGGGGTGCTGTGTATGTCAGCAGTATATGGTGTATGCTAACAGAGGTATTATGTCAAATTTCTCTTTATAAAGGGAAGTGTGGGTAAAATTTTCGAACTAGCAGAATATATAGAGCATGTTTCATTACTCATATTTAGTGTTGAGCGATACCGTCCGATACTTGAAAGTATCGGTATCGGATAGTATCGGCCGATACCCGAAAAATATCGGATATCGCCGATACCGATATCCGATACCAATACAAGTCAATGGGACATCAAGTATCGGAAGGTATCCTCATGGATCCCAGGGTCTGAAGGAGAGGAAACTCTCCTTCAGGCCCTGGGATCCATATTAAAGTGTAAAATAAAGAATTAAAATAAAAAATATTGTTATATTCACCTCTCCGGCGGCCCCTGGACATCAGCGGGAGGATCCGGCGTCCGGCACGGCTTCTTTCTTCAAAATGCGCGCCTTCAGGACCTGTGGAATGACGTCCCGGCTTCTGATTGGTCGCGTGCCGCCCATGTGACCGCCACGCGACCAATCAGAAGCCGCGACGTCATTCCTCAGGTCCTAGAAGGCGCTCATTCTAGGACTTTAGCTGAGGAATGACGTCGCGGCTTCTGATTGGTCGCGTGGCGGTCACATGGGCGGCACGCGACCAATCAGAAGCCGGGACGTCATTCCACAGGTCCTGAAGGCGCGCATTTTGAAGAAAGAAGCCGTGCCGGACGCCGGATCCTCCCGCTGATGTCCAGGGGCCGCCGGAGAGGTGAATATAACAATATTTTTTATTTTAATTCTTTATTTTACACTTCCGATACCGATACCCGATATCACAAAAATATCGGATCTCGGTATCGGAATTCCGATACCGCAAGTATCGGCCGATACCCGATACTTGCGGTATCGGAATGCTCAACACTACTCATATTACTATTCTGTGTAAAAACAGAAAAATCTGACCAGCACATCCCAACTTGTGTGAATAGGTGCCAGCTAACATAACAATTCTAAAATCAACATCAGGCTCCCAGGTACATGCTTAAAGAAACTGTGAGAAGGGCAACACAATAGTAAAAAAATAATAATAAAATATATAGAGATTGAGAGTAGAAATTTGACCATTGCACAATGTAAAAATATTTTCAAAAATTACCCAAGTAGTCTGTATCATACATGCTGAAAGAGGCCGTGATGGGGACCTCACAATATATTTTGCAGTTATTAGAATAGCTAGCAATAGGGAGTACAAGTTTCACCATTGCACAATGTAAACAGGTTTCCAAATATTACCCAAGGGGTCTATATCATACATGCTGAAAGAGAACGTGATGGGGACCTCACAATACATTTTGCAGTTATTAGAACTGCTAGAGATAGTAAGTACAAGGCTACCAGCTACCAGCTCCATTGGTGAGCTTCAATCCTCTGTGAAGTTAACAGGGATCGGGTCTAGCGTCATATCTTCTGCTGCTGTATGCGAGTGACACGGCTCTATTGTTGAGCCTCTGCTTCATTGCTGTGTGCGATTTACATGGCTCTATTGCAGAGCATCAGCTTCGTTACTGTGTGCGAGTGACACTACTCCATGTGCTGCTCATTGAGTGACTTTTAACTCAGTGCGAGCAAGCAATCGCTCACTGCATTCTCCACCATTGTTCACATTAGCTGCAGTTTTACATCTCTGTGCGGTGGACTCCGGGTTGCAATTGCACTTCTTCATTAAATCAATTTAGTGCAATCCGTCAACCCTAACAGCATCAGCCTCAAAATCTTAATGATTTAGAGAAGATCTGCAAAGAGGAGTGGGCCCAAATTCCTCCTGACATGTGCACAAACCTCATCATTAACAACAAAAACGTCTGACTGCTGTGCTTGCCAACAAGGGTTTTGCCACCAAGTATTAAGTCTTGTTTGCCAGAGGGATCAAAAACTTATTTCTCAGTGCAAAATGCAAATACATTTATAGAATTTATACAATGTGATTGTCTGGATTTTATTCTTGATATTCTATCTCTCAATGTTAAAATTAACCTACCCTTAAAATTATAGACTGTTCATGTCTTTGTCAGTGGGGAAACTTACAAAATCAGCAAGGGATCAAATAATTATTTACCCCACTGTAAATAGTAAAGCTTGTAGAAGGCAAAACATTGCAGACTTCTTTCTTCATAAATCATGCCAGCATGTACACAGTTTTCATATAAAAATACTGGATGTAATAATGCACATAACTGAATTAATTGTATTCCTTTCTATCTTATGCTGATAGGCTAGCAGATCAGTTTTCAGCCAAACGCAAGAAGTATGAGAAAAGCACCATTTGCAAACTGTATTACAAAGAAATAGAATCACTAGTAATTGTTTAGAAATCAATCTGCCATTTTCAATTACCAGTTTTTGTCACTAGTCCTTTAATACCTGCTTATTTATTCCTAAGGAGTCACAGTTCCGAATGTTAAGGGATGCTCTTTCTTTTGTGTCTCTGGTCGATGGATATTACCGGTTAACTACAGACTCTCAGCATTATTTTTGTGAGGAAGTTGCTCCCCCAAGATTGCGGTGGAATTTGGATAATCAGTGTCATGGTCCAATCACGTGAGTTATTTATTGATAATGAACATTTATTTCTTCATATACTGAAGAATTAGTTATGAATATTGGAGTTTAATTTAAAGTTGTTTCTTCAATACCTACCTTTTATGTTTTCTGTATTAACAAACACTATAATTAAATTGATAATGTGATAAATTGTCAATCTGCAAATCACTTGATTTAAAAGTAATTGTTGCTAGGTTTAACACTACGTTTTATCTACTGGAGATCTACGAGTTGCTTGATTGTATAACCCTGTCCACACCACTGATTGACAGTTTTCAGTGTACACTATGCATAGGCAGAAAGCTGCCAATGAGTGGTGTAGATGTGTTGTACATTGCACATAAAAATATATATATTAAGAACTACGTGACAGCAGGTTTACTAGTCCTAGTTAATCTCCTGCTGATAAAATAATGATTTCTGAAAACCACAGCAAGCAACTTAGTAAGTGACACATTGCTGGAATCAAAGTCACTGTCTTTCCATTATGCTGCTCTCACAATCGGTGACAAAAACCTGGTGACAGATTCCCTATAAAAACGACTGTAGATTGTTACATCCTCGAAAAAAGATATCTCTGTTTATTTGTCTAACTTGCTGTGTACTACATGTTGTCAAGTACAGATGCTTTTCACAAAATTCTCAATAATTGTGGAGCCTACTGAAACAGCCTAAGGGGACTTTGCAGGTGTTTTTGTTAATTATTCTAATTTACGGAGATAATGGCTTTTGGGTTTTCATTGGCTGTAAGCCATAATCATCAACATTAACAGAAATAAACTCTTGAAATAGATCACTCTGTAATCACTCTATATAATATATGAGTTTCACTTTTTGTATTGAAGAACCGAAATATATTCAAATTTTTTTTAGAAGCACCTGTATGATCTAACTCTAGCAGCAGAGAGTTTCACATAAGTTACAGAAAAGGGGAAAATCTTTGGGTGTTCCTGTTCTTCTGTCTTCCAAACCTCATTAAAACAAGACAGGGTGGTGAATTTTGCATTCAGGCAAAGCTATTGGACTTGAGCAGCTGCAATGTATGCTGCATAATGATCAAAATTAAATTATTTCAGTTGTAGTTCTGGAAGAATGCAGATGAAATAGAATACCAACTTAAAAAGCCATACATTTAAGATAGGCAGTGAGAATTAGGAAAGTTTCTGTACATAACAGATTATTTATTGCTCAAATGTCAGTTATGACTTGATGTAGGGCAGGACAGGGCCAATTCTAGCTTTCCTGCTGGCTAAGGCAAACATTAAAATGGCAACCCCCATTGCAGTGCAAAATAAAATTTCAGTGACTAAATGTAATTCCAGAATTTTTTTTTTCATGGTACTTATTGTACTGTAACTTTGACCTGTGAAAATGAGTGTCAGGGTCAGTGTGATTAGAACCACTGTCAGTACATGAATACATCACCAGTACATCAAAACATCATTAGAATTACCATCGGTACATGAATGCATCACCAGAACAATCATCAGTACATGAATATATCACCATAACATCATCAATACATAAATACAGCACTAGAACCAACATCAGTACATAAATAAAGCTCTAGAGCCAACATCAGTACATAATTGCAAAAGTTCCAGAAATATGGACAATGCTAGGGACCTTAATCCCAAAAATAATATGGGGAACTCCCAATGCAATTTAACCCCTTAGTGACCACCAATATGACTTAAAACTGACCTGCAATATAAGAGACTAGCATGCCACTTCGGGTAACAATCCAGTAG